>NC_045428.1:267166522-267773814 GCF_902635505.1 Sarcophilus harrisii
ACAAGAGAAATAATACTGATTATATTTATGAAGTCATAAAACATATTTCCATCTTAGCCACAGAAAGAAAGAAAAAAGAAGGGATAGTTTTGTTTTATACAATTTGACTTCTTTCAGGAGAGATGTTATCTCTTCATCTCCTGTGGTAGTGATAGACTAAATGAAAAATGAAGAGCCTTAAGATGAATGTGCCTCATTTGCTAAATAGATTCTTTTGGGCAGAAAATTTGGTATTAATTGGAATAGGCTGGGGGAAGACTCATCTTCCTGAGGAAGTGACATAGTCTTATTTGTTTGCCTGTATTCTCAACTATAAAATGAGGAAAGAGTAAGAAAAAAATGGCAAACAATTCCATGATCTTTGCAAAATAACTTCAAACAGCGTAACAAAAAGTTGTACATGACTGAACAAAAAAATTTCAAGTATGTGTGTTCATATATACATATACACATCTATCTATACATTTATATATGTCTATACAAATATATTTATAACACACATTTGGGTATATATATATATATATATATATATATATATATATTCTGACACACAAGTTCAACATGAAAATCTTGGTATTATTTGGAGGAAGTAGGATCCCTTGTCATGTTTCTGAAGCCATCCAACCCCTGAAGAATTGCAATTTGTGCTATGAGCTAGTTGAACTCTGACAGACTTTTTCACTTACCTTGGGAAGCAGAAAGAAGAAAGTTCACAGCGAAAAGCTCCCTGAAAGGAATAATAATTGACCTGTCCACTAGAGGTTATTTTGTATATTTGTCTGGATCCTGAACAGTGATAAAGGACTCCTAGAAAAGAAATTCATGAGCACGCTCATCCTTGGGCTCAAGACATTTGTTTTGTTGTGTACTGCTTTAAAAGGTTCATCTGCTACCAATTTTCTGGTACAGACAAGTGAAATGACCTACTGAAGTATACATACTATACTCCTGTATATATGTCTTTTAAAGATTCCAGTTGCTTGTCTACAGAATAATATATCTGTTTATTTTTCTTCTCAACAGTGTGGATGTTGATGTTGCTGTTACTATTGATGCAGTTATTGTCTCCTGGAAAATTATTCATTCAAAGAATGGCTATATTGTTGCTTCTGGACTTTATCTACAACTACTACTACAACATATGAAAAGGGATTAAAAAGATCCAGTCCTTTGCAAATGTTGAAGTTGCTACTCTTAATTTTCCTTGTGATTCCCTTAGTCTTAAGAATGATTCATAAGACAAGGAGCAAATCAATAATTCTTCAAGGAAGGCTGAGCTTATGGGAAAATTCAGGCTAGAGAAATAATGTGTTCTTTTTTAGTTTTCAATTCATTTAAGCCAGAATATGACTTCCTGCTACCACTGAATTTCCAGGAAAGATACTCTGTTTAAATGATCCTTAGCAGAGAGCACTCCATAATTCACTTCCTAGTCATAGTAAATCTATTGAAATCCTTTGTGTGTGTGTGTGTGTGTGTGTGTGTGTGTGTGTGTGAGAGAGAGAGATTAATATCCAAGTGTTTCAGAAGGGCCTCAGCTCCATAAAAGACCACTATAGAACAATGGATAGCTACTATTAAGTTAATAAGAGAAAACACAAAAAAAGAATCTAATGATAAAATTAACATAAAAAATCTGTCCTAAACTGAAGGTATTACCAAGATTAAGTGTAACATCTGATCTGGTATCAAATTGAAAGTAGGGAAGAAGAAGAAAAAAAAATTATTTTCATCATCTCAGATCAAATTAGCCTTGATACTCATACTACATCAGTATCTCTTATCTCTGATAATTAATCTGAATGACCCCTGGCCGGCCATCTCTTTATTTCCCAGTTGTCTGCACTACACTGGATTTCTTCATCATACCCAGAGAGACCTCATGAACATTTTTTTTTGCTTATGTAAACAGAGTTAAGTGACTTGCCCAGGGTCACAGCTAGGAAGTGTTAAGTGTCTGAGATCACATTTGAACTCAGGTCCTCCTGACTTTGGGGCTGGTGCTCTATCCACTGCACTACCTAGCTGCCCTTTCATCAACCATCATAAAAAATCAAATCAACATTAGCACTGACAACTCTTTAGTACCTTAGGCATCATCTCCACAAAGGGCAGGGCAAAGATTTCCTTCCAAAGCTTCCACTGATGTAGAATATCAAGGTACCAGTTCTCTGTTCATATCATCCTTGCCTATTTGGGTTTCTTTATCAGGCTGCCATAGCTGGGAACCTTTCTATCCTTGACTTCCTTTTGTGTTTTGTCTTCACCTATTAAATTATAAGCTCCTTGAGGACAGATATTGTGTGTGTGTGTGTGTGTGTGTGTGAATGTATATATGTATGGATCTAGGTATAGGGATACATGTATGCATGTGCATTTATATATGTATATGCACATGTATGTATATGTGTGTACATATGTAGATTTATTTCTAGTGCTTGGCACAATGTTTGGCACACAATTAACAAAAAATGCTTCTTTATTGACATGAAAATTCAGGTATAATCACTGAATCATGGAATGTAATATGGTAGAAAAAAACAAGATGAACATTTTTTAATGCCCAGCATTGAAAAAAGAAAAAACCTGTTAATCTATAGAGATAAAAATCAGTTTTGCCTCTATCATGTTTTAGGCACTGACTGTACAAGATACTTGTGATTAGGAAGTAAATCTGAAAAACCCTTGAATTCAATTAGTTAACATTCTATCAAGAGAGACACACAAAAGTTATGCAAATTTTATTACTTACAAATATAATTATATTCAAATATATACATCTTCAATTATGACTGCCTACCTACATGACAATTATCTTTGTTACTATATTACTGTATCAATAATATTAATGAACTTAGACTTCTTAGCTTAGCTTGAAATCTTTTCTGTGTGTGTGTATGTGCATGTGTGATTAATGTCCAAGAGTTTCAGAAAGGCAGTATTTCCACATAAAAGCATTATGACACAGACAATGGATAGCCATTATAACATTGATAATAGAAAGCACAGATAAAATGGAAATGTAGTTATGTTTTACATGAAAGATACTAAATTAAAGATGTTAGGGAGATCTAGAGACCAATCAAAACATAAAGAAGCTTTAAATTATTATTGATTAAAGAAATGCAAATTAAAGCAACACTAAAATTAGAGCCATTTCCCACTTGATAAATGGTCAAATGACATGAACAAATAGGTTTCAAAAGAACTTAAGGTATTAATAATCATATGGAAAAATGTGTTCTTAAATTACTACTGGTTAGTGAAAGGGAAATTCAAACAAACTGAGATACCATCTATGGGATTGGCTAACATGAAAAAAAAGGAAAATGAAATTCTAGAGGGAATATGAAAAAGTTGGGACACAAATGTACAATTGGTAGAACTATGAATAAGACCAACCAATCTAAAGAGCAATTTGTAACTATACTCAAAGGGCTATTCAACTGTGCATATTCTTTGACTCAGCAATACCATTACTAAGGGAAAGATTTCTAGAAAGATGGAATAGGTCAGAAAATTTCAAGCTTTCCAGATTTTCCCCACAAACAAAACAAAATTGTGGCTCAATGTAAACTTAGACTGATGTAAAACAAATAATACTTGGAGCAGAATAGGAGCCTTCTTAGAACAACCATAGAAATCAAGAAAAGCCCCAGGATGGAGGTTTGGTCACTTTAAAGTGTAAACACTTCCAGGGTAGCTCCACTGAAACAGCAAGTGGAATACTCTGGGATAGTTGGGTTGGAGATAGCCTCAGTTCCAACTTCAGGAACTTTCATTTCCCAGACTACATATGGAATTAGGGGTTTTGAAATCTGGGAGGATTGAGGGAATCTCTACTGATAAGGAATGCCAGGCCCAGCTACACTGCTGAAATACCTCCCTGTGAGGAGCCAACACACATCCAGTGAATACAGGAGCCTTGGGTGAGGGAAGCTGCTAGCTGCAGGCACTTATAGGAGAATGGAGCTTTTGGTTTGGGATCCAGGTCAGAGGAGAGAACTGAAAAAAAACCTGAAGGCAGAGGCCCTATCTCCTCATCCCATTACACTAATAAGTTCTTATTTATTTAAAAAAAATGATCTGGCAAAAGAGAAGGATTCCAACTATAAAAAGTTATTATGGGACTAGGGAAGACTGTGGTTCATCTTCAAAGGAGGATATCAAATTTAAAAAAAAAAAGAAAAGAAAAGGCTTCTTGTATCCCAAAGGATAACATTAAATGGTTTACCTTTTAAAAATAATTTGTAGAAGAACTTTAAAAAGACTTTAAAAATCAAATGAAAGTAACTGAGGAAAAACTAAAAATAAATAAATAAAAACCATTCAAGAAAAAACAAAATGGTTATAAAAAGAAAGTCAACAAAACCAGAAAAGGAGATCAAGAAGTTTAAAGAAGAAAATTACTATTTAAAAATTAGAACTGGGTTGTGAAGTTATAAGATACCAAGATTTAACAAAGCAAAACATAATAAAAAATAAACAAGAATGTGAGACATCTCATAAGAAAAACAACACATCTAGAAAACAGATCAAGAAGAGAACACATAAGAATCATTGTACTACTTGAAAATAAACCCCCCCAAAAAGAATCTACATGCAATAATACAAGATGTAATCACAGAATATTGTCCTGAAGTGATAGAACAAAAGAGGTTAATAGAAATAGAAAAAAAAAAAAAAAAACACCATTCACCACATGAGAAGAGATTCTACAAGGATAACACACAGGAGCATTATTGACAAATTTCAAAACCTGTAGATCAAAGAGAAAATTCTACAAGCAGCAACAACAAACAATTCAAATATATTGAAGCTACAATTAAAGTCCCACAAGATTTATCACCCACTTTAATAAAAGATTCCTGGTCCTGGAATATTACATATTGACAATCAAAATAATTAGGATAGAAACCAAAAATATCACATCCAGCAAATTAAGCATAATATTGAATGAAAAAAAATGGGCATTCAATGATCTGTCAGATTTTCAGGTTTTTGCTGCAAACAAATCTAAACAATAGAAATTTTAACACATGAGAGTCAATATCAAGACTAATTTCAAGGGACTCAATAAGAACAAACTATGTCTTATACATGGAAATGTAAATCATAGCTCTAAGAGTCTCATTAGTAATTAAATATTTCCCCTTCCTCCAAAAATGAAGATTAGGGTAGAGTTGAGTATGACATTATTATAAAAAGCAAAAGAATGTAGTAAAAAAAGGTAAAAAACTATGTTATGCAAATGAGGTATGAGAGCTACAACTGACACAGAGGAATTAGATGACAAAGCAGTGTAGGTAGTTCTGAAATCCAATTAACATCAGGAATGGGTTAAAGAGAAAACAATAAATTCACACACATGTGTGTTTATGTGTATATAAACATATGTATATGGATATATATTTGGATATATTTATATGTGCATATGTGTATATATAAATTTATGAAATAAAAGGGGAAACAAATGGAATGAGGTAAAATAACAAAGAGTGTTTAAATTAACAATAATGAGATAAGGGGTTTAGATTAAAGGAAAAGGGATAAAGAGGCAGGGAAAAGGTGTGTGGGAGAAATATGGGAGAGATTCTTGGGGAAAGGTTAAGTAATTACAAGGCAAGTTAACAGAAGTTAAGTAGAAGAGTTAGCAGGAAAAGGAAATGAAATAATGTGTATATATATATATATATGCATACATATATGTGTGTGTATGTATGTAAGTTTATGCTTGAATATACTCATGCATGTATATGTATATATGTCAACATAGAAGTATGCTTAACTGTAGGGGGAACAAATGGGAAAAATTTATAAAGTAAAAAGTGAACAGCAGAAAACAAAAAGAAATTTAAGGAAGCAAAGAAAAATGCAATGGATTTTATTATTATATATACTTCCTTAAAATGGAAATTTATTGTCCCATATTTTGAATCCTCTTCTATGTTTTACTGTGTATCTAATAATTGTTTTTTTTTCTGTTTTTCTCTTATTTCATTTTTCTATTTTCTATTTCTTTTAAATTTTTAGAAAATTGAAATAAATACCACTAAATATATATCTTAAAGAGATCAAAGAAAAGTGAAAAAGAACTATTTATAAAAAATATATTCATAGCAGCTCTTTTTGGATTGGTAAAGAAGTGGAAATTGAGGGATGCCCACCAATCTGGGAAATGACTGAACAAGATGTAGCATTTGATTTTGAGGGGATACCATTTTGCTATGAGAATTGATGAGCAGAATTATTTTAGAAAAAGTTGGGAAGACTTATGCAATGATGCAAAATGAAGTGAGAAGATTGAATATATATCCAGTAATAGAAATATTATAAGGATGATCAAACTATGAACAATTTAGCTAATTGTTCCTGAAATAATCCAAGACAATTGTAAGGAACTTGTGAAAAAATGCTATCCAATTCCAAGGAAAGAATTGATAAACTCTGAGCGCAGGTTGAAGTACACTTCCTTTATTTATTTTTCTTGCTATTGATGGGGGGAGGGGGGGTGAAGGGAGAAGGAACTTCAGCGCATGTTTTCTTTTGCAACATGCCTAAAACTGAAATATATTTTTCATGAATTTACATATATATTCAATATCATATGCCTTGCCTTCTCAATGGGTCGGGGAAGAGTAGGATGTGGGAAGAGAAAATGGAACTCAAAAATTTTAGATATGTTTAACATATAATTTGGAAATATTTAATGAAATAAAAATAACTTTTAAAATCTTTAAAAACCTAGGGAGGAACACTTGCTTTTGTGTGAATTTGAAGGTGGTGATATTGAATTATATCGCGATATGGAGACAGAGAGAAAGAGAAAAAGAGAAGTATAGCCTAAAAGTTCCCTTTCCAACAAACACATTGCTCCCACCCTTGTTCAGCAATACATTACAATTTTTCAAGAGTTGGATGGTGTCATGTGCATGATATGGAAAGATAACTTTCTTCACCTAAATAACTCAAAATCTTTATGTTGAACTTGTGTGTGTGTATATATACATGTATTTGCAAATATATAGATATATTCATTACAAAACACATTGTAGCAGTAGCTTTTTCCTTTTTTAGAACTTTGAAATATTTTTTTCTACAACAATCAACTTCAAGGTTACCATTTGTAGGAGATTTTTCTCAGGCTCCTCAGATACTAAAGCAACGTTTTTAAGGTTATATACTACATGTATTCATTATAAATCTTTAATTGTACTTAAAATATATCTCCTGGTAGAATGTGAATTCTTTAAGATTAAAAATGGTTCTTTTAAAAATTTTCTTTTATCTCCTCTAATTAAGTATACTCAACAGATAAAATATTTTCAGTTTTAAAAGTGATAATGCTGATAGAGACAAAAGTTGACATGAGCCAATGAAATTTCACTTGAATCAACAAACATTTTAAAACCTTTATTCAAATATTCTAAGTAATAAAAAACATGCAAAGTTTATACAAGATGATCTCAGGTAACTTATAATCTTTATAGGGGTTAGGTCCCCATAATGAGTCAAAACTATTTATTGGTACGAAAGCCCTTATTTTTAAAATTAATATTCTTTTTGTGATACTATATAGTTATATATCATGCTATGTCATTGTCTTAGAAGAACAAAAATTAAGATAAATAAAAGGGCAGTGGAGAGATTGATTATGAGTGTAATATGATGCATCATATCACTAGTGATGAAAAGTAGTGCAGAGGACATTTAGGATTTACATGTATTACTAGGAAAGTAGGAATGCTGCTCATGTAGTTAGGGTGAAATAAAATAAATAGAAAATTGAAGAAGTAAATGGAATTCTTTGAAAATAAGGTGTTTCAAATTTTATAAGTAATTATTCACATAAAGGTATATAGGATAAGAAATTTAATATATTTATTTAGTAGCTATTGCCATTTTTAAAATAACTTTTTGAATGAGATCACTCATGACTTTTATGAAAATTTTTTGGTTATTAATCTTTCCTTTTCTGAAAGATCTTGTGAAGAGATCTTCCCATGCATTTGAAATCAAACTGCTTGCAGGGGAAAAAAAAGTGTTTTGTTTGGGATCATTTTTGATGATGTCGAAGTAGAAATATCTAGTTCTAAATAAATGTGTGACAAATTCATGATAGCCATTCTTTTTGCCAAAAGGAAACTTTATTTAGGAGAAGAGTTTACAGACAAAATAAGAGGGAAAATAGATATTAGAAATGGTAAATATGAAATAGAGTTTGGAGAGCATATAGTTAGCAAGAAAAAACACTAGTTCTCTAGGGGAACTCACAATTAACCAGGAGAAAGGAAACACTTCATTAGGTGGGAGTAAACAATTGACTGGCAGGTTAGGCTAATCAATTAGTTAAAGAGAAAGACAACATTAAAGAGAAGGCACCATGGGGGCGGGGGGAGAGTAGCCTCATAGTGAGTTTAGTCCTGATCATCATAAGCAGATCTTTTATAGGGGAAAGATAGTGTTACCTTTACCTAGAGGTAAAAGTGTGAAATATAGAGGGAGGGTCAAAGAACTAAATGCATTGTATCTGGCAGTCCAGGTCCCAGTCCTATCTAAAGATATTCTAATTAATATTTTAAAGATTGTTTAAAGATGCACAGAGATTTAAGGGATAGTCAGAGGAGTTCCATCCTCACAATCATTCTACACCAATGGGATAATGTGGGAATTGGTTATATCTAATATTGCCAGATGGACTTATTATTGACAGGGGAAGATAGTTCACATCAGTTTCTAGGACATTTTGGTCATCTCATGGAAATCAATTTATGTTAGTTAAATTTTTCTTAGAAAAGGGTTAGTCTCAAAAAATAATTGTTTTATCATTTTCCCATTTTTGCATTAACAATTTTAAATAGATCAGAATTGCTTAAAAACACATTATGTCCTCAGTTTTATTCTTCCTTCTAATTTGAAACTGACCTTGAGTAATTAGACATGCAAATACCAAAGCAAGAGTTTCATTATTTCCAAGGCATAACACTATTCCAGGATTAAATAAATAGTTCACAAAGAAAACATGGAATATACCCCTTCAAAATTGCACAATTATATAAGTAGCTAAAAACTGAGCAATGAGAAAAGTCTTTTTGAAAGAGAAAGCAAGTGATTTTTAAAAGTCTGAAGAGAAATGGGGATTTGAAGGAGTCAAGGGAAGGAAAGGGAAGATTTTAGCCATAGAGATTTTGTTGCACAAAACCCTGAGGGTGGGAAACATTATTTTGTTTATGGGAAAAGGAAGACCAAATTGGCTAGAAGAGGGAATAATGAGCAATCATTCTTACTAAGAAGATTGGCTCAAGTGACAGAAATAATTTGAGTGAGGATCTGTGAAGAAGGATGATTGTGGGATTATCCAAAAGACCAATAACATAAAATTTAAAAAATAAATTATAAGGGCCAAAAGTAAATCCCAAAACTGGCATAAAATCAGAATTTATCAGTGATAAGCCAAAGTAAGATGTTTCCCTTTTTTTTCTGACATCTTCTTGGAGTTCTTTCAAAGCCAAAGATTAAGATTTTTTTGTTTGTTTGTTTTCTTTGCTTGCAATATCACCCTTCTTAGAATGAGGAGGAAGTAAAAAGGGAATTATTGTGCAGTCTACTAGAAAAATGGAAAATGGTTAAAAAAATATAATGTTAAGAATGACTAAGTCATTTTGGAATATATGATTAATAAAATGAGGAACAATGGGCAAAATCCAGATAGCATTGTTTTTAAGAGTGGATTTTGAAGAGAAAGGATAGTGAGTTGGCAAAAACATATCATTCAGAATAAGATTTTGACTGGAATAGCAATCCCATACTTGTCTACTTTTGAGACCACTAGTATGTTTATTTAACCTTTATATGGCTCAGATACCTTATCTATGAAATGGGTATCTTTCAGGTCTAAGATGTATTAGCCTTTAACTAAAGAGAAAAAATGGTTAGCAAGTTAACTCAAGAATATAAAATTCATTGAAGAATAAAATTATTAGAAAGAGAAAAATTATTCCTCTAAGAAATATCAGTGTGGGACTCATCTACCAAGAAAAATTTTAAGGGGAAAAATGTACAAAAGACAGAAACAAGACTATTTATCTGGGATGAATACTAAAGATTAGCATGGTCCTTTTCGGATTGATATTAGGGGTTTTAAATTCCAGAATGATTTGAATATTGAAATAAAGTGACCCTAAGATTCATATAAATGGCTTTTTAATCCTGTTGGTCAAATGAAAAATATCGTTAAGAGCTACTGCCTCATCGGAATTAGATTTTAGCAAGGTCTTTTACAAAAATGCTCAAATTTATTTCTTCACCTACTAACTTTAAAAAACAACTTTTGCTTTCTGTTTGATCAGTTTCATCTTTTTAATTTTCCTTTCTGTGCTCAAACTGATGTGCTAAGGAAAGCTGTTATCTCCCAAAAGCAGTTATCCAAAGGCCATAGAAATAGATTCAATTGACAAACTAGAGAATAATCAGTAAATTAATAATACTTAACCTATACTCAAATTCTTTAAAAATAATTTATTTTATATATATGCATGTATGTATGTAAAAGGAGAATGAAGATTTCAGTGCTGAGGAAACACAGTAACTTTTGCATCCATCCACAGTTGAAGCATTTGTATTAAAGTATTCTATTATACAGAGTCCTAGAACTATCTATTTTTACTGATTCCCCAAAATCTGTTAAAATGCGGGAACTGAAGAATCACTCTTTTGATAATTTCATTACATTCAAGAAATGTATTTATATGAAAGTTTTAGCAATATTTTAGCTAAGGAATATTCAGAAGAGGAGAATTCTTGATTCATCCTAGAAATAATTATCATAAGTGTAAATGTTGCAAGAAACCTTTCAGAGCCATTCCCCATTTTACAGATTAAAAAAAAAAAACTGCTGTCTAGAAATATTAAACAACTTTCCAAAAGTCACAGGCGATAAGAGTAGGACTATTAATTTATTACAAATCTATGGATAAGGACATAAACACATTTAACAAGTCTTATTTGTTTCTATTTTTAGTTTTATCAATACAATACAAAAGAGATAGTTTTTCATTAAATTAGATTTTAATGTGTTTTTTGACCCTTTATCTTTTTTCCACTAAATATATTTTAGTCATGTTTAATACATATTTTCTTGAAAAGTTGCTTAAGAAGAAATTTTATGTATCACATCATATTTTCTTTAAAATGTCCTTTATAAAAAGGTACATTGCCAATTTTTTAAAAAATTCCCATTTTCCTGAATTGTAATATTTGTACAAAAACAAATAAAAGGTTAAGTATTTCTAGAGAATGTTATGATAACTATGTATTTCCCTCAGTGCTATTTTTCATTTGTTTATCCTCCCTTTTCTCTTTCTCCCTACCCTTTCCCTCCTCACAAGTGTATTACTTTTGATCACTGCATTTTTCAATATAATGTCCCTTTTATTAGCCACATCCTTTTACTATACCCAATCCTTTTTACTTCCTTATAAAGTAAGATAGATTTCTATATTCCACTGAGTAGATATATGATTACTTCTTTGATCCAATTTTAATGGGAATAAAGTTTAAGCTTTTTCCACCACATACCCCCATCTGCCTCTCCATTATAATAGCTCTATCACACCTTTGACCCATTCAAATGTCCTCTCCTTTTTCTGGTACAATTTTCTTTTTTACCTCATTATTGTTAAGGGTGGGATCATTTTATAAATATTAGCTTATATCCATGCCCTTAATCTATACATACTCTTAATTGATCTTAGAGTAATAAAATTAAGAGATACAAACATTATCTTGCCATAGAGAGGAGGAGAAAGAGAGGGGGGAAAAGAGAGAGAGAGAGAGACAGAGAGAGAGAGAGAGACAGAGACAGAGACAGAGACAGAGACACAGAGATAGAGACAGACAGAGAGATAGACAGAGAGATAGAGATAGACAGACAGACAGAGACAGACAGAGAGAGACAGACAGGGATATTTGGTGTTTTAGGTCAGAGTTGGGCTCTGGTTCTGCACTGTCCCAAACTTTTTGTGCTGAGGCTGTGTCTTACTATTGATATATATTGGGTTTCAGGGCTTAACTGGTTTATTTTTTTGGAGAAAAATTTCTAATTGTACTGGGTGGAGTGAGGGCTCCCTGTTCTCATTCCTTGAGTGTGGAGTTTAGCCGCTGCCCTGCTCTAAGGGTGAGGTTTTGCTGATGAGTTGCTATGGTAACAGAATCTTTCTGACCCTGGAGGAAAAATCTTGCTGCTGGTCTGTCCCAGAGATGGCACCCCGCTGCTGGATTACTATGGAAACAAGATACCTCTGCTGGTAGGTCTCAAAGATGGGGGTTTATTGTTGGCCAGTCTGAGGCCAGAATTCATTACTAATCAAGAGTGTGGTCTAGGCCTTATGGGTGGCTTGTGCTGAGGTGGGGTAGAGACTGCTCTCTTGTCTAGGAGGGATGCTGATTTGCAGGAGGTTGGGACCTTGCTGGTGGATTGCCTGAGGCTTAGAGTCCTTTTAGAAGGCCTCCAGCCCACCATACTGGTCAAGTGTGTGGCTTCCCTTTTTCTAGATCAATTCTGCAACAGTTTTCTAAGTGCACCAATTGTTTGGAGAATAATATGAGAGGGTTTCAGAAGGTTCCTTCCACATTCTACCATCTTAGCCACTTGGAAGTCAAACTCAATGCTATTAAAAAAGCAGAAAGACTTCCATGAAACAATGAAGAAGGAAATGAACAGAACCAAAAAAACATTATATACAGAAACAGCAACATTTTAAGTAGTTTAAGTTTTAAGTATGACTGAGCAAATAAATCATTTTGTCTATTATAAATACCCAAATTAAATATAAAGGATATACAAAGAAAAACTATCAGCATCCAAGAAAGAAATGATAAAAAGATGTGTAGAATAATTTTACACACATACATATAATATATGTATATGTGTGTTATACATGCATGAATGTATACACATATTCATGTGCATATAAACATATGTGTAGATTTGTATATACCTCTTTGTATCTAATCTCTAGAACTGGATAAGGAAGAAAAACAGAAATTTATATGATAAATATTTGAAAGAAGAGCAAGTTGTGCATAATAAATTTATAGTTTCCTGTGCAAACATCTTTTTTATTGTACTATAAAATGGAAATATAATTATGTATAAATATATACATAAAGTATACGGGGTATTCAAGGAGAACTAGTAGAAAGAATTTTGGGAAGATGGCAGAACAGATCAGAAAATTCCAAGTTCTCCAGATTTCTTTCACAAACAAATAAAATTGTGCCTCAGGCTAAACTGCTAAAAACAAATAAGACTGGGTGCAGGACAGAGATCTTCCTGGGATAATCAGAGAAGAGGTGAAAAAAGACTTTAAGATATAAGATTACCTGGTGTAAAGTGTAAACATCTTCAGGCTAGATTAATTTAAACAGTGCTGAAATCCCTAGGGCTACCAGAATTGTGAGATAGCCCAGTACCCAAATATAGGAATTTTCACCTCCCAGACAGCAAATGGAATCAGGAATATGAGTTAGGGAAGACTGATAAGGAACACTAGGCCCACTGTGATGATAAGATGTTACCCTGGACAAGAAAGAACCAGAACACCTAGCCACTACAGAAGCAATGGAGCAGGAAAGCTGCTGGCTTCAGGCACTTACAGGAGGGTGAAGTCTTGCTTTGGGGATCCAAGTCAAAAGGAAGAACCCAAAGAAGAACTGAACCCAAAAGCACCATTAACCTCCCAAGGATTACAGGTGATTACAATAACAAGGTTTTTGTTTGTTTGTAGATGAAACAAACTATTTGGGGGTTTATCTGCCAAGACAAATGCAATAACAAAACACATCTTACAAATAAAATCAGATCTAAACAATTGGAAAAATATCTACTTCTTCAGTGCCATACCAACCAAACTGCCAAAAATGTTATAAACTAGAAAAAAAAATAATAACAAAATTTATCTGGAAGAAGAAAAGATCAAGGGAATTAATGAAAAAAAAAAAAAACACAAAAGATGGTAGCTTAGCAGTACCAAACCTACAATTATATCATACTGTTATGCCACAGTTCTCTTTAACTGTCCTGGCTCAGTTTCCCTGTACTAGTTTCCCTTGTCTCAGTTTCCTTAACTGTTCTGTCTCAATCCCCTAAACTGTAAAAACCCACTCTGGTCCATTAAGACTGAGGACTATTTGCTCTAGGGTTGTAAATTGTTAATGCAAGCAAGATAAACAAGAGAGTAGACCTCTTTCTGTCCTCAAAAATTTACAATATCCTTCTAAAATATTCCAAGATACCTCACTGATATCTTTACCTCTGTGTATTCAGACATCCTGTCTCTGGGTTTTTAGGATTTATGGTCTCCCCCCATCCTGACAGAAATTTTCCCGTGCTTCTTACCCCTTCTTTGTTTCTAAAAAGTATTTAAGAAGTTGGGTTTCTTCTAATCATTGCTGGAGGCTGGCTACTGGCTACTGGACACTGGATTCTTTGAGATGACAGTCTCCTCCAGCCCTGGGATCAACATGGATTCTTTGGTCCCAGTATATCTTTATCTCTGTCTGACTGGATAATTTGAAACGAGAGTCCTGTCCAGTCAATTATACTCTCCAATTAATAAAATATTAAAAAGGCTCTCTAATCTTTCTCCTGCCTCAGTTTCTCCAGCATTACAATACAGCAGCAGTCATCAAAACCATTTGGTACTGGCTAAGAAATAGAATGGTGGATCAGTGGAATTGATTAAATACACATGACACAATAAGTATTTGATAAACTCCCAAACCTTAGCTTCTGGAATAAGGACTCACTATTTTACAAAAATTGCTGGGAACACTGGAAAATAATGTCAGAAACTCAGCATAGACCTACATCTCATACTCCATACCAAAATAAATTCAAAATGGGTACATGATTCAGGCATAAAGGATGATACCATAAATAAATTAGGAGAGTAACAGATAATTTACTCATCAAATTTTTGGAGAATGGAGGCATTTATGATCAAAGAAGAACTAGAGAACATTATGAAAGGCAAAATGGACAGTTTTGATTACATTAAATTAAAAAGGGTTTGCACAAACAAAGCCAGCAGAAACAAAATTAAAAGGGAAGTACAAAGCTGAGATAAATTTTTTACAATGAACATGTATGATAAAAGTCTCATTGCTGAAATATATAAAAAACTGTGTCAAATTCATAAGAAGTCATTCCTCAATTGAAAAATGATCAAAATATATAAACACACATATAATCTTATGTATTTTATTGTATGAATTTAAAGATATCTAATAAGTGTCATAGATTTCAACAGACTAAGAGAGATCTATAACATACAAAAATGTTAAGAACCCCTTGGCTATATGTTGTTGGGTACTGAAAGTATGAAATTCATCAAACTATTGTACAAATAAATGTGGGAGCTTTCTAAGTCACTTGAGTGTCATAAGCCACCTAGGCTATGCACATCTAGAAATTTATTACCTAAAGGTGGTTCAATATCTGTGAATAGGGATATCTTTAAGTTCATAAAACCATTAGGGTTTCTGAAAAAAAATCTCTTTATCAAATCCATGTATATTTCTTTCAAAAGCTATGGAAGTTGAGTTCTAGACACGGAAAATATTAGGTAAACAAGTGGAGCCAAGTGTGGAAATAGTACCATTCCAGAGATCATATAGGTATTAGTTCGTGTGCTTCTTTATTCATTTTAATAGACATAGTGGTAGAAAAAAGAAACAACAAGGGAAAAATATAAGAATCGTTTCTCCACAGTAGGTTGACAGAGTAGCATTATTGTGTGCTAGGAACTATGTTAAGCAAGAGATACTAATACAAGCAAAAATGCTGTCCTTCCCTTCAAGGGCCTTATAAAATAATGGTGGGAAATAGTGCATAAAAGAGAGGTAAAAGAAGATAACCATAGAAAATGATGACAGAGACCTTAAAAGGCTATCATTAAGTTTATAAATGCTAAGGGGAGTTCCAGGAGAGAGAGAGAATCTTTGTTAGAGATACATTAAAACTCTTAAGGGAGAAGTTAGAATAGAGTCTCTGGATCACAAGTAAGAATAAAGCACAAATTAAAATGTGAAATCTCACCTTATTTATCCCCCACATTTTTCCTAATACCAAATGGCCACTGGCCACAATCATTTTTATAATAATAATAATAGTAATAAAAGAAATCTGCTGGAAAACATGTATTAGACATATTGGATCACAAAATGGTGAGGTCACATCCTTAGATAAATCTTCATCTCTAGCAGAAACAACAAGTCAGAAACTGATGCTCAAACACTAGTTAGAGGAACTTTGGATGACTACATTAGCTAGAACCAGGGAACTATTATTAACTAGAAAACTATGGGTTTTCTTCTAAAATTTGTAGTAAGAAACCTACCAATGACTCTGGGCTGCATAGCCTCAGACTCAAATGATAAATATATTAAGGATTATATGTTACTGAAGTTATAAGACTCAAAACTTTAAGAAATATTAATTGTTACAAGCTTAGATTACAAAAATGACGTGTTTCAGGCTTTCACTAAAAAATGTCAGGTTTGAATGATTCTGACACATTCATTGTTATTGTGTTTATACATACTTGTTATTTCCTATAAATGATAATACTTCTACTTTAATTCTACTTTTTAATTTGCATTGCTATTAAATAATCTCTCTCACTACTGTTTCCTTCCTTCTTTACCTATTAATCTATACATTTTATCACACTCCCTTTAATCTAATACCCTTCTAAACTTCTAAACTCCCACCTTATTTTATTCCCTTCTTCCTCATTTTTGTATAGATTTTGGAGTGCTCTACCCTTTCCTTTCTGTTGTATGTATTCATATATTCTGGGAGAATGGCTGATCTCCACATTTCCCCCACAAAGAAAATGAAATTGTGCCTCAGAGCTAACATAGTCAAAGGCAAACAAGAAGATCCAGTGCAGAATAGGGGTACTTTTGAGAAAATCCAAGAAGATTCCTGGACCAGGGTTTAATAAATGTAAAGTCTAAAACCTCCAGGCCAGCTTGTCTGATACACACAGAGAAGTCCAGCGGATGGCTAAGTTTGGAGGGACCCTCAGTCAAAATCACAGTAACTTTCACTTCCCTGACAGTGTGAGCAGTCAAATGTCTGAGTCCAAGAAGACTGAGAAAATTTCTGCTGAGTAGGAATGCCGGGCCCTGCTGTGCTAAGATGCTGCCCTTGGGAAAGAAGGAACCAGCACACCTGGTGAATGCAGAAGCAGTGGCGCAGGGATTTTGCTGGCTGCATACACTTACAGGAGAGGAGAGCTTTTGGTTTTGAGTTCCAGGTCTGAGGGGAGAGCTAAAGTAAAATCAGAAGTACCATTAACTACCCTCCCAGACACTCAGACTAAAAGGTGCTTATATTAATAGTTATCATTAAAAAACAAACAAACAAACAAAAAGAACAGGAAAAGAATAAAGAACTCAACGATAGCAATGCCATATGGAAATAGCCAAAACCTGGGTTCATTTTCAGAGAAAGACAGTAAAGCGAAAAAAGCCTCTTCTACCCCAAAGAGTAACATTAAATGGTTACCTGATCAGAAATAACTTATGAACAACTCAAAAAAGACTTAAAAAACCAAATTATTACAAGTGAATTCTACAGAATATTTTTAAAGAATAATTAATCTCAATACTATGTAATTATTTGGAAAAATAGATAAAGAAGAAGTCCTGTTCTATGACACAAATATGCTACTGATAGTTAAAATCAGGAAAAGCCAAAACAGTAAATGAAAATTATATAACTATCTCACTAATGAATATTGATGCAAAAATTTTAAATAAAATATTAGCAAAGAGATTACTGTAATTTAACAGTATAATATGCTATGACTAAGTGAGATTTATATCAGCAATACAAGGCTGGTTCAATATCAAGAAAACTATTGCCATAATCTACTATATCAATAACAAACCCAACAGAAATAATATGGCAGTCTCAATAGATGCAGAATAGTTTTTTACAAAATATAGCACATATTCCTCTTAAAACCACAGTAGAGAACATAAGGATAAAGGGAGCTTTCCTTGAAATAATAAGCAGTATCTATCTAACACCAACAGCAAGCATCATTTGTAACATAGAGAAACTGGGAAGCATTCCCAGTAAGATCAGGGGTGAAACAAATATTTCTATTTGTCATCATTAGTCAATATTATACTAGAAATGTTGGCTTTAGCAATAAGAGAAGAAAAAAGAAATTAAAGACATTAGAATAGGTAATGAGGAGATAAAACTATCATTCTTTTCAGATGATATGATGATATACATAGAAACTTTACACAAACAGAACCAATAGAAACAAGATTTAAAGAAGTACAAAGCTGGGGGGAAAATTTCACAGCCAGTGTTTCTGGCAAAAGTCTCATTTCTAAAAATATATAAAGGACTGTGTCAAATTTATAAAAATATGGCATTTCCCAATTGATAAATGATCAAAGGATATGAACAATTAATTTTAAGATGACAAAATTAAAACCATCTATAATATTATGAAAAAATGCTCTAAATTACTGTTGATTAGAGAAATGCAAATTAAGATAACCACCTCAAACTTCTCAGATTGACTAAAATAACAGGAAAAGATCAGGTTAAATAGTAGAAGAAATGTCAGAAATCTGGGACAGTAATGCATTGGAGATGTGAAATGATTCAAATATTCTGGAGAACAATTTGGAGCAATGCTCAAAGAGCTATAAAACTGTGTATATCTTTTGACCCTGAAGTGCCACTATTGGGCCTTTATCCAACGAAATCATAGAGGGAAAAGAACCCATATAGGCAAAAGTGTTTGTAGCAGTTCTTTTTGGGGTAGCAAAGAAATGGAAAATGAGGAGACACCCATCAAATGGGGTATGGCTGAGTAAGTTGTAAAATATAAAGGTAATAGAATATTATTTTTCTATAAAAATGATGAATAAACTCATTTTTAAAAGGCCTGAAAAGATTTATATGAACTGATGCTGAGCAAAAGAAGCAGATCCAGGAATACATTATATATAACAGCAAGAGTGTGTGATGATCCATTATGAAAAACTTAATTCTTCTCAGTGGTGGATCAGTGACCCAAGGCAATACCAATAAATTTTGGATAGAAAATGCCATCTGCATCCAGAAAAAGAATGATGGAGATTGAATCTAAATCAACATATGCATTGTTCACTTCACTTTTTCTGTTTTTGTCTCTCCCATGGTTTTTTCCTCTTGTTCTGATTTTTCTTTCCCAACATGATTCATAAAGGAATGTGTATTCAAAAATAAATACATATATATATATATATATATATATATATATATTTAAATCAAATGAGAGACACTGGAAAAAACAAAACTAAAAACAAACTAATTAATTAATTAATTAACAAGAAGTGTCCAAGAAAAACAAGAAGATTATGAAAAAAAAAGTTAACCATCTAGGAAAAGAGATCCAGAGTCATAAAAAAAAATAATTCTTTGACAATTAGAATTTGGCAAGGGGGAGCCAGTGAAGCTATAGGAGACCAAGAAATAACAAAAGAAAATATAAAGAATAATTTAAAAAAAAGAACAGAATGTGAAATTTGTTTTTAACAAATCTGAAGAACATATTAAAAAGAAAGAACACAAGAATAATTGGGCTACCTGAAAGATAAGAAGAAACCTTAACACAATAATATAGGAAATAATCAAAGAAAATTTTCTTGGTGTAATAGAAGAGTGATAAATAGAAATTTTAAAAAATCCATCTACTACTACAGCAAAGAGATTCTACAAAGAAAACACATAAGAATATTATCACTAAATTTCACAAACCCCAGATGAAAAAAAAATATTTTGCAAGAAACAAAAAAGCCATCAAATATACTAGAACCACAGTTAGAATTATATAGGATTTACCAGCAGATACAGTAAAATACTACTGATCCTAGAATAGCATAAGAACCAGATCTATAGTCAAAAATATCATATCCACCAAGACTAATTATACCATTGAATGAAAAATATGGACATTAAATGAACTCACAGATTTTCCAGGATTTTCTCAACCAAACCTTAATGCAATAGAATATTTTAAATATAAGAGTCAACATCAAAAATTAATTTCAAAGGACCAATAAGGACAGATTACTTATGTTTTTTACATGAAAATATAAACCATATATTTGAAACTGGCATCAATAATTGGGTACTTTAAAACAGATCTGACTATGATCTCACTTAAAAGGCAAAACTGTCTAGGAAAAGGTAAAATTTTTAATTATGCTATATGTATGAGGTGTAGAAGGAGAATTAACCCAGAGGCACTAGAGGGGGGAGAAGAACCGATAGTTTTAAAAACCAGTTTACATCAGGAATGAATTAAAGATAGAACAATACATAAATCCTATCCATACATACATACCATGAAGTCTATAACACGCTCCAAAATCTATAAAGAAATAAGGGGGGGAGAATAGGAAAAAATAGGTTATAGAATGGTATGTAGATTTATGGCAATGTGGCAACATGTGTAGATTATTGGGAATGGGATAAAAATAGAGGTCAAAGGAGGGCAGAAGATAAGAGATGCATAGGTACTGGTATGGGGAGCTTAAATAATATGTCAGTCATGTGATTGTTGTTTTAGATTCATGTCTACACATGTGTAAATACATATGAATATATGTTGTGCTTAATTGTAGTTTGCTTGGGGGAAGGAGGGGATTAAAGGTGAAAAAATGAATAAAGTAAAGAGCATAGCAGAAAACTATAGACTACAAGGAAGCAAAGAAAAGATGGACAGTGATGAACATAATCTCTTCTATTACATGTTTTCTTGAACTGGAAATTTATTGTTAAATATTTTGAATCCTCCCCAGTGTTCTGTTGGTCATATGACAGTGTTTTGTTTTGTTTTTCTTTTTCCTTTTATGTCTTTCTTTTTCTATTTTATTTTTCCTATTTTGTCATTAATTGAAATCAATAAAATAAAAAATAACTTTAAAAAAGGGTAGATTTGTTTGTAAATTGATAAATGGAATGGAATTACCAGACAAGGAAGGTCTTGTATCAGAAACCAATCTTATACTGTCATATACTTCTTCCTTCTGCCAGATAAGTTTCCTCAGCTTTAAAAAGGGAACAATAATGGCATCTACCTCACAGTGATACTGTAGAGATCAAATGAGAAAATATTTGTAAAATGTTCAGCATAGTGCCTAACACTTAGTAGATGTATTTAATACTGTTTTTTCCCTTTCCACTTTAAAGTACCTCCCTTGATCTTTAATTATTTGGATAATGATATAAGATAGAATTTATTTTTTTACTCACTTTAGAGACTACCAGGGATTTTCACTATTCATGAAGGGACCTAATCTTTGTCCATATTTGCCACTCAGCCCTCTTGATTCAATATGACAGTGAACTCAATAAGAGCAAGATTAGTTACCTCAAAGAAGGTTCCTTTCCAGAATATATTCAGGGGTTAATGGAGACATCAGTGTGCCCCCTTCAAAATACCTTTTAATATCTCTCTCGGGATGTAGTGAAGTATATTACACCCATCACAGGTAAGAGAAAAGTGGGCACAGTGTTCCTTAATTGTAGATATAATTTTTAAAAAATGTGAAATAATGGGGCAATTGTGTCAGGGGACAAGGCCTGAAAACTGTCTGTATTAGTAATGCATTCTAGAACAAGGAAATATCCATTTGCATATGGATATGCATATTGATTCTTCTGAGAAATGAACCAAAGCTATAATTTCAAGAGAAGTCTTAGCTTCATAATCACTTACAGTAATTCCTTTCCCATAAATTTAGTAGATTGCCGGGATGAGAGTGATCTCAGACTCCCTTTTTAAAAGAGACCACAAATTCTTATTTTGAACGTGTTTTGAGTTGCTCTAAAATAGGTGAGATTGGACAATAATTTTGATATTAAGGTTCATAGTCAAGCTTCAATAGGTACATCTGGCTCTTTTGTCATATCATTCCATGACTGTTAATTAAAGTAAGAGACAAGTTAAGATTATGCATTTTAAAATGGAACTTTAATTATTGACTCCCCTGAGGTGGCATCTTTGTGAAAGGAAAAAAAGCACAATCAAGTTAGGCTGATGTTTTTGACTGCTTTTGTTCTATGATACCGAGACAGTATAATGTACAAATAAATATAATATAATATTAGTGTTATTATACTAAAAGAGTATAAATAATATAGAGAGACATCCGATGAGGCAATGAAAAGGATTTGGAGTTCCCTATTTTGAAACTAGAATGTGTGTTACCTACCCATTCTCAATGTCTACAAATAATCATTTTATTCCATTTGAGCTCATCCTCTTACATAGTCAAACATCCTAATTGAAGTAAGTGTAAAAAATGAGTTTTTTTTTTTCTCTCATAGATACTTATTATTAGCTAACTGAATAGATTTGAACAAGTTCTAAATCTACCTCCTCTTTTCTGTTACTATAGAATATGGGGTATTTAGAAAGGATCAGTATCTATGGTGTGAGGATTTGCCGAGCGCTTTCCAGGGATTTTTTAAATCCATTTTTCATGTCCACCTGTCACTCAACTCTCACCTGTGGCTCCAAGAAATTGTAGTAAGCTGAGTGGCCATCCCTAGGTAAAACTTAGCAGAAAGTCCAAAACTTGGCAAACAGGTTAGAGGTAATTGATGACTCTCAACTCATCAGTGGGTTAAGGAAGTGTCTCCCCAAGCATGTGAAGATTTTCTCTTGTGAAATCGGAAGATGAGAACAATTTAGCCAAATATCTATGAAGACAGCTAAAGCAGACACTGTGCAACATTGAGAGCTTGGTCAGACATCAAAGACTCCAAGATCTTCTATTATTGCTAGTCATTTTGACGTTTTTAAACTACTGGACTTCAAAAGGAAAAAATGAGACTATTAATTCTTAATAACTCCCCCTTAAATCTAATTCATGTGCAAGTCAAAACGCCATGCAGTATTTGACTCTTTGACTATATTACTATCAAAATATTTTACTTATTTGAAGTCCCGTGGGAATGAGCAGATGAAGAAGCAGAAAGGGTAGATCCACTGAGATCTATAGCTACAAACTTGCACTGAGGCAGCCCAGTGCATTGGGTCATCTTCTCACAGGTCTGAAGCATCAGTGAAAGTCCCCTAAATATCTGAGCAGATTTTTAAAAGGACTACACTACTTACCTCCTGATATAAGGAAGGAACTAGAAAAAGTGCCTTAAAAATTGTCTGCTTAATCCAATTTTGGCCTTCTTTTTAAATAATTGGAGATCCTACCCTATGATTAAAACAGAAGGAAAGGAATTTTTTTCTTTTTTTTTGCAGAGATGATTCCACTCACATTGGTACAGACAATGTGCACATACTTGTAGGCAACATGCCACAAAAGATTGTGTATGCATCCTTACAGCAAGCACAGACATTAATAGACTAAGTCATTATAAAAAGATACAGGTACTGGACAGATCATGGACATCTCCAACCTAAATATTTGTATTCAATAAAAGTGATGTCTCTAAGGCAAAAGGAGTTTTATTCAGATTAGAGTGCTTTTGAACAGTTGCTTAGTTGCTGATCTGGAGGGAAAGCTGACTGAATACACAATTAGCAACAATAGAGCAGAAAAGGAGAGAGACACTTTCAGAAAGTTGTAATGAAGTACCATATTTGTTTACCTGGGTAAGAATATTCACAAACACAAGGATTGGTTTTACAAAAATGATATGGAAACTCAGAAGCTGCTAAACAAGAAACAAGAACTCCACAGGGTTTACCAGCAGGCCAGCTTATTTGTCTCAGAGAAGGCTGTATTGAATTCCATCAAAAGTAAAATAAAATCAAAGCCTAGATGAATGCAGAATTCTTGGCTCAATAGAAAAGTAGATGGAATTTCATTTTACACTGATAGCAATAATCCAAAATGTTTTTGATTCTTTGGAGACCATTTATGCTCCTCCGGTGCACCTTAACTACTCAGCACTGATTGTGATTAGTAACAAGGACATGATCCTAGGGAGATGGACTGAACAGTGCCACAGTGCTCTCAACAGACTATCTTGAATGATTTCTGAAACCAATGATTGTTTCTCTCATGTTGCATTCTATCCCTCTCTACCCAAACTTCCAAATGAAGAATAAATATTGAATGTCATCAAGCTCTTCTCCAGTTGCAAAGAACCTGGCACTAATTGCATCTCAGCAGGGATCCATAAGTTACAAAGTCCATTGCTCATACGAAAAATGGCTGAAAATTTCCAGATTGTATGACAAGAAGAGGTTATTCTCCAAGAGTTCAAGGATACTTTCATTGCCCATCTTTACAAAGGAAAAGAAAATAGGTTGTGCTGTCACAATCATAGCAGAATCTCTCTCTTTTCTTTTGCCGGTAAAATTATTGTCAGAATTCTCTTTAATAGGCTGATCTTTTATTGGGAATATGGTCATTTTCACAGGAGCCATTGTGGCTTCAGAAAGGACTGAGGGACAGTTGATAATGGTATTTATTATCTGACAACTCCAGGAAAAATGCCAGGAGCAGATCAGAAGCCTGAACACAACATTCACTGAGTTTTTGATATGTCATTCAGAAGAGATTATAGAAGATCCATGGAGACGTGTTTAGAAAATTTCATCAATGTTGTACCTCAATTTCATAATGGCATGTTCACACACGTTATGGATGAAAGATTATGATCTCAAGGTTTTCTCATCACCAATGGAGTATGTGAAGTCTGGGTTAGCACCCTGGATGCCTTAAAATCAGCTGGAGTCAGAACAAGCAAAAATCCTTGGTCTTTATTCTTGGTCTTTAGGGGGAGAAGTGAAGGGAATGGACACAAGCTCTCCACGACCTCCCTTCTCCTCATCCACAGCCAAAGTGACCCTAGGTTGTCTTACTCCACACCCTCCTACAATTCTCTGTATACACCAAAAGATTGAACCAGCACAGAATAGTGGGAAGGGCCATTTTCCAAGAATATGCTAATAGAGTTTTGTCCAATCAGTAATTAGCCTTAATTGCTCGATTGTCTGATTCCAGTGCACCAACTCAGAGTTTCAGCCCTTTACAGGAGTGAATCAGGGATGTGTTCTTGTTCCCTTGCTTTTTAGAATGTTTTCCATGATATTTTCAGATGCCTTCAACAAGGATGAAAATCAAGGTCAACTACTGTACTGATGGTAAATAATTTGACTTGAAAAAGCTACAAGCCAAGTCCAAAGAGAAAAGACACTTTATATTTGACTTTTTGTTTACAGATGACTGTACATTTAGAACATCCTCTGAGGCTGAGATACAATAGAGTATGGATAACTTCTCTGCTATTTGTGCTAATTTAGTTTGATAATCACTCAGCAGCACTCCCCCATCTATATATGGAATCATTAGTCATAGTAAATGGAGAATCTTTGAATGCTGTGGATAAAATTCACTTACCTTGGCAATATATTTTCCAGGGATGTCTATACAGATAATGAGCTTGATGAACACATTGTCAGACCTTGCTCAAGAGGGTCTAAAAGAAGGTGTGTAAGAAAAGAGATTTCATATTGTCTGCTAAATTGGAGTTTTACAGAGACATTGTGCTAAGTTCACTAATTTTTACTTGTGATACCTGGACAGTCAACCAGCATCATGTCAGGAAATTTAATTGCTTACATTTGAATTGTCTTGGGAAGATTCCAAAGGCTATCACTTGGCTAGATAAGGTACTGGATGTTTGAGGTGAACTGCCAAACATTCAAAGTCTACTGCAAAGAGCATAACTCCAATAGATGGCCATATGCATTGAATGTCAAATGCATACTTACCTTACAGAACTAGCATGAGACAAGCACTCATATCATAGTCAGAAGAAACAATACAAGAAATTTTCAAGATTTCTTTGAAAAACTTATAGATTGTGAGACATGAGAGACTAGATTGTTCTGCATGGTATATTTACATTAAAGAATATTCTATACTCCAAGAGCAAAACAGAATCAGGGTAACATAAAGGAAACAAGAGCTTCACAAATTCAATCATCTCCATCATAAATATTCTACTGGACTATTTATGCCAAATCTGTAGTACAGCCTTCCAAACTCTTATTAGTCACAGCTAAACAGTCTGTACCCTAATACCAACATTATCATGTCATTGGTTCTCTTCAAAAATAAAGAATAAACATAAAAAAAAACTGATATAGTTCTGGTGAGAGCCTTTGTAAACTTCTCCTGAATTGTAAGATCCTCTGATTGGATTTCCTGCCTCAAGAATCCCCCATCTCCATTCCATCTTACATTGCACTGTCAAATTTATCTTCAAATTTATATCACTCTTCTATTCAATAAATTTCATTGGTCTCCATCACTTCCACAAAAACAAGGATAATTTGTCATTTAAAGTCTCCAAAAGCTGACACCTCTTACCTTTCCAGTCTTCAGGAAACTATTCCTCTTACCATTATTTATGTGCCCTGCCATCCAGCAATACTGGGTTCCTTTTTGTTCCTTATAAGCTCCTTTCTATCTTTCTCTTCTATGCTTTTTTCACTAGCTGTCCTCAATGCCAATAATGTTCTTCTTACTTGTATCTATCTCCTAGATTCTCCAAATGTCTTTAAATTCCAGATAATTTTTCCAAGAAACTTTTCTTGATCTCCTTTAATGCTAGTGCTTTCTTCTTATTTATCTTCAAATTATATTTATCTTATTTTTATATAATTGTTAGAAAATTGTCTTCCTCATTAAACTCTGAACTCCTTGAGATCAGATACTTTATTTTCTTTAATCCACAAATACTTGGGGAGCTAATTGATACTGTATATACTTTGCTGGGCCTGGAGTCAGAAAGAGGTGATTTCAAATCCAGTTAATATAGTACTTATGTGACTCTGGGCAAGACAATTAACCTGTGTCTGTCTCAGAATCCCCGGCTATAAAATGAAGATAATAATAGCATCTATCTCCCTCTGGTATTTTGAGAATGAAAAATATAATAATTCTTAAGTGCTTAGTATAGTCCCTGGTATATAAATTGCTATATGAAAAGTTTGCTATTATTACTTAGCCCAGGGTCTTGCACAGAGAAGTCACTTAATAAGTATTTTTAAACTGAGTAGACATTATTACTGAATTAAAGCTGCTCAGAAAACCCATCCATGAAAAGTGAATCCTTGAGTTGAATTCTAGCTTGTATGACTGGAGCCACAATTAGATTTTTCCCGTTGAGTTTTACAAGTCACTGAGAGTCACTTCCAAGAAATCTATTCCTGCTAATATGTCACACAACAATATATAAGAACAAGTTTGGATTACAGCCATGCAAATAAAAATGCCATCCAAAGGTAAAGGGAAGATTTAATGCTGTAGAATTTAGCTTTGTTCTTTTCAACTAGTATTTATGATACCACAAAAGTTACTCATGACCTTTTGGTATTAAGGAGCATTAATATTATTTCTCTAGATTTGTATGATTTTTCCTTAATATGAACAGAAAAACTGATAGTTTCTCCTATCTATTTTGGGTCTTATATTTGGCATAGACTTTTTTTTCCTGAATAATTCTTTGGCCAATCAAAATCCATATTGGGAAAGGAAATGGAATGAAAAAACCAATACAAAATTTTGTATCCAAACATGATTCACTTAAGGGCTATTCTTTAAAATTAACTTTGTTTCAGGGATAATGTGCCTGGGGATCACCAATCGTTCAGTGTATATTTGGTATAATTCATGCATAGATGTATTAAAGGAACAAGATCATAGAAGCTTCAAAAGGTGGCTTCTCAGCTTTCATTTTCTGTGCAGGAAAGCTTCCACCACTGTTCAATTATTCTCACAGGTTATTTAGATTATATATTTAGAATTGAAAAAGATTTTAGATGATATTCAATCAAATTCCCACATATCAATGAGGAGCTTTATTTCTATAGAGGTTAAAATACTCGCCTGAGGTCTTCCAAGAAGAGAAAGAAATGGGATTCAGGAGCAATAAGCAGTGATTGGATGTATATGGGAGGAGGGGAAATGAGGGGCATATGCTGTTACCTCCACCAAGAGATTTATGTTTGGGCTATTTGAGCCTTTTAATTATGCAAAAGTGGCTTAGGATGGAACATTCATTTTCCTTATTATTAACAAGGGTCTGCCAAAATCTTAGAACTTGTGAGGCCCTTTAACCTATGAATTTGGGCATTCAAGGGAAACCTTGTCTTTTTTATCAGTATAAAGTAATACATAGCAATTAAAACTGTATAAGCAGATAGTTTATGTTTATAGAACTATATAGATTTTGATTTCTGTATATCTCTTTAACAATTGTAAGGGCACAAGTATATAAGCTAATTCTACATCAGTTCTATTTGATTATTATTAGTAGAATGATCTGGGCAATATTTTTTCTCCATTTATAGGGCCATAGATTTCTGATTAATAACATTAACCTTTTCCTTTTGTTTATCTACATATCAATACAAGATAGGGTGAGTGGTGAGTAGTTGTGAGGATAAAATCTAGCAGTATACTAAGATGCTAATAATAAAGAATGCCTGATGTCATCCACAGATATAATTATTTCCAAAGGGTGTGTATATATACAGTCTCCAGTATGTAAAATCAATTATTTTACCTTCACAAAGGAGGAATGACACTTATAGTTATAAAAATCCTAAAAATCCAAAATATATAGTTATAGGTTTTGTAGATATGTTGTAGAAGTCACAAAATAGACATAGTTTACATGGTCTCACTATAACTTTGATATCAATCATACTTACCTTCAAATATTTTTTGGCCCAGACTTTCTGTAACCATTGACCTTCAGATCTGAAAGGATGAATGACTCAGTTAGTACTGATGGAACTCAGAGTTGGTCACTATGATAGATACTAAAGTTGGAATGGGGGACATATAGAATCCTTAATGCTCCAAATTAATCATAAAGGCCCTTGGATGTTTTTCTTCCCACTTTCAGCCACATTTAACATTTCTTTGACACATCAGCTTTTGTAAGGACTAAGCTGAACTCTCAAATGGGACCCAGAACTGAAATTGGGAGAAGAAAGAGTAAGGTACAACTAGCATTTTTTCCCTTAAATTTTCTATGATGATGACTTTTTGAGAATGTCCTTTCATTCTAATTATTTTTATTTTACTTCATTTTGTGTATTTCTTGCTTTTTATTTTATTTTTTTAAGATGGGACTGGAGATGATGGGATTTGGCTGGAAATTTTCACTGTGCCATCTTCCATAGAATCTGTAGAAATAAAATAGTGGATATTTTATTCTGATTCCATCTATGAGGCCTTCTCTGTCTTAGATATCTAGTCCATCTAGACATTACTTCTGTCCACCTAGACATTTCTGAGAAAATTTACCAGAGACTTCAGGGGAAACACCCTCACCCAGAACAGTCCTGATTTTTGTGCCAAACCAAGATTACTCCAAAACCAACATAGCTTCTCATTACTTGATTTCTTGACTCTATTACACAACTTCCTAATTAAGAAAGGTGTTTCAAGTAATTTCCCTTCATAGATTCCTTTTGCCAGCTGCTCTAAAGCTATGTAAAACCTTATCAACTTGTGTTTCCCAGTCTACTTGCTAACCTTCTCACAAGCCATTGTAAAGTGTAAAAAAGAATACAACTTTTTTATTCTAATTTTGCCTTTTTATTTATTGACATCAAGTAAAAGAAACCTAAATAGAGCATGTATTCTTCAGGAGGACCTTAGGATCTTTGGATTGAGAAATTTCTTCAACTGGACAATATCTGAAAAAGAATATCCTCATTTTGGGGGCTAATGGAAAACTATGAGTCAGCAATCATTTACATTTGTGTATTTTCCTTTAAAATATAAAAAATGTTTCATAAGTAAGAGACTTTTATCATTGATTACTTATAATTGAATACATGAAAGTTCTACCAAAGTTGAAAATATAAATGTGTCAATTAAGTGATCCTTACACTTGCTTTGGGCTTAAAACAATATTCTCTAGGTATAACCACCGGAGGAAAGTATTATGTTGTTATTTGTCTGTATTTCATGCATTTTTTAAAACAACAAACATTATGCAAGGTCAGAGCAACTCATTTAACACCCTTAATAGGGAAATCATCTAAAAAGACTCCCTCACAAGCAGAAATTTATTCCAACAAAGAACAATTCACTCCTTGTTTACCATGGGGAAAATACTTGTAAATAACAGCAGAAAAGCAATTTAAAGAAGACCTTCTCACTTAGTCATGCTGTTAATCCATTGTTTAGCACCTGTTGAGAAAACTTCAGAAGCTATCTTAAATGAAAAGATATTATAAAATTTGGGTATACTATAACTGGCTACATGAAAAGATAATCTCTTACACGGTCATTTTATTTGTATTCGGCTTTCACCAGCATTAATCTCTTCTACTTCCTGAACAGGGGAACAGAGTAATTTGGTTACCTTTTTTATTTTTTTTTGATGCTTAAAACATATGATATTCTATAACATCAGTTAATAATGTTTTCCCTTCAGAATAGGGGAAAAATTAAGAAAAATGAAACAGAACTGACAAGGCAATCAATTTCATTGGTCAGAGAAAGAAAAGAGAAAACCACAAACTAATTTTGTAAAGAAAAATCTGGTTGAGGAAACTATTCCAGAAAAGACTATATATATACAGTAGCATTTTTGTTTGTTTTCATTGAGAATCCCAAACTAAAGAATACACATGTAATGAGATATTACTATATCAAAAGATATAATGAAATGAATGCATCTAGAGAAACCTGAGAGGCTTTGTTATTATAGAACAGAGGGAACATAACTAAGAGCAGGATTTATAAATTGATTAAATTGTAAAGGTAAGAAATTATAAAGCACTCTAATCAGTGTAATGACTTGATATGGATTTCAGAGAATTTATGATGAAGGATGATCTTGACATAAAGGTAATCGTCTAGAGATGCATAATAAAATATTCACTATTACACAATCATAGATCTGTGAATTTGTCAGCTAGACTATGCATATTAATCATAAGGAAAATGTGTCCTCCCCCCACCCCCCTAGGAGGACAGAATAGAGGGAGGTTGAGGATGCATTCATTGTGATGCAAATATAATAAAAAAATGTTAAGAAAATATTTTAAAAGTTAGTAGAGAAACCAAAAGTAAATAAGTAAGCATGGGAAAGTAGAACAACTTTGAAATTAATATTACATGTATAATGTGATATAAAAGGTTTTTTCTGTTTTATTTTTCAAAGGCTATTTTATAACATAATAGAGGTTCTGTTTTATGTGTCAATTTCTTCTTCTTTTCCCCTTTATTTGTGAAAATGCTCATGTCTGTTGGGGTAGAAACATATAGTCCCAATAGCACAATCACTAAATAGTGAAGCTGCAAATGATGTCTCTGTGTTTTCTAGTCTTTATCTCTTTGATGTCTATGATTCCACAGTAAATGATTTTCCCCCTATTTTCATTGTGATCTTGTCCCATGTGAGGCAACTTGGTTAAACTGGGGAGAACACAGCTCTTGAGTCAGGGAACCTGGATTTAAATGCTGTCTGTGATTTTTCTTCCCTGTGTGACATTAGATAAGTTAAGTCAATAAAAAGTATTTAGTAGCAAACTACTATACATACATATACATATATACATACATACATATATATATATATATATATATATATATATATATATTTAGAAAAACTTAGAATTAGAAAGGATCTCAGAAGCAATATAGTCCATCAACTACTCCTAAACAATATTTCTATCTGCTACATTCCAATAAATGGTTATTTGGACACTGTCTGAAGACTTTCAGTGAAGTAGTTAATTCTGTTTGTGATTAGAAAATGATAAATAAGGGATTTTTCTTTTCATCTGGCCTAATTTTGTCTTTTTTTGCAACTTCTGTCCACTGCTCCTATTTTTGCCTTCTGGGTCTAAACAAGAAAAAGCAAATCCCCTTTTGACATGAGAGCACTTCAATTTTTCTAGTCTGCTTTACCCCACTATATCTTCCCTTCTCCCAGTTAAAAATAGGTAGTTTTTCATATATCATGGTGTCTAGTCATTCACTATCCTAGACCCTCTTCTGAAAGGACCCTCTTCTGAAAGAACTCCAACTTGAAAAAGTCTTCCCTAAAATTTGACCTCTAGAACTTAATGCAATACTCTAAATATGGTCTAGCCAAAGCAAAATGCAATTTTTAAATTTTATTTCTTTTGGATGTTTACTGATTCTCTTAATGTAGCCTACAATAATTAATTGCCATATCAAAGCATTAAATTATATTTTGTTTTTAGTTCATTAAGATCTTTAAGTGGTTTAAGTCAAATATTCAGACATGGCTCTACAAACATATTGTCACTTAAAAAAAGATCTAGTACAAGATTCTATGTGTGTATAATATATATATATATATATATATATATATATATATACATATATGTAAACATTTGGTAAGCAAGCCATTCATATGGAAAACACCTCTTGAAATAAATGTAAATATAACATATCAAAGACAAATACCTAGGGCATTTATAGATATCACTTCAGTTATTTTAGTTACACAGATATTTATTAAGCATTTAATTATGTAAAAAGGAATTATATTAGATACTGTGGATCCAGTAGTAGACATAAACTACACTTTGATTTTATAGAATGTATAATTTAATAAAAAAGAAATCATGTTCCTAACAATGCTCCAAAGGATATATGATAAGTATAAAGGAGGATTATAGGCAAAGTTGTTCTTTTCAATTATTTCACTTTTGTAACTCTTCAAGATCCCATTTGGAATTTTCTTGGTAATGACATTGGAATAGTTTTCATTTCTTCCTGCAACTCATTCTACAAATGCAGAACTATGGCATCAAGGTAAAATTAATTGCTCAACAGCTAATAAGTTTCTGAGGCCAGATTTTAACTGAGGAAGATGAGTCTTCCTAATTTCAAGCCTGGCACTCTGCACTGTGCAATTTAGTTCTAGGAAGGAAATTAAGGAAGGAATCACTTTTATCTAGATAAAATAACTAAGGATAAAAGAAGAAGATGGCACAAAGCTTGTAACTCAAAGGGAGGAAGACATTTAAATAGGAATGGAATTGGACATGGGGTCCATTCCATATCTGAAGAAAGATGAGCAGATGCATGGAAATGGGAGGGATAAGGACAAGATGCAGGATGAATAGCAATATACGTTTCATGATTTAAAAAAGCTAAAAAGATAGGCAATTAGATTGGGAACAGAATGTTGAGTGTTATATTGCAGAGTCAGTAATTTATACTTTATTTCATTGTCAGTAATTATCTATCTGTCCATATTTATAGTTAAGTAGATATGTATATATTGTGTTTTGAAACATGAAACCCAACAGTCTCCAAAAAAGTAAAAATAAATACCAGAAGGAAAATAAAGGTAGACATGAAAAATTTGAGTAGGCTGAAACAAATGATTAAGAACATCATTGGGAGGAAAAGGAATAAAAACTATAATCAATGGTAGCATTATAAGAAAAGAAGAATGTAAAAGTTTGGTTGGTTGCTGTCCTTGGTTCTTGAAGAGAATCAAAATGACATCACTCTCTTAAGAGTCAAGTTAGTGTGTCCAACTGTGGCTGATCAGACCAGATCTCATAGTGCTCTGCCTCACGTTGGACACAAATAATCCCTATGAACATTTGGAGTGACTCTCTAGCTTTACCCTTACTTCTTCTGGTTTGCTCAGAAAGCACGGCACCATACCTAATGAGGGCACAACATGAGATGACAAAAAAGTACCGGAGTATTTAACTTTTATCATCTCATGCTGAGAAGAAAGTGAGGAAGGTTTTCCCATCAAGTTTGACTTTCTATTGGAAACTTCTGGGAATAAAGTACTTAGACATGAATCACACAGGAAAGAAAGGCATGGATAAATTCAATTTGAATCATTATAGAAAACATAAAAATTGATGAAAACAGGCCATTTGCAAATTTGAATGACAAGATCAATATCTTAGGAAGGTTATTATATCATTAGTTATATAAAATATCATTTGTAGATGGTATAAAGCAGGGTCAGAAAAACAAGCCTCTCAGCAGAGAGGTTATTACCATAATGAAACCCAAAAGGGTTTGGAAACTGAACAAGAGTGATCACAATGCATAGTGGGTGCTTAGTGGAGCATACTGAAATAGATCTTGGAATCATCTCCATGAAGTTAATAATCAAAATTGTGAGAGTAGATAAAAATAATATTAACAGTATTAGAGTCAAAGAAATGAGTCAAAATAAAACTTGAGAGGATGCATATGTTAAAGAAAAAGAAGAGTAAAGGAATAATCAGAATATAGGTGGAAAAGGAGAATGAAGTATTACAGGAACCAAGAAAAATAAAGCATCTTAGTAGAATACTTTGACCATAATGTCGAATATCACATATTGGTTGAAAAGGATGAAAACAGAAATCCCCCTATCCCTTCCTAAATATCAAAATAATGGAGCTGTTACTGAACTCGGAAAGAACTGGTTCTATTGAATAAGAAAGGAGGGCAGGCAATCTGTTGAAAATGAGTAAAAGTGGTGGCTTTAGTAGAAAATGGAAAGCCTGGATAAAGATAATGGAAAATCTGATAAAGGATAAGTAAGAAATGAAAGGCTGGCATGGAATAGTAGATAGAATTCTGAAAATAGAATGAAAAAATATCTGCATTCAAATTTTGCCTTAATTGCTTGCTATCTGTATGACCACAGGCAAGATACAGCCTCAGATTCTTTTTCTGTAAAAATGGGCTATAATAATATCTACCTCACAAAGCTTTTGTAAAGACCAAATGAGATAGTAAGATATTGAAAGCACTGGGCAAACCTTAAACAGCTGTACAGGTGCTGATAGTGTTTGTTGTTGACTTTCAGAATATCCAGGGCCCTATTTAGGTTAGCTAACATAAATTTGCAGTGGATCCAACAAGCATCATTTCACCCTCCAGCAACACTTCTCATCTCCAGAGTATGAGAAACATTTTATCCATTAATCACTTCTGTTCTGATTAGAGAACAATTGGACAACAGGAGATAACCTTTATTTCATTATTTTCTGATAAATAAAAAACAAATTCACTACCCCTAAAATCTTTACCTAGTCACTGACTTAATGAAAATTTACCTATTACAATTCATGCATAGTTTTCCAGTTAAATCTGCCAAATTGTAGTCAAATGTAGCCAAACTATTAGCATATGATAATTTCAAAGGAGAAATTAAAATAAGGGCGACATAGAATCAAGGAGACAGAAACTGAAGGGAAGTTGATGTGACATCATCCAAAGTACCAAAGGCAGGACATTACCAACTGATAGAAGATGCCTAAAATTCTGTTAAATATTCATGCTGTTAAAAATGTAGGACTTTATTTTATTATAAGTTATGTCTATTATAAGAATATGCAATAATTACTCCTATAATGTTACCTTTCAAAAACAAAGGCTCATACCACTGATAATTCCATTTAAGATGTATTTTTCCTTTTATGGGAGCCAAGGTAATTAAAATTTTATTTATATAACTTTAATTATGCTTTATACCCAAGTATCTGCTTTGAGAATGCCAGGAAACTATTGTCTTCATTTTATTTTTTTGTCCTTGAAAATGACTGTTAGAGGGTTATTGTCTTTTTTCCGTCTCTATAGTTTCTTTCATTATTTTTTCCTAAAACCTATTTCATATAATTTAACCTAAAAGTATGATATTAAATAATTCTCCTTTCCCTTTTGATCAGAAAGTATAATATTAAACTTCTCCCAAATACCAACTTTCATGGAACATTTTATTTCCAGTTGTTCTCCCTCCTTCTCCCCTCAATTTTGTATTTTATTTTTGTATGTAGTCGTCCTCCAAGATCCTTGAGGGGACAACTGTTCCTTTTTTTCTGTTTTGTGTACTTGACACCATTCCTGGCATATAGTAAATACTTGGTAAATGCTTGATGAATTGAATTGAAAAGAGGATGTGTGGGTTATGGAAAGTACCCAAAATCTGGATTCAAATCAGGAGTGTGATTATAAACATTTAAAATGTGATTGAAAAAAAATGTATGTGAGGCATACTTTTAAATTTGATCTGAATTGTCAATATATTCTCCTTTTGAGTCTAGACAATCAACAAAATACTAAATCAAATTCTAATTTGTAGTATTTTCTAATTTGTGAGATCTAAAGTTCTTACACTGATTATTTAACAGTAGTAAGAGCTGTTTTCGGCATAGTCTTGGTTCAAGTCCTACTTTTCCAACTTAAGATCAGTGATCTAGAGTTGTAAAAGACCTCAGAGATTAACTATTTTCACAAAGATGAGGAAACTGATTCAGTAAATAAAGTTACTAACTCAAGGTAATATTGATAGTATTTTCATTGACAGAATCATCTCTAGAGTCAGTTCTCTGTGTCTTGTTCCATGTGACATTTGCCATACCTCTCATCTTAACCAAGATATTTTCTTTCTTTTTCTTCATTTTCCTCAGCAGTAAAATGAGACAGGTTGGGCTATCTAATATATAAGATTTCTTCCAGTTCTCACTCTATGATCCTGATATTTGCTCATCTTGCTTACATAATTGTTGGGAAGAATGTCTTTTGCAAATTGTAAATTGCTATATATGTGTGAAGGATTAAAAACATTAGCTAAGATTAACCATTAAGAAAAGCATGAGATGGTAGGAGGAAGACTACTTATATAAGTAAGAAGACCTAGATTCTAGCCCCACTTCTGTCAAATAATAGCCTAGTGGGGGAAATGAGGAGTTTATAGGGAAAGAACAACAAGAAATTTATCTTCTCTTGAACTAATTTAATTCAGATTTAAAATGGGATTAACAATGTTTTATTTGCTAATCAGAGGGCCAATATGTGTGATATATAGAAGGCAAACTTTATGAATCAAAAAGATTTGAATTCATATTCAACCACTGACTTCTGAATGTGTCACCATAAGGAAGTCATGATTTCTTAGTTCCCCCAGGTAACTTTCCAAGACTTTTAGTTACAGACCACTGACTGATTTGACTCAAGGTTTGATGCAGAGGAAAGGGTTTCTACCCTTAGAGTTCCCTATGAAATCACAGTTCCTAACACCTGGGCCCCATCGAAAATTAAAAATAAAAATCTGCCCAAAGACAACTAGACAAAATAATCTTTTAAAGTCTCTTACAGCTTCACAACTAAATTACCAGTGTGTAACAAAAGCAAGAATAGAAGAGACAGAATGGTTCCTAAAGGAAGGCAGGTGTCCAGTGATAATCTCAGCAGGGGAAATAGTGACAGGCATACCTTTCCACGTATTAAAGTCCAGAGCAGAAAACCAAGTGGAAATGGTAAAAATAAGAATGGAAATAACATTGGGGTCATAGGAGCACAGAAGGCATTGTCTTGACAATGAGCAAAAAAGCATTATAATTTCTAGCTAAGACTTTGATATTTTATTATGATTTTAAACCTTACATTTTATTTCAGATATTATCATTACCAGAATAAAGCTTCTTTAACTTTCCTTGTATTCTTTGGGTATTTTTACCCATATTTAGATTCAATTAAGTGTCTGTCAAAAATATGCCTACCCTACCCAACTGTCTGCTTCAATAGTTAGACCACCAAGTAATGTCATTTTGTAAACAGGTTTTGCTGTCACTCAATTATCACTTTAATGTGACTACATACTCATTATGTATTCATTAAGACTCTTACAAATACCTCATAATAATTTAAAAAGATGTTTTCTCTATCCTTCATTCTGACATCTTTGAAAAAGGAAAAAAAATGTCTCACAGATGCATTTTTGATCACTCTGGGATACTGAGGATACATTAATTGAACTGAATCACAAATTAAAGAGAACACATTAACTTGTCAAGTTATGACAACAATTAGAAGATTCTGCAATATTTCTTTTACCATGTTATTTTGGATTTAGCACAGTCACATTATTTCTCCCTCATTCCTCATGTCAATTTCTCTTAAATTTCTACTTTGTATGCATTAGATAAGTAATAAAAAGTGCAGGCCACTGATATTAAAATAGATGGGAGCAAAATATGACATATTTCAGCCCTTCCCAAATCAGGGGTGAGTAAACAGAAACTTTTACTCAGGTACATCATCAATGGCTAATAATAGGGGTATGTTGACACCTTGTGTTATAAAAGTCCATCCAGTCAATTGCCTTTATTATTGTCATTTGGGGATCTGTTCTCTGGGGTGATTGGTGGATTCTTTCAATACCTGTTTTTCACTTTGGTTCCAGGATAACAGAGCAGTTTTACTTGATAATTTCTTGAAAGATGCTATTCAGATTCATGGTCTTCAGGTGGTCAATGATTCTGATCTTGTATCTCCTGGATCTATTTTTCAGGTCAATTGTTTTCTCCATTAGAAATTTTACATTTTCTTCTATTTTTTTCTTTGATTGATTGTTGATGGCTCACGGAGGCCTTAGTTTTTACTTGCCCAATTCTAACTTTTAAGAAGTTGTTTTCCCTAGTTAGGTTTTGTATTTCCTTTCTGTTTCCATTTTCCAATTATACTTTTTACAACATTTGTCCATATTTTTTTTCTGGTTTGCTGTTCCAGGATTTCTTTTGGTTATTTGGATGTAAATATAGGAAAGTTGTAATGATTTAATGCTTACTCCACCATCATGGCTCCCAGAAGTAAGTCTTCTGGCAATAGTCTTTGGAATTGAACCTTTTGATTTTCCATTCCATAGTTGAATGGATTTGTGATCTCATTCATGTGGATAGTCTTTTTTCTGTATTGAAAATAGAATGTAATATCCACGAGGGCAGGACTGTTTCAATTTGGCTCTTTAATCCCAGCACATACGACATTTTCTAGCACTAAGTATTTTCTCCATAAATCCTCCTGGTTGACCTGGGAGCAAAACTGATAGAAATGGGGCATTTGTGTACATGTTCTTTCTTAAGGCCTACAATTTTTCAATTCCTATTTTGTCATTTATGACAAAATAATGAATGTAAAGTGGAACCTAGTTTTACCTTTAATTTTTCTTGTTACATCTGATTTGGAGTATTCCTCATTATCTTGCCTGGTTTATTATTTGTTGTTCCCTTTCAAATACTCAATATTCCAAACAAATTTCCCAAATAAATCTTATATAGCATTTCATCTTCTATTTCCATACTTTTCCATAGGCTTGCCCCCATATTTGGAATATACTTCCTCTTCACTTCCTAGTATTTTAGCATCATAGATTTTAATCTGGAAAAGACTTTATATGCCATCAAATGCAATGATCTAATTTTTGCACATGAAGAAATTGAGTCATATAGAGGATTAAGTGCTAAGAGTCATGTAAGTAGAGTCTTTCTTAGAGTCCATAGATTTATTAAAGTGTCAGTTCAAATGCCTCCTCCTATATTTTTAGTAGCCCTCATTTATTATCCCTCTCCCAAAACCTAAAATGTCTTTTTTTATTCTGTATATATTTTGTATTTATACGATGTTTCCTCCAAACTAATGACAGCTTCTTAAGGGAAATGACTAACTGTGGTTTTGTCTTTGTACAGCCAGTGCTTACAGAGTTTCTGACCCATAGCAAATGCTTGTTGAAAGAATTAATTAATCTATTTTTAAAATTTTCTTCATTCCTAAGGATTTAATGAACTCCCACTAAATTACCATTTCACCCAGCCCTACCCCTCTTCTTTATGCCTTAAATCATAACAACCTTCTCTAAGCAGATAGGCAACATAGTTGAATAAGACTGCAAATGGAAGGCTCACATAGCCTCTTTTCACAGGGCAAAGGGAAGCTATTTGTGAATGTAAGTTTTCTTTCATTCTTCCTTGGTAGGGAAGGAAAAGTTGCTAAGTTGATTCCCTAATCAATTCTTCTTTTTGAACATTTTTTGCACCACCTGCCAAGTTTAATAGGCCATTTTATGAACTTCAGAGATGCCTATTTGTCCTCCCAGAAGAATCAAATCACATGAGATTTTGGCTGTCAGCATGATTTCATTTTTTAGGCCATAATGTGAGACACCTGGTTCTGGAAAGAATAATGAAAGCATTCATTTGAATACGAACTTCAGCTCCTTTATAATTCTTTGTATTTTCCATATGTATATAAATATTTATATACATATGCACACATGTATATATTTGTGTGTGTGTATATATATGGTGTGTGTGTGTGAGTATGCATGTGTGTGTGTGTGCTGCTCACAGTGTATAGAATGCAAGTTCTTTGAAGCCAGGGACTACCTTTATTTTTATCGTTTTATGCTTTCTGATAAAAGCAGAGTGTGGCAAACTGTATATACTTAATAAATACTTTCTGAAATTGAAAGATGCAAGTGATGAAAATACTTTTACAGAAAAGAAAAAAAACAAATTAAAAAAAATTAAATCTGGGGTGGTAACTCTAAAACTATGATACACACTGTATTTTCACTGTCTAAAACACATTAAGGATATCTCTATCCTTTAAAAAAAACTATTAGAATACTATTTCAGAGGATTCAGGACTATAGATGCAATGTATCAGAATTTCACCAAAATACTTGCCAAAGTTTCACATGATATCCTCATGGGCAAAGTGGAGAAATACAGGCAAGATAGATACACTAAGGTACATTCTGAATAGACTTAAATGAACATAAAGAATAATAATTCCTGGATGAGAAGCAACTAGAATGCTGACTTGTGCAAAGAGGGAAGCATGAAATGGCAAAATGGAGAACTTGGATTTAGCATGTAACTAGATTTGTATCCTTGATCTTTATCCTTCCTAATTACTAGGTCTTGGCCAAGTCACTTAAATCTAGCTGAACTTCTGTTTTATCTCTGCATATAATATAATTATACTTGAAATATCTCTCATAAGGGTGTTGTGGGTAAGATTTTTGCAAACCAAAAGATATAAAAAGAATGTGAACTTTTTGTTTTATTAAACTGAAATGCTTCAGGCCTCTGTCTGCTGTTGTATTTGATATTTTTTTAGTGACTTAAAATGAAAAAAAGTCCTGCTTCCCAAATTTCAAGATGACACAAATCCAGGAAAGATTGTTAAAACTTTAGAAGATTGAATCAAAATCCAAAGAATTGATACAAAATAAAATACAAATATAATAGAAGAAATTATAAAGTATAAAGCATCATGTGATGATTATACCCATATTAATGATATGAAATCTTCATCATTAATGAAAAATCCTGCAATTATATTCAAAATACCAATTGCAAATCCAGCATTTGTTTCCACTTATAATACTTTCTTTCAATTTCATGATACTCTTTGGAAATTGGAGGATTCTATCATCAGAGATGTTTAAAAAATAACTATAAAATTATGAAATTTCAGAAGAGAATCGTGAATCAGGAAAAAGGTTTTGCTAAATAATTCTAAAGAATAGACTCTGAACAGGCATCATTCCTGACAGTGATGTATTATTATAATGCATACCAATTCACCCTTGATGAATACTATGATTCCCTTCTAATTGGTGGGAGAAAACAAAATGAACATTTTAGTGTTATAAGATTAGGCCTGGTAGTCTTAAACCACCATAATCATTTCCTTTAAGAGAAGCTATATATCATAGAAATAATTGTTGTAAGATTAAATGTGATGATTTTGAGAAAAGTTGCAATTTATAGAATACCCTCATGGAAAAATTAGGACAAAATATTCTGACAATAGCAGTACTATTTCTCCTTCATAGTATTTTATATTTTTTACCACTGGCTTCCCTCCCCCCCCCCCACCCCGACATTAACTAACTTTTAAAATAATATTTTGCCTTGATCACTGATAGGCATCTCAGCCAGCTCCAGAAAGGCCATCCAAAAATCACATCATAAAAACCTCACTGCTAGAAGGGTACTTTAAAACACACTCTATTCTCCAGCAGGAACACTCTTTTCCACCAGAGTACTCCTCCCCTCCAGTAGGAGTACATCTTCCCACTTTTGTTAAATGGACCAGTATCTCTGTACTCCCCAAGGAATCACTGCCTTTACATCAATTATGGTCTATGTTTATGTTTGTATGTCTGATTTGTATGTTGGAGCTTTTCTTCCCCTCTTCCCTCATCCCCATTATTTTTAATAAATTGTCATTGAATTAATTGTCAATGTTTTGCATGTTATTCTTAGCACCCAAACTCATTATGAAGTTGTTTTCTTTGATGTCTCTAGTGCACTTGCTTTTTCTTAGACAAAAACTGAATACCCAAACAAGTACTTAACCTGTTAACAGCTGCACCTACAATGAAGAAGTAAAGGACTGTGAGCCCAGTTATTAAAAGCAAAGGTCGTTAGGGGAGTCCTATGTTATTCCAGGAAAGATTCCCTTATGTCTGATGACAGTCCAAAACAATTGACACTGCCAGCAGGGTCTCAAAACATGGATTAAAACAAAACAAAACAAAACAAAACAAAACAAAACAAAACAAAACAAAAACAAAAACAAAAAAAAAGAAAGAAAGAAAGAAAGAAAAGAAAAGAGTATTTCTATTCTGAAAACAATTCCAGAAAATTCTTTTAGTCATATAAATCTGTGCAATTTTCCTAAATATCACTGTGATTAAAACTGCTGACCATTGTTTACCTTTGTTTCATGAATATATTCTGGCAATTGTTTTGGTTTAAATGGAGTCATGTATTCTAAATAAAATGTAGTCATGATTTTGGAATTCCAATGAATATTCAGGAGTAAGAATTTATCTAACTATTTTCCACCTTATAGCAGCATGAAACTGGTTTAGACAAGCACATCTTTTCTTCTGTTTACATACTTGCCTATGAAATATTCTCTTTCTCTCCCAGGCCACTTTTCTGAAAACCCAAAGCACTTGTGATTTTATCACAAAATCCAAATTTAGTGATACTAATTTTTGTACATGTGACCCTTTTTTGTTTCTTCTCAGATTACAAACTCTTCAAAAAGAGGGAGAAAGGTGTCATATTTACTTTTTAATTCTTTTACCAAATTTGATAGAGTTCTGGGCATACAATAAGTGTTCAATAAATACTTGATTTAAGAACTGGTAGAAATCTAGAATACTAGATCCTACAGTTTCTAGGAGGATGAAAGGTAGGAGGAACTGGGCTGGTCCTTTGATTTCATCAGTGAAGGGAATATGCTTTGGAAAGATCCTCTATTCATGAAAATTAGGAAATATTTCATACTTCCATTGAGTGAAAGAAAGACAAAATGAGGAATGTTATAGCCAAATTCCCAAACTCCCATATCAAGGAGAAAATATTGCAAGAAGCCAGAAAGAAATGATTCAAGTATAGTAGAACCACAGTCAAGATACCACAAGATTTGGCAGCTTCTACATTAAAGGATGAGAGAGCATGGAATATGATATTCTGGAGAGTAATGTAGCTAGGATTGCAAGCAACAATTACCTATGTAGCAAAACAGAGTATAATCTTTCAAAGGAAAAGATGGTCATTCAATGAAACAGAATTTTCAAGCATTCCTGTTGAAAAGACCAGAGCTGAATGGAAAATTTGATTTTCAAATATAGGACTCTGGAAATACATAAGGAGGTAATCAGAAAAGTGATGTCATAAGGGACTTAATAAGTTTTATCTGTTTTCATTTTTACATGGCAGGAGGATACTAGAAACTCACTGGAACCTTCTCATTATTATGGCAATTAGAAAGACTTTATATAGACAGAGGGCACAGATGTTAGTTGAATATGAAGGGATAATATCTTTTTTTTTTAATGATGAAATTAAGGGGGAGAAGAATTTGCTGGGAGACAGGGAAAGGAATAAGTGGACTGGTGGAAATTATTTGCCATAAAAACAAAAGAAACAAGAAAAAGCATTTACAGTAGAAAGGAAGAGAGGGAGGAGAGGATGAGTGAGTGAATCTTACTGTCATAAAAATTGGCTCAAAAGAGTTATAAAAATCTATTTTACCCTGCAGGACAATAACAGAGGAATGGGTTATGGGTAGGGAGGAGAGTGATAAAATAAGGGCATACTGGGGGAATGACTGGTAAGTAGTAGAACACTTTTGAGGAGGAACAGGGTGAAAGGAGAGATAGAATAAATGGAGGGAAATACAATTACCATTAGTAATTGTAAAAAAAAAAAATCCAAAACAACTTTCTCTAATGGAATATTATTTTTCTCTGGGAAATGATGAGCAAGATGCTCTCAGGGAAAAAAAAAAACCTGGAAAATTGTTAGAATCCTTACAAAGTGATAAATCAGTTGCCTAATTTAGCATGGTACTTAGCAAATCCTCTAGCTCACTAATGTATTTAAGAACTCATTGGAGTTCACACTTTTAGGAGATTCACAAGTCAGTATTCAGTATGAGATTCACAAGTCAGAAACCCATAATCCCACTCTGGGATCCCATAATCCTACTCTCAGAGAAGGAGTCAACCTTTTACACCGAGCATAAAAAGAGTTTCAGTGAGTCAGTCAGAGTTAGTTCTGAACATTGCCAGGAGTCAGAGAGGAGAGCACTCTGGGAGAAAGCCCATAAGCCCACTCTTGGAGGTGGACTCAGATTCATTCCATCTTTCACCTTTCAGCTGGAGGCTGAACAAAGCAGAGGCAGAAGCAAAGGACAAAGCTGCAAGAGCTCTCAGAACTAAGGAGAGAGAGAGAGAGAGAGGCCTCTAAGAAAGCTAACCCAGTTTGGAAAGAGATAAGAAATAAACGTTTGGATTTTATCAGCTGGCTGTATTTGAAGTGATTATTACTCTGAACAGAAACTAAGGCTGCCTCCAGAAAACTTCCCCAAGAAACCTGCTCCCAGAAAGAACCATTATATTTTAAACAAGAGAACACCACAGAAAATCATCCATGAACAAAGCGAAATATACTGTATATGAAGTAATAGCAATGTTCTGGGATGACCAGCTATAAAGGACTGTTATTCTTAGTAGTACCATCATCCACAACTACTCTGAAGAACTTATAATGAAAAATCCTATCCATACGCAGAGAAGAACTGATTGTGTCTGAATACAGATCAAAGCATTCTCCATTTCTCTCTATCTATTTTTAATTTAATTTTTCTTGAGGATTTTTATTTTCATTAAGGTGAGAAATCTATGTTTTCTTTCACAACTTGACATTTAATGAAATGTTTTGCATAACCTCACATATAATTTCTTAATTTTAGGTGGGAATAAGGGAGAGAATCTAGTACTCAAAAATCTTAAAAAAAAAAAAAGATTTTTGTAAAAAAAAATTAAAAATTGTTTTGAATGTAACTAGGAAAAGTCTCAAATAAATAAATAAATATTTATGGCAGGACTACATTTTATCTACCTATAAAGTGGGCAAAATTATAGAAGATTTCAATGTAACAAAAAAATAGTCCCTAACACTTAGAGCTAATTTAAACTGTAATAGATTACCTTGGGAACTTGTAGGTTCTACATTAATGGAAGTTTTGAAGAAGAAGCTGAATAATCATCTGTCAAATGTACTGCAAAGGACATTGAAATTTAGGTATGATTTGAATTATTTGATGTACATGAATTCTATTCAAATTCTATGATTTGTGATTGTATTTATCAGACCAGCATTGCTTGTAATTAACAAAGAAATTTGAAACTGCTTTTGGTCATAATGAAGAAATCTTTGAGATTACTGGGATGTAGGGGATTCAGATAACTCATGTTCTTTGAATGATCTGAAAGTAGATCTTCTTTCCCATATATAAGTATGTGAATATGCTATGTATTCATTAAATGTAAGGTTGTTTCAAAAAGAAAGAAAGAAAGAAAGAAAAAAACTCTGTATGAAGTCATGAAACTATACATCACTGAAATGATTGAAATACAACAAATCTTTATCTGCATTTTATAGATAGAGACTGAGACAAACAGAGGCTGTGATACCCAGAGCTAGTATGTGTCTGAAATGAAATTTTTAACTCAAATCTTCCTGATACCAGGTTAAGTATTTTATCGTATGTGTTGTCCAGTTGTCTCATATGTGCCAGTGGAAGGATTAATACCCAGGTGTTCCTGACTATAGGGACATATCTATTTGAGTCAATCAATGCACACTGTCCACCTTATTCTATTAATCTAGAAATTACAAATGAAAACTTTGCCTTTACTAGGACCATGAGGTGAAACTTCTTACCAATTATTTTATAGGCCAAATTATTCTTGTGGTTCCTTTCTAAGAATATTTTAAGGCATTAAGAAGTGCAGAGGGTTGCTGTGACCAAAAGTTTTTTCCCCTAATAACTGCACTATCACTCAGCCATTTCTGTTCAACTCTTATTGGCTTAAATTTGGTATTAGCCCAGAAGGTCCTTGCTGTTTTTCCTTTATAGCCATCTTATATAATTCTTTGATCACAGAAAAGGCCATGCAAAAGCACAGGTCTCTGTAGAAGCAACAGATACGCTCATTTGGCTTTCTTGTTCTCTGTTTTTAGCCTCTGAGAGTCAGTTTAAATCCTTTGTTTGTAGCTTAGCTTAAAATAAACTTAAATATATAAACTAGTTTATGAATTATCAATCATTTCTCTTTATTGTGGCATAAAAGAGATAGCAAATATATAGGGTGAAATATAATTTTTTTTCCTTATCAAGGTGTTTTGTAAAGAGAACAGTGAAGAAGCAAAATATTATTTCTCCTTTTCCTTGTCCCTCTTCCTCCTCCTCCATTTTCTTCCTTTTCCTTTTCCTCCATTGCCATTATTTTTATCATTATTATTGCCTAAATAATGATAATAATGTACTTGTCAATCAATGCCAGGTATTGAACTAAGAATTATCAATATAGTCATTGGGGAAAGCATGAAATTTCATGCTGGTTTTTTTATGAAGTTTTGCTTTGATTCCATATATTTTAGTTCTTAATTGATGTCTCAGCTTCAAGAAGGATAATCTAATACTGGGGTTCACGGCTTTAAAATGTTTTGAACCCCTTTGGCAATTTGATGAATGAATTTTAGAACAATGGTTTGAATGCATATAACAAAATATATAGGATTACAAAGGAAATAATTTATGTTGAAATACAGTTGTAACTATTGTGGTTGTATATATATAAACGTACTTACAAGAAAGGATCCAAATAAAAACTGAATTTGGGAAGCAAAGGGAAATGGTGTGCCTTTAATAATCTTTTGTAATGATTTTCCAAGTTCTTTATGGTTTGTACCTATACAAACACCAAAATGACCTTTTCACACAGTTTTCCATTTTCAGTCTTATATAATATCTGTCTCAAGATATGTCTTCACTGAAATAATTATGGAAAATAATTATTAAAAAAATAAAGTTACTTCATAAGACTATTTAACTCTTATTGCAACCAATTAAGTATGCATTCTAATATTATGACTGAGGAAATGTTGAATGTTGCATTCTGCTTCTTCTAATTCATACTTTTACTTAATGTTATGTCTTGTTATCCATATCTAACAGTAGAAATAAGATACACTAGAATGCTTGTACCATATTTTTTATCATATATTCCCAAAAGGAATAACACGCACATAGACACACATACAAAAACACATGCATGGATGCATATGTATATATTTTAGTAAAAAGGAATGCAAATCACAAAAATGTTTTAGAATTGAGTGATCTGGAAGAACACCTGGAGTATGTCTGACTGTGGCTGCTTAGACCAATATGAGCTCCAAATGCTCTGCCACTGGTCGAACAAAATAGTCCAAAAGATTTTGTATATTTTTAGTGTCTCAATTACAATTTAGGGGGGTTTCCACCTTCAGTGGCAATCTGAACCACCAGGGTTGGGTAAGCAGACAATATTTAAGATACCTTTACTAGCCCCTTGCTCACACATGAAGGTGAGCAGTGTGAACCTTCCAAGGCTCTTCAGACCCTGAGGGGGGTTGCTGAATCCCACTGTTGCTTCCAGTCAAAAGCTGATCCTATGACCTGGGCTACCTGTGTGCAAGGTTGTGACTGTAGTTTCCAGTGTGTCTGCACCTCATTCCTCATTCACCTATTGCCACAGAACTTTGAGATAGATAGAAATCATAAAACAGTATGGTGATGTCTTTTCATTCATGTGTAAATTGGGATTTAAATGAGGCAAAATTGCATGAAGTCTTCAACCTCATTGTCTCCTAAAGCCACAACTGTCCAGTGGCAGGACAGACTCAAGATTACTATTGATGATTCAAGATATAGTGGATGACCCTGGTGTTTTCCATGTGTAACCAAGCTCTAAGCACTTCTCAATATTTGTTTTACCTGACTTCATGGCCACTGGAACAAATTGTTCTCATCCACTCATCCCATCAGGGAAGTCTTTTACATGCCTGGGATAGACACCCCACTTCCCGCTCACCATAGGATTTGAAACTCAAGCTGGTTAACCCATCTGCCAAAACAGTTTACCAAGGTGTGGCCGCTGTGTATGCTATAGCTTCTTGGAGCTTGGGATGTAGAATGTGTTCAAGGAAGTCTAGTATCTCTGGTGTGAAAGCTGCCTAGTCCTTTACAGGGCTGGTTTCCACCTTCAGTGTCCACCTGATCTATTTAACTTTCACCGGTGCTTCATTGGAAACAAAGGACAAACAGTTACTCTATACCATGTTTAAAAGAAATGTCTGAAAACCACTAGAAAGGGGAGAAAAGGACTTCTAAAACTAGGGACAACTAGCTGCCCCTTTACCACATGTGCTCCCGAAATTTGTTATTCATGTAGAAAAGAATGAGAAAATGATTTTTCCTTAAAAAATTTAATTTGCTCACCTGTGGATCCTTGGTGTTACCCAATTAAAAATGTCAGCCAAAGCACATATCTGCCTTTCCTTCCAGAGGTAGCCAAGAATACAAGTACTATACCAGGCTATGGATCAGTGAGAACTTAAGGGAGTGAAAAGTTAAGATCAAATATATTATTTTACCCACCCAGTTTTGTTGATTCTTTGAATTCAGAATTATGATTCTTCTCATTCCCCAAACTCCCATTGACTCTTTCTTGAAAACATACTAATATATCCCTTTGCCTCTGGCTCTTCTTTTGAGGTTGTGTTTGACAGCTTGGGCTTTGATCTCAATCTGTTCTCTATGAAACAATTGACTGTCTTGTCTCTTGTCCATCAGAGGTCCCATTCCCACACAGGCCCAGGTCTAGCTGTGCAAGGAGCACTCTCACCCAACCCTATGCTTCCAATCATCTTCATCATAGTCATAGGGAGCACCCAACTGTACTTGAAAGCAGGTTCAGAGAGACCAAGGCAAAAGTTACATGTGATGTTTCACCACATCTAATTTTATAGGGAAGTGGATATACTTCTTTTTAAATGATCAATATTGCTGTGTGGCAATGAGGTAAACTGATAAGAACACTGATCAGGACATGTTTTTCAATTCATTCGTCACATTTTTTCTAACACTCATTTCAATTATAACCAATTTAATTCAATAAGAATTTATTAAATATTTACTAGTGTCAGGCTCTGTGTTAGACAATGAAAATATGAGAATTTGCCTTCAAGGAGTTTATAGTTTATTGGGGAAAAACACAAATATACTGGATCAGAGATGCAGATCTAAAATACATTTCATAAAATGTATATAAAAGAATTTTAGGGATTCTGAATTGATCAACAGCCTTTTATAGTCATAATAACTAACTTTTATAAGAATTATTGAATAAGAAAAGGAAAGAAGAAAAAAGAGAAGGTAGGAGCAGGGCAGAAGGTAAAAATCAGGTCTTGAAATTATCTGATATCCAAGTAAATGGTGGGGGAGACTTGAGGCCTAGATGTATATAAATTAGCAAGAAATGTTTGAGGTACTAATTCTACAATCAGCTAAATCAATTATACTCAAGAGATTAACAGTGCTGTGGAGTAGACTATTTGTTTCAGGTTGGGAATGTGAGGGGGTGGGATAGGGAACCACATGATAGAATAGAAATGTCCTTCATTGGTCCTTATGGAGGAAGAGGGTCTCAGGAAAGCAGTACTTAATTTCCCTACTTGTAAAATGGAAACAATATAACTTGTACTATCTACTTCACAGGATATTAATGAAGAAATGATCTCTGATATAAAATGCAACTCTCACATTTAAAAGTATCCATCCATCTTTATTGAAATTTTTCAGAAGAAACTTGTATTTGTATTAGAGAAATGATTTTCTCTCCTTCCTATAAAAATGAGGCAATGTCTTGACATCTGCATGGGAGTACATACTTGTGTCTATTTTGACAGAAAATAATTCAAGAAATGATGCTGCAATTCTTCTGTACTTATATTTGAAATAACTTCAGAAAATGTGGCAGCAGTCTTAGATTAAAAAGAAAGTAGTTTTTTAATGAATTGTTATGCCATTATAATAATTCCATGGTGTTAGAGTGAAGCATACATACTGAACACAAGTGTTTTGTATGCCTTTCTTATTATGTATGTGGATTGACTAATGAAATATATACTGAAATCTTAAATTGTTTTTCAAAATGATTTCAGTTTCTGAGCATAAATTACAGGATAAAGTACTTGTTTTGTCAACATGTGTTATTAATACAGCTTATGTACCTTGGAAACATATCATTATACTCATCTAAATTTTTTCAGGTTTCTTTTTTAAACATACACTCTTGTGAACATAGCATACTATGAGATAAATGATTTAAATAATAAAATGAAAATATATCTGGGACAGGGCAGGTCATTTTTCAGACTGTTCCAAATAGTTTAATGGGTAGCTATTTATCATACATGGCTATTATCTCTAGATTTTTGAACCATAAAGCTAATTAATTAGAAATAAGTGAACCAAATAATATGCCTACACCTGTCCAACCTTTACCAGCATGACTTTATGAGGCACAGTGGTAGCAGAAAGGTTTTAGCCATGAGGCAGAAGATAAAATATTAATGCTTTTAATATTGAATGCTTTTATGCTTTTGGAGCTATGATTCAATCATATGAGCTAGGCCATGGGACTTTCAAAGGTGTTAAGGTCAGACCTGAACAGAATAATAGTTCCATAGCCAGTCTCAAGCATTCTAAATTAGAAGCTCTGACTGAAAACCTGTCATGACCTCGCTTCAAATACTTGATTAAAATTAGTTGTCATTGTTCATGGTGGTCATATGAAATTTAACTGCATGAAATTGATACTTAGTATAATTATATACATTGCACATTTATTGAATAATTAATTAGAAATTATACATGAACTACCATCAGCACAAATTCTTGTTTTCTAAAAATTTCTCTACTAAATAACCTGGGGATGCAGTTACTTTATACAACCACAAAAGTACATTGCTAAGAGGCACAATTTGAGTCACAAATTGGTGATTACAAATCAGGAACCACACACAGACTAAGACAGTAGGTAGAAAGACCAGACCATAACGATAAAATCCATTGTTATAGCAAATCACCTAGGATTCTCCTAGAATCAAGAATTTAGGCCCTAAATTCAAGAACTCATTGAGTCTAAGTCCCAAATCATAGGTAATACAATGGAAATCACAAATTATTAAAATTCAATATTGAGGAACAAGTTCATGAAAGGAGGAAGTTGAGAGATGGTGTTTAAGTGGCAGCAACACAAACTATTAAAAAAAAATCAAAGGATCCCTGTTTAACTGCTATATAGGATTTAAAGATCATTGAATACAAGTTTTTTATTATTATGGATGAATCAGGCTCAGAAAACTTAAATGACTTGCTCCAGTAGCCAAGCTATGATTTGAACACAGGATCTCTGATTTAAAATGTGGCATTCTTGTGATTGTGCCTTCTTAGCAGGAATTAGAATGCTAGAATAGTACAGGAATGCTATTGAATCATCAATGATTTTCAAGGCCTTCTAATTTTTCTGCATTAATATATCCACTCAATGGATCAACAGAATATAGAGGGAAAATTTGGAAAAGGGTTGTGGATCTAATCAAGGGCTTACACCAGACCCAGGAAATTAGAAGGTACCACAGAAAAGAAATTTGATAGGCAGTCCAATTCAATTATTTAAAAGCTCAATCAATTTATTGAAAATATCAGTAAAACTTCTGAGTGACAGAATATTTTTTTAAACTTTTAAATAAGTTAGTAACCTTTATGATTTCCCTCTTCTTTTCAGAATATTTTGACCATACCATTTGTCTAAATAATAGAAACCTTTTTAATCCCATGACAAGAAATAGCATCTATTTACCAACTAATCACCTGAAAAAGTGTTTCTAAGATACATATTGGAGCTGTCAATTGTGTTTTGGCCTTGCCATTCAGTTGATCCCCATCAATTTTTTTCACAGTTAGCAACACATGCTATGGACAACATTAACTGTTATATTAAAAACTGTGGAAATTTTGAAAAATTCAGTAGCTATAGTAGTTGGCCTCAAGGATTCCTAATGTCAGTATAAATGAATATATTGACCCAGCATAGAAGCAGTAAGTATTCAATCACACACGTATAACATAGAAATTTTAAGTGCAACCCCTTCCCCCCAAAAAAGATACACTTAGAAGATGAAATCTTCTCTATGAAGATGTTACTAAATTATACAAAAAATATTATATATATAATAGAAGGACTTTGACACAGGCAGATTAGCCATTTCTTATAGTTCATGATATTTTATATTTATAAAAGGCCTTTGTACAATAAATGGCAACCATCTATTAAGCAGACAATTGTTGATTTGTTGATGATTTGTTGAATTTGTTGAATTGTTGAATTGTTGATGGAGAAATCTCCATCTGGAATATCATTCTTCTCAACATCAAAGCTCATACATTTCTCCTTGGTGAATTAATCTACTAATCTTTTGTAACTATGATCTTGGACTAAATTTAATTGGTGAAAGAATAAATATAAATTTACCTGAACTATATCTACTTGTTCCCAGAGCATCCATTTTCTGCTTACCAACAACACCCATGGACATCTGGTTTTCATTAATATAAACTACCATCATTTCTAGAATTAAATTGTACTTCCCTATGGATTCACTGAATAGAGCTATCATTCTCTGGTCAAAACTTAATTTTCCTGGTCACTCATCTTGTATGTATTATGTGTTTTTTATGATGAACAAGCCTTGAGAGCAGATACTTTCTTAATTTGTAAGCTCAGAACCTCTCATGGTATATGGCATCATAGTAGGCATTTAATTCTTATTAGTTCATTCATAAAGTGCTGGGTTTGTAGGCAAAATTATTACCTCTGAAATTCCATTTAAGTATTTGGGCTCTTTTGAAAACTCTGAGATCTTATCCATTAAGTTACTTGAAGTTTTGTTACCCTTGAAAGAGAGTTCTTCTGCAGAGCAAAACATGGACCTATTATTTCATTATTTCACCACTATTTTTATTAATTTGCTAAAAATTAAATTTCCATAAAATAGAGATCCTTAAAATAATGATCACCATTATGACACAAGTTTGTATTGGACAAAAAGACATTAATTCGATATTGGTATTTGCTAAACATCTAAATTCTGCATCTAAGATATGTATTTTAACTAATGTGAATTACAAGACTACGAAAATATTTCTTCAACTAACCCGATACTCAAGAATCCTTGGGATTCTATGTATCTTATTAAAAACCTTTTCTATGAGTTTTTCACTGAAGGTTACTGCATATCTTATTTTAAAGACTATAATGGTGTACATTTATTTATCTGCATTAAGGTAGAACTTTCTGGAAATTTAAAATCACACAATCTTTTGGTTTTTGCCAGTCGTTTTCTTTTAAAAAATTTTTTTCTTTCATTTTTTTATAATGCAATTGCTTTATGAATCATGTTGGGAGAGAACAATCAGAACAAAAGGGGAAAACTATAGGAGAGGAAAAAAAACAAAAAAGAAGTGAATATAGCATGTGTTGATTTACATGCAATCTCCATAGTTCTTTTTCTGGATGCAGATGGTATTTTCTATCCAAAGTTTATTGGAATTTCCTTGGATCACTGAACTACTGAGAAGAACCAAATCTTTCACAGCTGATCATTGCACATTCTTACTATTACTGTTTAAAATTATTCCTGGTTTTGCTTGTTTTGCTCAGCATCATTTCACGTAAATTTTTCCAAGCCTTTCTAAAATCAACTGGTTCATCATTTTTTATAGAACAATAATAGTCCATTACATTTATATATCACAACTTATTTATCCAATTCCCAGTTGATTACATAATCTTTTATTGAAAGAAAAGCTGAATAAATCTAACTTTTACAGGTAGTAAAAAACAGACAGGGATTTGTCAAATAGTTGTCAGCTATGGAAGAAGAGCTCTGATCTTAGAATCACAAAACTTCATTTTAAGTCCTGAAATCTTTTATTTGTATAACCTTAACTAGATCATTTAACATTTGAGAGCCTCGCTTTTGTTATCCATCAAAGGGGAATAATAACTATTATATTTCATGAAGCTATTCTAAAGATTAAAGTAAATATGATATGGAAGATAATCTATGAATATAAAATTTTAGGAAAATGTAAGGTGCCATAAGGATAGTATTATAATTATTATTGTCATTTCTCCCATAGTTTTAGCTACAATGTTGACCACTAATAGTAACCCAAAGTATCACTATGAAATAAATATGTTTCTCCTTCAGAAATATCTACTTCTTTTTTCTTTTCTTACTTACTAAGACTTTATATTTGTCTACCATCTTCAAGTTCTCTTCTCTTCTCCATCAAAAATGCTTGTCACAAAATAGAAGTAAAGACACCAATCTGGACTGAGTGGGATAAACTTTCTTTAGAGTTTGGTGAAATGCTAAGTAGATGATTGTGGCTAAAACATAAGTCACTTGCATAGTTAGCAACTGTTAATTTGTAGATTTATAGATAAGTTAAATTTAACAGTGTTTATTACACAAAATTTTACTGGAAAATATAAATGTTCATTACAAAACTGGGTTCTTCTCAGGTCCAGAGTAATGGGGAATTTTAAAACTTATATTAAGTTACAGATCATTTATCACTTTCATGATGTCATGAAATATCATGGCTCCATGATATTTTGTAAAGGGTTAAAGGACAAGTGAATTCAAGAGAATTAGAAGCAACTAGTATAGATGCTTGGTATAGTATAGTTAATGCTTACTTTTGTTAAACTCAAGAGGACAAGTAATCTTAGAAATATTCAATCCTGTATAATTACTGAGATGAATATTTGCCTAGGAGATTTTCTTGCCATTTCCCAACAGAGTAGAAAAGCTTATAAACTATTCTAACCAAAACAATGAAAAGAGGCACTGATTTTTTTTTTTCATGTGGTCTAAAAGTTGCTGTCCCTAGTCCTTTGTGCATATTTGCAGCCTCTACTGCAATGATTTTTTTTTAGAGATTTTGTTGATGCCTTTAGTTTTTGCACTATAATCATTGCCTACCCCTTCCCTCCTGGTTGAACCTGCCCTTGTGACAAAAAAATAAATTAACTAAGCCAAACTATTTTAAATATGGAATATCTGGTAATGTATATAATCTCTGTTCCCATCTTCTGCCAAACACTCCAAAATTGACTTTTCCCATCTTTTTTTTTTTCCATGCAAATTTACGAGTGAAATAAAACTTCAGTATTTGATTCTTTGCTTTTAATTTGACTTTTCTCTAACTGCTTTGAGGTAGAATGAATTTGTAGATTGAAAGCTGATCTCTAAAAAGGAAGATATGGCTCCAAGTTCTACTTCTAACACATATGCTAATTGTTTGAAGATAGGCAAGTAACTTAACCTCTCAGTATTCTAGGCAACTGTCCACAACTTTCAATTGAAGGAAAAGGACTAAAATGTATTAGTTCTTTGTTAGTAAAATCATGGTTTCCATTCCTCTCCCTTCTTACTTTTGGTGTTCTTTAGCATATTTTCATGGGGTCATATATAGTTTCTAAATTTTTTGAGAATTTTTTACATATTTTGAACAATTACATATTTTTCATCCAATTTTATCCATTATTTTAAAAATATTTGTTTTAATGCTCTATATATATTTTGACTATCAGTTTTATGAGGAATATTCAATGCAAATATTTTTCTATACTACATAATTTCTTCTATTTGTACTAGATGTTCATTGATTTTGTTAATGTTAAATAATTTTAATATTTCTAATAAAAATTGTATGTTTTATCTGTCATGATTTTTTCTCTACTTTGTGTGGTTAATAATAAACTCTTTCCTTACATAGATATAAAGGGTTCTTAATCTTTTTAAATTGGTCTTTTGGCATGACCTTTTTATTTAGGTCATATAACCATTCGAAAGTTATTGTGACATATGGTGTAAGATATACTAAATTAATGTTGTCACTTGCTACTATCTATTTTTTCTCCAAACAGTTCTGCTTCAGCTAGCTTTATTTGTGTATCTGTTTTTTTTTTTCATTAACTTACGAAATAGTTTTTTCATAGCTACTGCTTTATACTATAATTGGATATTTTTTACTGCTATCCCTTCTTTATTCTCATTTTTTCTTCATTGATTCCTTTTGATTTCCTTTGTGATTCCAACATTTTATCCTCTTAAATGAATTATGTTTAATTTATGAAGTTCTAAAAAGATAACCTCTGATTTAATTGTCATAGAAATATAGTTATGAATTCATTAAACTAGCATTATCATTTGTTTATACTGAGATGGCTCAATCACAAGCAGAGTTATCTCTCCTATTAATTATTTCCTTTTATTCCTTTAAAAATCATTGTATCATTTTATTTCACAAATCTCATCTATGGCACAGTTAATCAATTGATATTTTATATATTTTAATTATTTTGAATATTATTTCTTTTACCATCATAATACAAATCTAGAAATGATGGTAAAAGAAATAATATTCTAAATAATTAAAATATATAAAAATATCAAGATTATTTAATCTTCTGATTTAATTGTTATAGAAATATATTGATGAATTCATTAAACTAGCATAATCATGTGTTTATACTGAGATGTCTCAGTCATAAGAGGAGTTCTCTCTCCTATTATTGCCTTCTCTATTTGAATGAATGAAACTGAATAAATGAAAGATTGAATGAATTAATGATTACCTTTTCATACATTCTTTCATTCATTCATTCACTGATTCATTTATTTAAAAATAGATAAATTTTCCTCCTTTTGTTGAGCATTTGTCTTTTATTTTGTTCTCTTGTGTTTTAGAGTTAACCGTTCCAGAAATATTTAAAGTTATGGGGCTTATAAGGATATCATTTCTCTATCCTTTCTTCATTTCATTTCATTTCAACTTTATGATAATTAAATTATGATTTTAAAGATAAACCTTAAAATACATCATATTAGTGAATGGCACTGATCATTATAAGACTCAGGAATTGCATATGAAATGGGACAATAAAATAATGAATTATTTCTTTGTTGTTACTGTTTTTTCTCCACAAACATTTTACAGCAAATTACATATTGGAACCTTTGAAATAGTTACTTGCTCAAAAATTTTTTTTTCTTTCAAAGTCACTGCCAGCGCTAGATGAAGAATCTTACAAAAATCCCCCTTATTTTAGAGTCAAATGATACTTTTTCTTTGTGAACTCCTTTCTATCTCTTGGTCTCATGCTTCATTTCTCTTTACTCCATTTAGTTTCATAGTCCTCTCCATTAGGGCCTCTCCCCTCCCGCTCAGCACCACCACCAATGTGCAGTCACTAAAATGAATGAAGGTAATGCATTTTTATAAAATTTAGTGATATTAAAAGTTTTAAGGGAGAAAAGTTTTGTGGTAAGCAATAGATAATGAAGTTATTATCCAAAAATATTTCAATAAGATACAAGCCAAATGTAATCAAATGAGATATTATAGGAATAAATAGTAAGCCATATACAGGTAAAAAAAAAAAAAAACTAAATACATAGAGATGTGTGATTAGACAACAATATTGTGAAAACTCTAGGAAGGAATAAAAAGTTTAAAGTATTACAGCTTAATGTGATTTAATATCATAAGAAACAATGGATTCCAGTGGAAAATATACTAAATTCATAGACTTAGTTTGAATCCTAATACTGCCACTTTTTACATATCATCTTAAGCCACTCACTCCAATGCTTTTCTTCACTATCATTACATCTTTTTAAAAAAGAATAGAGTACATTAGATAATAGCTAGTACTTACCTTGTGCTTCAAAACTTACAAAGTTCTTTACAAAAGTTATCTCATTATATCTTCATAACTAGCCTGAGAGATATGTACATTATCCCTATTTTGTTGAAAAGGAAATTGAGAGAGATAAATGAAACATCTTCTTTCATGTTTTTGAGGCAGAATTTGGACAAAAATGTTTTCCCACTCCAGATCCATCTTTACCCATAGTATTAAACTATTATCAAGGTTGACTCTTAGGTATTTTTCTAGCTTCAAATTCTATTTTAATCACATATCAGTCAAAAAATTAATAGGATTTTTGATTATCAAGAGAAAAATTGTGTCTGGAATTAGAAGGATCCTATTATTATTGGTCTACTTTAGCCTCATTAAAAACATAGTGTTCTACATTCAGATCAATAAAATTAAGTTCCACTTAAAATATTTATTTCCTATTATTGTTTAATTATATTATTTTATTAATAGATTATTATATTGATCACAATTATGATAACTACAGTCACTCTTTTCCAACTTCCACTACTTTATATTATCTTCTACTCCCTCACCTCTTGTTCTATTGTATTATCTCTACTCATTTTTTGCTAATTCTTGACAGGGGCTACAGTTGCTATATATTTCATTAACTCCTAATCACATGCTGTTGATTGAATTTGGAGGAAGTAACACAACTGAGATGACTGGGACTACAAATGCATTTTGTGTATCATCAACTAAATCTTTAATATCACTTGGCAATCGTACTTTATTCTAATGATTTTCTATCTCTCACTTATCAAAGTAACTGTTCCAAACTTTCAATTCTCTCCTGAGGCTTTTACTTCATTTCCCCTTAACCTATAACCAAAGTTCTATAATCTGGCTTCCAAACTATTCTCTTTGATGTTTCCAAATACTTTTTAATATCTTAAAATAGACCTAGAAGCAAAAAGTGGCAGTTGAAAAGAGGCATATATTGATTTTATTTAAGGAAAACTTCTACAACAATTAGAGCTAGGCAGGAGTGGAATAGGTTGCCTCAGGATTCTGAGAATTTCCCATCATTGAATGTCCTAAAACAGGAAATGAGAGACTTGATAACTGGAATGTTAAAGAAAAGATTCTTTTCCATCTCTCCAGTGGTTTAGAGATCTTCTGAGGTTGTTTTCAAATTTTTGATTCTGTAATCTCAGAGGATGTCTATGAGTGAGATAAAGCATTATATAAATTATATGAGGAAACTGACTAAATTAATTTGTATCCTGCCTGACTGCATTAGTAACATAAGTGAGTATAATTACCTGAGAGTTGCATTTACAAATTATAAGTAGAATCAGTCAAGAGCTGCCTTTGCTTTTAATAAACAGAAATGACTGTAATAGATTGGTTTGTATTCTAGTTTGATATAATCAACTAACAATGCTTACGAGTTATTTCATTTTTTTCTTTTTAAATATTTTGCTTCTTATATTTTTTGAAATTTAGCAAGATAGATGAATAAAATCTCAAAACTCTTCCTTTCCCATCAATCTTTATGTGATTTTTTTCTTACTCAGATACTGTGATGAAACAAAAACCCCTTGTTTTAATTTCCTTTGTTTTCCTCTGAGATTAGCAGAGAGGTGGGAAAGGAAAATTGCTAATACACAAGAAAAATGGAACAAATATCTCACATTCGTGGAAATCTAGCTTTTCCACCACCACCACCATTGACCGAACCTCCAACTTTTTATTCTACTTAGGAATTTTATATTTTTTATGTTTGTATATATAGTTGTATATTGTTTGATTATCCCTTATTGTAATCAGCAGCTTTCTTCTCAGGCATTATTTTGTAAGTACAATATTAATGTTGAGTCATTTTTATTCAGATTATTATAATTTGCACTTTAGGAAGATCAATTAGGAAACTGAGCAGAGGATGGACTGGACTGAGAAGGGACTTGTGGCTTGAGAAACTACAAGCAGTTAATTGAAATCATCCAGGAGAGAGGTGCTAAGGAGTTGCATTAAAGGGGTAGCTATATCATAGGACAGAAGATGGCACTTATTAAGAGATGTGGCAAAGGTAGAATAATCAGGTCTTGGCAACAGATAAGTTTGGGGTGGGATAAGTGTGTGATTCAAGGAGAAGGAACGAGGGACTGAGGATGATACTAATTTTTGAGCCTGAATGACTGGAAGAGTGCTAGTGCCCTCAATAGTAATAGGAAATATAAGAAGGGAAAATATGCATGGGAAACTATTTAGCTTACATTTGGACATGTGAAATTTTAAGATGCTTCTCATACCTTCTTCTGACTGAGCATTGTCATGGGCAGGCAATCTCCTGTGTTTAGAGTTCTCTTTCTTTATCTCCACCTATGGGTTTGTTCAAACTCAGCTAATATCCCATATTCTGCAGCAGCAACAACAAAAATCTTATCTTTCTGTTTTTTTCCTACTCACATTCTTTAATAAAAAAAAAGTTTTAATTTTCTTTGCTTTCAAATGCTATTTATTCAATTTTAACCTTTCTGCTGAGTTCTGATCACATCTCTAACTGTCAATTGAACACTTCAAACTAGAAGTCTTATAAGACAGCTCAAATATAAAATCCTGATGGTTTTTAAAGCATTTCATAACCTGTCCACTTTTTTCCTTTCTAGTCTTCTTTCACTTTACTCTCTAATATCTATGCTACATTCTGGGCAGGGCTGAGAAGCTGCTGGAATATATGGGATAGGGAAGATCAGGGTAATATTGTAAATCACACTAATTTAATCCACATAGTTGTACACATTTTTATTATCATTCATTTTTAACACATCTCACAAAGGACTTTTTCTTTTAATTATTAACTAAATATTGCCTTGATAATACTAGCCAATTTTTTTTAAAGATCCTTTACTAAAAAACATTCTTGAACACATGAATCCGTGATTTCACTTTTGCTACAAAATAAATAAAAAATTATAGGCTAATAATAAAATCATAAAATTAAAACTAAAAAGGACTTTAGAGGTTAAATATTTTCTAAATCCCTTTCTTTGCCTCCCCCCCCGCCTTTTATATAGATGAGTAAATTGTAACATACACACACACACACACACACACACAAAAACTTCAGTGACTTATATGTAGTAGATGGAAGAGCACAGATTTCAATCTGGGCTCTCTGTACCAAATCCAGTGAGTACTCTTGCTTCTACATTATGGCAGAATGTCATTATCATTAATCCTATTTAGCTACAGCAAGATATTATTCAGTGTGACCAAGTATGCAAGACACATTATTATTAGGTCCTAGGAACTCTGGATCTGAAGTTGAATAGTCACTAGATACTTTTCTTATCTTGTTAATTAGCATAGGTCAGTAGTCTAGAATCCAAATTCCATTTCTGCTTGAAGTTTAAATCCTTAATATATCTTTCACTTAGCATTTATTTGCCCAACTAGCAATGCTGACCAGTCATTTCATTGTTTTTCTTTTTTTTTACATATGAATCTTTATGTAGTACAACCCTTAGGAAGTTGCAGCACATCAACCTAAACTAAGATACAAATGGGAGAATAATATAATTTTGTTTATTTGTTTTGTGAAGAGAGGGTATGGCCTATGACATTGCTGATATAGACCTGGGTTGTAACAGTGTGTAGAGCACTGGTCTGGATTTAGAAATATTTGAGTTCAAATGTTAGTATCAAAATTTACTAGCTGGGACATCTTGAACAAGTCACTTTACTGCTATTTACCTCATTCTTCATCTATAAAATGGGGATAATAATAACCCTTACTTGGGAGTTTTTGGAAATAGTAAATGAAATAATATTTGTAAAGTGCCCAGTGTTTGGCACATCCTAGGTACTATATAAAGTTTATCTCTTTTCCCCTCCCCTTTCAAAACTAACTCATTTAAATCACTGAATACAAAGATCACATATAGATATTTTTCTTTTTTTAAAATAAAATATTTTCTCCAATCTAGCATTAAAAATACTAAATATCTATACATTAAGAAAACTGAAGAGAAACATAATATCTTTTTTCTTCTTTCTATCTGAAATCCCTATTCCAGGAACATCTGCCAGATGACCCAGATTTTTTTCATAACTTGCTGTTTCTACTCTTTCTCTGCTCCTACTCTCTGCAGTAATCAATTTAGCCCTAAACTGAAGTTGCTTACTTCTTTGCTAAAGCTGTGAAAGCTGCTTTGCTTCTCACACCAATACTACATTCCTTTGAAGAGAAAAGAGATAAATGATTGTTGTTGTTATCTTTAAAAATATATTTATGGGCACTATCCTATATTTTTTTTCATGGACAGAGTTTCCAATTCTTCATATCTACTTCCATTAGTTTGTACTATTTGCTTTCCTATTACTATAATCACCAGTTTTTGGCTCTTCCATTATATTGTAAATCAAATATTAGTGCTATTCATACTGTTTATTATCATCTTTTCAGATTCAACAAAATCTTGTCCAATACTTTTATAGTTACCCATTTCCCCAATAGCATCCAAAAGTGCTGCCTCTTTATGGTTACTAGACACTAGAGTATTAGAATGCCTTTTTTGCTTTAAATGCTTGCTATAGAATTCAGGATTAACTCTTCTTTTCTCATAAAATAAGAAAATATGGGATAATCCAGTGGGCATTATTGAAACAAAGAATGAAAAATCACTTATTAGGAGCTATTGTTATTGTTCAGTTGTTCAGTCATCATTGACTCTTCATGCACCGCATGCATTTGCAAAGCACAGGGATATAAAGTGAAACATTTTCTCCTCTCATAGAGATTACTTTCAAATCAGGGAATGGTATGTATGAAAGTGTTTTGATCTGGAAAGTCATAGAAATGATGAGTGATATCAGAGGTGAGTATATTAACATACTCTTCAGTAATTATAAAAGCATTGATTGGATTATGTAACCAGAGCTGAACTAGAGCAAAAGTTAATTAATATTTAGTAGTTATGGCACTATACATTGCATTGCTTTGGGCAGTTTGAACAATTAAAATTTAGTTATTTTTCAATCAAGATGGGGTGTGCTTTGGCCAGAAAGAAAAAAACAAATAAACAAACAAATAACAACAACAAAATCCTGATTAGAAATCATAGACTAAAACTTAGAGCTGGAAGAGATTTTTACAGGAAATCTAGTTCACAACCTCCTTGAAATTCTAAAATTCTAAAAATTTTTGCCCTTCTGGGAATGGTGACATGTCTGTGACGTCTGCTACATGTGAAGTTGAAGCTGATGTATTGCTTTAACATAGGAGTTCTAAGATAGAATGAAATAAGGTGAGATAAGTCATCCTTACTAATACAGGAGGAACATTATGAGGAAGGAAAATAAACAAGCTGCTTAAAGAGGGGCAAACAAGTCCAAGTACAAAATGAAGCAAGTCAAAACTTTTATACCTAATTAGCAACAGGATTGGGCTCACAAGTGAGCAAAGCACTTCTACCTTAGGTAGGATATGTATATAATATATTTATATTTATACATTCTTATTCCTTGATTCAATAAATATTTTAAAACTTTATAATTCTTATGTTCTAGCAAGTCTCTATGAACAATGAATTTGTGATGACTAAACCACTGCACCTTGGGAGAATTCAGGTTTAGGTTCCTGTGAGCCTCTGATTACAATATTTACTTAAAACTTTCTGGAGTTACTTCAAATACAGATAATGAATTTCCTCTTTATTTTTCTGGATATGCCATATTATCAATTTGTTAAAAATGAACTTACATGGTGAATAGCACTATAACTTAAACCTGAATAAAGCTTGTTTAATACATTTATTTTCTTCATAAAGACATCATACTTTTCTTGTACTTAGGATCACCACTCAGGCATGGGGACTATTTTTGAAAGAAAATGACCAACAAAAAACACAAAAGTGCAATAAAAAAGTCAATAGAATGTAAAAAGGATAGTTGTTTGCAGTATTACAGCTAAAACAAAAGGCAGAATTGTATGTGTTCAAACTCAGTTGCAAATACTTTCAGTGAATGCCTGAAATCGTTTACCACTCTGCATTTGTCCACAAATAACCAAGAAAGCATTATGAGTTTTGATTTGGGGGATTAAAAATAAATTTTTGGAAGTAGGCAAATACAGAATCCAAGAATAATGAAAAGCTATTATACTTCCATCATTTTTAGTTAGCAGCATTTTCTAGATTATAATATAGACTATAAGGTCATCTGCACATGAGAATATATGTTTAATAAATAAATTACAATCAGTAAATACATGAGGTATTTTATATTTTTACATAGATTTGTCTCAATTAAATCCTGATTTAATATATAGCTTGTATTGTAATATTACCTAATGGTTATTCTCCATATTACCTGGTAACTTTCCTAGTTCTCAAATTAGTTTGCAGAAAGTATATTTTCACTCAAATGGAGAGTTTATTTGAAACTATATATGTGACTAGATTTTCACTCTTTTCTGATTAGTGTATTGCTTCTCCTGCTGTGAATAAAGTGTAAACACTGTGTGTTTGAAAATAGACCCAGCTGCCAAATAATTGACTTTAGTATGACTAGAAAACAAATGATTCCTGTTTAAAATGTTATTTCTCAGGGCAAGTAACATTCATCACTGACTCATTTTCAATTCAATTTAATTCAATAAATGTTTATTGAGCATCTATTATGTGCAAAGCATAGTACAATAGTTCATCAAAGGAAAAAAAATTGAATAACTAAATATAACATGTACACAAATAATCAATTCAAAATATGTACTTAGTAATACAAAGTAATTTCCACAGGTGAAGAGTACTGCTTTTTCTCAGTAGTGTTACTAAGAGAATCAGGAAGGATCACATGTAAAAAACCTCCTGAAGTAGGGGGTTGGAAACCTAATTTTTAGTCTTAGTGTTTCCATTTGTTCTGTGACTTTAAGTAAGTCATATACTCTCTCTGATTCACTGTTTCCACATCTAATAAATGAGGAAAGCAATTATTCCAAGCAATTGTAATGCTGTGATAGGTACCCTGGATTTCAAGTTAGAATGTCTAAGCTTGAATCTTGGATCTGCTCCTTACTGATTATAATAATGACCTTAAATAAATAATTTGAACTCTTTAGGTTTGAGTTTTCAATATCATTCAATCTTTTAAAAAACTGAAAACTTCACAGTACCACAAATACTTTCTAATATTTTTTCTTTCAACACAAACTTTCATTCTTGAAAAATTAATTCCCATAATTAAAATGTTGAATCATAGATTAAAATGTAAATTTTTCTTCTAATAAAAATTTTAAGCTAAATGGTATCCTAGTGAGTGAAAAATAAATCAAAGTAAATATTAGAATATCATTTTCTAAATATTCTGACTTTTTAAAGCTATTTCTTTTTTTTTTTAAATCCAAAGAAACTGTGACAAGGAAAATACATGCTTAAAATTAGTTACTAACACAGAATAATATTTTATATTTGGGGGGTATATAACCCTTAAAACGGATGTAAACTTAACATTGCTTAATATATTGTAACTAAACTGTTTTATTTACATAACATGTCAAGGTTTATAAAGGTTTCTGAAGATGGAGAAGACACAAACTTTTTTCTGACCTTCTCCTACAACCCTCAGACTAGTTAACAAATCCAGCCTCTAAATTAGCTCAGGACAGGCAAAACTCACAATTATTGGGAGTGCAACAAAGTAACAGCAGAAGATAATTTAAAAGATCTCCAGGAAAGATCTGTGTCAATTGGAAACAGAAGAGAGGAAGCCAGCAAAGCTGCTGAGCACAAACACCAGTGCAAACAGCACAAAGTCCCAGGCTGTGCAGACTCTGTAGGGTGAAGGGGACTCTGTGGCAGAGCATCTGTGGGAGGAATCTACAGCAGTGTTGTCCACTCTGCCTTGGTTACAAGCCAATAGATTAGCAGAGAAGTTATAAAATATCCAAAACAAACACCAAAGGTCAATAGTGAACCCTGAAACACAGCAGTCTCATGGGACCTGGCCACCCCCACCCAGCACTGGGAGTGAGTCAGAACTGGCCCAGCCCAGCTGCAACTGCTTAAAGAAGAATCTCAGAAAACCTTCCCCACCCTAAAAGCAGACCTTAACTTAAAAAAAAAATGAGTAAAAAAGTAAAGAGGACCCTGGGATAGAGAGTTTTTACAGTGAAAGAGAAGAACAGATTTCAAATAATGAGGAGACTAAAGGCAGATTGTCTCCAGATGAAGCCCCAAAAGGTGATATAACCTGATCCCCATCTCACAAGGCTCTCCTAGAAGAAATTAAAAAGGATCTTAAAAGAAAGCTAGAAGAAAAATGTATAAAGGAAATGAAAACATTGCAAGAAGTTTGGAAAAGGCATATAACTCATTAAGAGATAGATTTGATAAAATGGAAAACAAAAACTCCCAGAAACACAGAATTTGTGAAACAAAAAAGAAAACAACTCCTTAAAAAACAGAATTTGTGAAATGGAAAAAAAATTCCATAGAAAAAAACACTCATTTAAAAATTCAATTGGACAAATACAAAAAGAAGTAAAAACAGTAAATGAAATTAATTCACTAACATTCTGAACTGAACAAATGGAAATGAATGACTCTATGAGACAACAAGAATCAGTAAAGTAAAACCAAGAAAATGAAAAAAAAAAAAAGAAAAAATGTAAAATACATAACTGAAAAAACAATCAAACTGGAAAATAGATCTAGGAGAGACAACCTAAGAATTATTGGACTCCCTGAAATAAATGATTAAAAAGGAGCCTACACACTCTCTTTCAGGAAATTATTAGAGAACTGCTCGGATATCATAGAATTAGAAGGTAAAATGACCATTGAAAGAATTCACCAAACACCTCCTGAAAGAGATCCCCAAATTAAAACCCCAAAGAATATTATGGCTACATTTCAGAACTATTGGACCAATGAAAAAAAAATTGCAAGCAGCCAGGAAAGAAATAATTACTGAGGAGCCAGTAATAAGGATTACTCAGGACCTAGGAGCTTCCACTTTAGATGATTGAAGGGACTGGAATCTGATATTCCAAAAGGCAACAGAACTTGTAATGCAGACAAGAATAAATTACCCTGGTAAACTGAGCATTTTCTTTTAGGAAAGAAAATGGATATTCAATGAAAATGGTGAATTTCATTGTTTTTGACAAAAAGACCAGAGCTAAACAAAAAATCTGACCTCTAAATATAGAACTCAAAAGAAGCATAAAAGGGCAAAAACAAAAACAAACAAAAAAAATTCTTGATAACTGTATTTGTGTTATGGATATACATAGAAAGTACACATATAACCTGATTTTACTGTTATAATATATAAAAAAAGAAACAAGGTGGAAAAGGGATTGTAACAATAAAAAAGGGGAATGTGGAGGTAAAATGAGGGAAATTACATCTCAGGAAGAGGCAAAGAAAACTTATTATAATTGAGGGAAAGAAGGGAGGGTAATGAATATTATGTGAATCTTACTCTCATCAGATTTGGCTCAAAGAAATAATATTAGATATATTTGGTTTCACTGAGAAACATCTCTCACCTTATAGAAAAGTGGGAGGGGAAGAGGAAAAGGGTACTTTAAATAGTAAGGAAAACTGAAATAGTAGGGGAAAGGTATAAGAAAGGGGAAAGCTCTCTAAAGAGGAAGAAATGCTTGAGGCAAGCAGTGCTCAGAAGTAAAATATTGGGGAGGAGGGAAAGGGGAAAAGGAAAGAGAAAAGTATAATTTGGGGTTAATAAGATGGCAGGAAATACAGAATTAGTCATTTTAACTGTAAATGTGAATGGGATGAACTCTACCATAAAACATAAACAGATAGCAGACAGGATTGAAAGCAAGAATTCTACAATGTGTTGTTTACAAGAAACACATTTAAAGGAAAGCAATACATACAGAGTAAAGGTAAAAGGCTGGAGAAGAATCTATTATGCTTCAGGTGAAGTAAAAAAAAAAAGAATGGGTAGCCATCCTGATCTCAAATCAAGCAAAAGCAAAAATCTATCTAATTAAAACAGATAAGGAAGGAAACTATATCTTGTTAAAGGGTACCATAAATAAGCAAGCAATATCAATATTAAACATATATGCAACAAGTGGTGTAGCATTTAAATTTCTAAAGGAGAAGTTAAGAGAGTTGCAAGAAGAAATAGACAGCAAAACTATAATAGTGGAAGATCTTAACCTTGCTCTCTCAGAACTAAATAAATCAAACCAGTAAACAGAATACTAGAAAAACTAGATAGGATAGATGTTTGGAGAAAATTGAATAGAAACAGAAAAGAGTACACTTTCATCTCAGAAGTTCATGGAACCTTTACAAAAATTGACCATAAATAGGACATAAAGACCACAAAATCAAATGCAAAAAGGCAGAAATAGTAAATGCATTTTTTTCAGATCACAATGCAATAAAAATTACATTCAATAAAAGGCCAGGGGAAAATAGACCAAAAAGAAATTGAAAACTAAGGAATGAATGGGTGAAACACTAAATCATAGAAATAATCAATATTTCATCCAAGAAAATGACATTAATGAGACAACATACCAAAATTTGTGGGATGCAGCCAAAGTGGTAATAAGGGGAGATTTTATATCTTTAGATGCTTACTTGTATAAAATAGAGAAAAAAGTTCAATAAATTGGGCTTGCAACTAAAAAAGCTAGAAAAAGAACAAATTTAAACCTCCCCATCAAATACCGAATTGAAATTCTAAAAATAAAAGGAGAGATCAATAAAATTGCAACTAAAAAACCTATTGAATAAACAAATAAAACTAACAGTTGGTTTTATGAAAAAACCAACAATATAGATGAACCTTTAGTTAATTTGATTAGAAAAAGGAAAGAGGAAAATTAAATTATTAGTCTCAAAAATGAAAAGGGAGAACTATCCACCAATGAAGAATAAATCAGAGCAATTATTAGGAGTTACTTTGCCCAATTTTATGAAAATAAATTTGACAACATAAGTGAAATGGAGGAATATATACAAAAATATAGGTTGCCTAGATTAACAGAAGAGGAAATAAACTACTTAAATAATCCCACTTTAGGGGAAAAAAAAAAAAACAAGCTATTAATCAGCTCCCTAAGAAAAAAATCCCAAGACCAGATGAATTTACATGTGATTCTACCAAACATTTAAAGAATAATTAACTCCAATACTATATAAACTATTTGAAAAAATAGGGAATGAAGGAGTGCTACCAAATGCATTTTATTATACAGACATAATACTGATACTTAAACCAGGTAGGGCAAAAACAGAGAAAGAAAATTATAGGCCAATCTTCCTAATGAATATTGATGATAAAATCTTAAATAAAATATTAGCAAAGAGATTTCAGAAAATCATCCCCAGGATAATACATGATGACCAAATAGTATTTATACCAGGAATTCAGGGCTAGTTCAATATTAGGAAAATTATTAGCATAATTAACTATATCAATAACCAAATTAAGCAAAACTATATGATCATCTCCATAGATGTAGAAAAAGAATTTGATAAAACCCAACACCCATTTCTAATAAAAACACTAGAGAGTATAGGAATCAATGGATTTTTCCTTAAAATAGTCAGCAGCATCTATTTAAAACCATCAGCAAACATCTTATGTAATGGGGATAAATTACAACCATTCCCAGTAAGACCAGGGGTGAAACAAGGTTGCCCACTATCATCATTACTATCCAGTATTGTATTAGAAATTCCAGCTTTGGCTAAAGAGAAGAAAAAGAGACTCAAGGAATGAGTAGGTAATGAGGAACCAAATTATCACTCTTTGCTGATGATATAATGGTATACTTAGAGAACTCTAGAGAATCAACTAAAAGGCTATTAGAAATAATATAGAACTTTAGCATAGTTGCAGGATGCAAAATAAATTCATATAAATCATCAGCATTCTTATACATCACTAACAAAATCCAATAGCAAGAGATACAAAGAGAAATCCCATTTAAAATAACTGTTAATAGTATAAAATATTTGGGAATCTATCTGCCAATGGAAAGTCAGGAACTATATAAGCAAAACTATAAAACACTTTCCACACAAATAAAGTCATATCTAAACAAATGGAAAAATACCAAGTGATCAAGGATAGGTCAAGCAAATATAATAAAGATGGCAATACTTCCTAAACTAACCTATTTATTTAGTGCTATACCAATCAGAAACCCAGGAAACTACTTTACTGACTTAGGAAAAAAATTCATCTGGAACAACAAAAGGTCAAGAATTTCAATGGAATTAATGAAGAGAAAAGCAAATGAAGATGGCTTAGCTGTACCAGATCTAGAATTGGATTATAAAGCAGCAGCAACCAAAACATTTGGTACTGGCTCAGAAATGGAGAAGTTGATCAGTGGAATAGCTTAGGTTCACAGAACAAAATAGTCAATAACTATAGCAATCTAGTATATGATAAACCCAAAGGCCCCAGATTTGGGGATAAGAAACCACTATTTGACAAAAACTGCTAGGAAAATTAGAAACAAGTATGGCAGAAAGGAGGCACAGACCCATACCCAACATTGTATACCAAGATAAGGTCAAAATGGACTTATGATCTAGACATAAAGAATGATATTATAAACAAATTAAAAGAACATAGGATAGTTCACCTCTCAGATTTGTGGAGTAGGAAGGAATTTGTGACCAAAGAAGAACTAGAGATCATTACTGATCACAAAATAAATAATTTTGATTATATTAAGTTAAAAATTTTTGTAAACTAATGCAGACACGATAAGAAGGGAAACAATAAACTGGGAAAACATTTTTACATCCAAAGAATCTGATAAAGACCTTATTACTAAAACATATAGAGAATTGACTCAAATTTATAATAGTTCTAGCCATTCTCTAATTGATAAATGGTCAAAGGATATCAACAGATAATTTTCAAATGAAAGGTGCTCCAAATCACTATTAATCAGAGAAATGCAAATTAAGACAACTCTGAGATACCACTACACACCTTTCAGATTGGCTAAGATGACAGGAAAAGATAATGACAAATGTTAGAGGGGACTTGGAAAAAGTGGGACACTGATACATTATTGGTGGAACTGTGAATGGATCCAATCATTCTGGAGAACAGTTTGGAAGTATTCCCAGAAAGTTATCAAACTGTGCATACCCTTTGATTCATCAGTGTTTCTACTGGGATTATATCCCAAAGAGATAGTATTTGATTTTAGGATCCCTTTCAGTGGGTGATCGGTGAATCCTTTCAATGTCTATTTTGCACTCTGTTTCTATGACTTCTGGGCAGTTCTCTTTGATAATTTCTTGGAAAATAGTGTCCAGGCTCTTTTTTTCATCGTATTTTTCTGGGAGTCCAATGATTCTCAGATTGTCTCTCCTAGACCTGTTTTCCAGGTCTGTTGTTTTCCCCAGAAGGTATTTCACATTTTTCTCCATTGTTTGGTTTTTTTGGTCTTGCTTGACTGATTCTTCTTGTCTCCTCGAGTCATTCAATTCCATTTGTTCTATTCTTATTTTCAATGAAGTGTTTTCTTCACTCACTTTTTTTATATCTTTTTCTAATTGTCCAATTTGTTCTATGGAATGTTTTTCCATTTCGCCCATTTTATTCTTTAGTGAGCTATTTTCTGTTTCCAGTTCACTAATCCTATTTTTCAAGGATTTTATTTCTTTATCCATTCTGTCTTTAAGTGAGTGGGATGACTTCTCCAGACTCTCTTGCCAAGCCTCCCTCTCCTTTTCCCATTTTTCTTCTAGCTCTCTTGTGAGAGCCTTTTTAATTTCTTCTATGAGATTCATCTGTGCTGAGGAACAGATGATCTCCTCCTGTGGGGATTCACCTGAAGATAATCTGTTTTTAGTCTCCTCAGGGTTTAGAGTCTGTTCTCTGTCTGTATAAAAGCTGTCAATCGTTAAAGTCCTTTTTAACTTTTTGCTCATTTTGTCAGAGAAGAATCAGAGACAAACTAGCAAAGAAAAAAAAGAAAAAAAAAACCAAATGGAATCTGCTTTTTTGGGGGAGGGGCTGGGTGGCGTTACCGAGCTTCCTCTACAGACTGAGGGGGCAGCAGCGAGGCACTAGCAGGACTGTGCTGCACCTGTGCTCTGAGACTCTGAGAGCGTGCTGAGACGCTGTGGGGGAGGGGTGGCCGGTCTCAAGGAACTCCAGCTGTTTGGGGTTGTATTCTTCACCCCCGGTGTTTTTAGCTTCTCTGCTGGGCTACTGACTTGCTGCCAGGGCAAAGTATCCAATCCTGTAGTGAAGCTCTCCCCGCAGAGACGGCTGAGATCACACCCCAACCCCCTCCGGTCTGCTCGGCTGTGAGCTGCCTGCCGAGCTCTTGCTGCCCCTGCCTGCCCTCAGCCTGTGCCCGATCTAAAACCGTCCTGCCCTCGAGCAAAAACAGACCTTTCCTGGTGAATCTCAAGGATGTCTTCTCTTGGTAACTGATTGTGTTTTTTGTTTTTTTTTTTCAGTCAGGCATTAATTCAGAGGCTTGTAATGAGATGGATTCTGAGAGAAAATGCGGAGCTTACACAGTTGTGTGCCTCCTCGCCGCCATCTTGGCCAGAAGTCCCCAAAGAGATAGTAAAGAAGGGAAAGGGATCTACATATGCAAAAAAAAAAAAAAAAGTGTTTGTGGGAGCCCTCTTTGTAGTGGCAAAAACTGGAAACTGAGTGGATGCCCATCAATTGGAAAATGGCTGAATAAATTATGGTATATGAATGATATGGAATATTATTGTTCTGTAAGAAATGACCAGTAGGATGATTTCAAAGAGGCCTGGAGTGACTTGAACTGATGCTAAGTGAAATGAGCAGAATCAGGCGATCATTATACAGGGCAACAACAAGACTATAAGACGATCAATTTTGATGGACGTGGCTCTCTTCAACATTGAGATGATTCAAACCAGTTCCACTTGTGCAGTGATGAAGAGATCCATCTATACCCAGAGAGAGAACCATGGGAACAGAGTGTATAATACAACATTGCATTCACACTCTTTCTGCTCTTATTTGCTTGCATTTTGTTTTCTTTCTCAGTTTTTCTTTTTCTTCCTTCTTGATCTGATTTTTCTTGTGCAGCAAGATAACTTGTATAAATATGTATACATATATTGGATTTAACATGTATTTCAACATATTTAATATGTATTGGACTACCGCCCAACTAGGGGAGGGGGTAGGGGAAAGGAAGGGAACATTTGGAACAAAAGGTTTTGCAAGGGTTAGTGTTGGAAAAATTACCCATGCATATGCCTTGTAAATAAAAAGCTTTAATAAAAAAAGTTTCTATATAAGAAGCCTGAGAGAAAATAAAAGATGCACTTTGATTTCATTTTACAGATGAAGTTCACGCTAGCTGAGATGCCTACTTGATAGAGAACTAGGCCTTAGCTTAGGAATACATTTGTTTTGTGACCTTTTAAAGTTACTTAACATCTGTTTGTCTTTCTTCAGCTGTAAAATGGGGATGATAAAAGAATCTATCTCCCAGGATTATTGTAAGGATCAAGTAAAATAATCATTGAAAACATAATGTCTGTTACATTTCATCATGGTAGAGTTTCCTGAACTCAGTGAGGAAAAGAGTGAAGAAAATTCCTTAATTTTCAAAAATACATATGCAGTTTGACCCTGAGCGGTTTCTGCCAAGCCTCATCACAGTGATTCTTTTGTGGACAAACCTGCCATCAATGACGAGAACTTTCTGTTGATTCTTCCTGTTATAGAGATATACTGGGAAGAGATGCAGATTCAAACAATTTTGAAATTTGAGATCTTGAGCATTTATTCATCTTTAAAATAGCTACATTAATACTTATACTACTTAGCTCACTTGGTTGCTATGGAGATTAAAAGTAATAATGAGTCTATAGAGTTCTTTGTCAGTCTTTTATATTACAGACCCTCTCTTTTTGCTATGATGAATGGGGTAGCATTGTATCTGAGTTGGATGTGCAAGATTTAAGGAGAAGGGCAGAGAGTAAGCAACTTTTTGATAAAATACACTGGAGGCTTTTAAATAGAGCAGTAACGGCAAGAACATTATTTTGGCAGCTGTGTGGATGACGCATTGGGTTGGGGCAGAAATGGGAAACTGGGGAGCTTATCAGAAAGTATTTGTCATGGTTTAGGAAAGTTGTGATAGAAGCTTGAACTAGGGAGATGGCTGTGAGTGAAGATTTAGTGCAAAGGTAGAATCTTTGGTAGTAACTGATTGGATTTAGAGGGTGAGAGAAAAGTTCAGGATGATCTAAGTTGTAAATCAGAGGCTAGAAGGGTGTTGATGCTTTCAACAAAAATAAAGTTTAGAATAGGCACTTGACAAAGAAATCATAATAGGGAGTTTAAGGTGTTTATTGACAATCCAACTTTCTAGTGTGAGAATTTGTTTAGTCTTCTGCAGGGTTGCCTGTTCACTTATAATGCCCATCTTTCACACAATTCTTATTTGTGGCTGTAACATGAATAGTGGTCCCAGCCCAGTAATACACTCTTGGCAGATGGGATAAACCTAGTTGAGAGTAACCAATAGGTCTTAAACCCACTGGTGAGTTAAGGACCCCAAGCATGTGAAGACCTTCCCCCGTTGAATGGACAGATAAGAATGATTTGTTCAAACAACCAAGAGTGGCTGAAGAAGGTTCTCTAGAGAATTTACAGCTTGATCAGGCTTTGAAGATACTGAGGTAAGTTATCCACTACATCCCAGGCATTGCTGATCATTCTGACTTTTGCCTTGTCACAGCTTTGATAACTGGAAAGGAGGATGAGCCAATTTTGCCTCAGTTAAATCCAATTCATATACAAATGAAGAAAGATCCCTTGTCATTAGTTCTCTTCATAAAGAACAATAATCTTTCCTTTTATTTTCAGTTTGTCCTGTATTTTTCTTGTTTGTAGATACTTGTTTGCATCTTGCCTTCCTTAAATAAGAGCTTCTGAGACCTAGGATTGCCTTTTACTTTTCTTTTTATCTTTTTTATCTTTTTATCTCTAATACTTAGCATAGGTGCCCACTGATTGACTGCTTCCCTCTACACATTCTGCTACCAAATACACTGCTCTATTTAATATTCTTCAATATAACATTCTATCAGTTGGTTGAATTTTGGTCTTAAATATCCCCTATGCCTGAAATGTTCTTTCTTTACCCCAAACTCCTAGCATTTCTGAAGCTTCAACTCAAATAACACTTTCTATAAGTGTAGTTTCCTGCTTCCACTCCACTCTCCAGGTTTCTTCTTTTTTAATTCATGTGTTATTTATATTGAATATATTTTGTATGCACATGGTTACATTCACATTCACCCCCACTAGAATATGAGCTTCTTGAGGACAAAAACCGTATTTTTGTCTTTCTTTATAGCCTTTGTGCTTTATAAAGTACTTAATAAACATTTAATTGTTCATTCTTTATTTTCAGATAATGACATCATAGGATAATGTCTTGATTTATTCATGAACTGGATTTAAGTGAGGCAGATCGAACATCACACAAAATCATCAACCTCATTCTCTTTCACATTCAATATAGTTCAGGCAAGGTAAAAGTCAGAAGGACCAATTGGAGGACTTGAGTTCAAATACTATCTCATACCTTACAATCTGCATGATCCTAGACTAGTTATTTTACTTTGGTTCCTTAGTTCTTCATTTGCAAAATGAGCTGGATAAAGAAATTACAAACTATTCCAGCATCTTGGCCAAGAAAACCCCAAATAGGTTTGTAGAGTAGGACATGACTGAAACATAATAAAACACTTATATAAGCATTTAATAAGTGGTTGATGAATGACAGACTGACTTGAATTAGTTTTATAACATACAGTTATTTTTTAGTTCTCACCTGAGTTTCTATCTTAATTTTTGTTCCTCTAACTTTTATTTATATTTCCTTTCTATTCTTACCTCTCATTTTTCCAGTAGTGCAATTGTTTTTTTCCTTCTGTGGTATTGAAAAGTATAGGAAAAGTATCCCTTTTAACAACTACTCTCTTTAATCAAATAAATTTCCTCCAACTCCCTAGAAAATGCATAAAATAATGCAAATAATCTTATTTCCTTTTCAAAATCCAATAACTCGAAACTATGTTACATAAACATTCCTTCCATCAGAAAAGAATTTTTTGGATATTCTAGAAAACTGTCAGGCACAAAAGGTTTCTTTGATTCTTCAATTATCTCATTCTGAATTTAATTTATGTATGTGTTCTATAAGGTACACAGGTATCTGACTTATTCTTTTTTATATTATGCAAATGTAATTTTGGGCAAGTCATCCTCTCTGAGACATTTTCTCTTTACCTGTAATGCAAAGAATTTGTACTCAAGGAGCTCTAAGCTCCTTTCTAGATTTGATAGTCTATAGGTATAATTATGTATATGAATATAGCAAGGTCTGGTATAGATTCAAAGTTCCTTGGGAATGCTTTGCCAAAGCTACTAACTATCCTTTTCTGTCAAGTACTCTCTGAAACCTAGCAAGTATTTTCTGATGATTTTCCATTTCCTTTGCTCATAATTATTAATCTCAATACTTAACCAATTATCTTATTTACCTAGATCTTCATTTTTCTATATTGTTAATTTAACAGATGCTAATGGACTTTTATTTACTCAATTGTAGAAAATTATGTTGTTATTCAAAATATAGTGTTTATTCTCTTTACAACCTTCAGTGATGAACTACAACTATTTTCATCTGCTTAAATAGAGCTATATACACATATAGCTGTATTCTAGTATAAACAAGTCAAAATGATTCATTGAGAAGTAATTTCTGTAGTCCAATACCTAGTCACTACTTGAAGTAGGTAAAATGGCATTAATCCCTGAAGAATATTTTAAACTTTTTTTTGACAAGGCAATTTAAGAAGGATGAGGATTTCAAGCAAATTTGAGTGTTATAAAATTTTAAATACATGAGGACATACCTGTTTTAAGATTGAGTGATTTCAAGCATTAAAGAGACATGTAACTGTCTTTTTTCTTTGATGTGACATTAAAATGATTCAGTGTTTGCTCCAACTATATATTTCTCCAGCTCAACTATGCTTGACATTTAATATAGACTGGAAGGGAAAATTATGAGGAATATGGAACAAAGTTCTCAGTTATGGTTTAAGTTGCAAGGCTTGAAAGTAGTGAAAATATAAAGCAAAACCTTAGAGTGCTAGATGTTTGAGTGCAGAGCTTTTAGCTCTCATATATGTTGCCCTTAAGGTAAAGACCTAGATGTTTCTCATGTCAGTGATTTCTTTAAGTGTTTTAGTAAGAATCAAACACTTTCAGTTCTTCAATCTGTTCTTTCACTAAAAGAGGAAATAGTTTGAAGAGTTCCATATATTTTTAGTTATAAGAGGCAATCTTTGAAAAAAAACATTAATTTTTTAAGCTTTTAAACTGTCTTTGAAACTGTCTTCATTTCATGTTCCAAAAACAAAATCCAAAGGGGGAAAAAATGAAGAGCAGAATGAAATTCATGCTGAGTTAAGATTTTAAAGGGACATGTACAAAAGATGATAAAGATACAAATAAGGAAAAGGAAATGAATAATGAGAGAAGGATCTGAAGAGATTGACAAGAAAAAGTAAAGTCTTTACAGCTTTTTAAAAATTATTTAATCGATATGTTTAGAGAAATTAAAAAAAAAGAATCAATATAATTAATTTAAAGAAGATATAGTAAGGTGACCAGGTGAAAATATGAAGAACTGGTCAACTCATATTTTCCATCCAACATATATCCTCAAAGTAAAAGTATTTAAGAGGGAACTGAGAGCCAAGAAGACAGAATTGAGGCAATAACCCAGACAAATTCTCTCAATTTTCCCCTCAAATAACTTTAAAATGACACTTCAAATCAAATTTTGGAGCTGCAGAGCCAACAAAAGGTCAGGGTGACACTTTTTTTTTTCATCTAAAGACAATTTAGGTATTCAACAGAGATGTTTGTGACACAAGAGTGGGAGCCATCCCCAAAAGCATGTGGCAGCAGCTTCAGTGAGTATTGAAGATGACCACAAAAGCAGCTACAACAGCAGTAACAACTGCCTAGAGCTAGTAAAGATAACTGCTCAGAAAGAGCTATTAGGGGACATTTTGCCAGCACTGAGTGAATCTGAAACTCATTGGCAACTCAATTACCCTTTTCACAGTTCTGGATCACAGTTCTAGAGTATAGAGAGGAGCACTTGTGGTCAATCACAAGGGAGAAGGGACTTTGATAACAGTTCTAAGGTCAACAGAAATGCTAGCACTTGTGGTTGCATGGGAGTAGGAGCACATCTTGAGAGAAGACCTGAGCACAGACCAGGAGAACAAAGAACCAACCTTTCCCAGGATAATAATTCCTCTGAAGCTCCAAAAACTTGTAGTGTTTCCCCATACTCAGATGAACAGTATCCAATTTTAACATAAAGTTAAAAGTCAAGAAATAGACTGTGAAAATGGGAGAACAAAACAATTTTTTTTTTAAAGCTACTATGATGGCAGGGAAAACCAAGACATAAACTCAGAAGACAACAATGTGAAAACATCTACAACCAAAGCCTTAAAGAAAAAAATGCTAATTAAATGCAAGTCCAAAATGAAGAGTTAAAGAAAGCGATGAGTGATGGAGATAAAATTCGGGGATAGTGAGAATGTGTAAGAAAATTATGAAAAGAGAATTAATAGTTCAGTAAAAGGAAAAAAAAGGCACAAAATACTAAGAATAAATTAAATTAACATTTGTACGTGATCTAAGAATTGTGTGTATTGATACATTTTTATTCTTCATGTTCCAGATCTGCCCACCTTTTTTCTATTCTTCCATCCTTTAAGAAGTAGAAAGTGTCTGTGCAAGACAGGAGATAATTTTCTATTTTTCTTTTTTCTTTATCTGCATTGAAAAAACCACATCAGCTAAGCTTTGTTAATTAGTCATCAGACTTCTGGTGACAGATTTCTATATACTAAGATACAGTAAAAACTGACTCTAGGCTTAAGCCTCCTTTTAAACAGCAAATCATCTTTTTATTCTTTGTAATCATTACTGCATTTTGACATCAGGATATCCCTTTTTCAGGATAAAGATTAGATCAAATTCAAATCCTTTCAGAATAATCTCCTTTTCTTTCTCAATACCTTGCCACTGCAGACTTGCAGCTAAAACTTTCTTGTTATGTTTTGTCCTCTATTTGAATGTGAGTTCCTTGAAAGTGAAGACTGTTTTGCTTTTTTATTGGTATCCCAATGTTTTCCAATCTAATCTAATAAACATTTATTAAGTGTCTACTGGATACCAGGCACAGTAAGAATATAATCAATAAAAACACATTCCTTGTTCTCAAGGGATTTACAATCTCATGAGGGAGGAGACAACAAAGAAAGAGAGATCGGAAAATAGAAGAGCTGTGAGGGAGACCAGGTTGTACACAGCATGGAGAACTCTTTTACCTTGGTGTTGAAACTAGAAAGAGTAGCAAATACAGAGTAGAGTGAACATTGCTCCCCACCCTGAACCTGTCTCTTTTGTCTAAAAAGGAAGGTAATGGGAGGAGTTTAATAGTTCATCCTCCAGCTCTCTAATCAGAGGGAAAAAAAGGTTTAGGGAGATGATATCAGTCAAGGTTAACAATTCAAAATAGTGATGAGATTTAGAGTAAAGAGCTTGAATTGGAAAGGGCAGCAGATGTAGTGATTTTTGCACATATTAAGTGATCAATAAATGTTTTTTTTATTCTTCACTTGCTGTTATTTAACTTTCCCTCATCACTGATCTCTCCCTGATCTTCTCCCTGCCCCCTTTCCTTCCTACTTTACCCCTTCCCCTTAATCTACATGTTTTCCCACTCCTGTAAATCTAAACACCCTTTTATACCTACCTTATTTTATACCATCCTACCCCACTTTATCTCTTTCTCACTGATCCACACATCTTATATCACGACTATAATCCTAAATACCCCTCCATATCCCACTTTATCCCTTTAACCCTTGCCCATTAATCTACTTTGTCCCACTGCCATAAATCTTATTTACCCCATTTTATCCTATTCCCTCCTATTTTATTTCTCTATAGATTTTGGAGGGAACTATACCCTTCATTGTGAGTGTGTGTATAAGCATGCATACATACACATACACACACACACACACACACACACACACACACACACACAAATATATATATATAGTGTTCCCTATTTAACCCAGTCCTAATGTTAGTAAGTTTTCAGAACTAGGAATCCCACTCCCCCTCTAATGGCTGTGTGTCAGTTCTTCCTCTGACTCATTTGTATAGCATAATCACCGTTTTTACTTTTTCCTAGACAGTTTTCATTTTTAGAATTAGATCATACTCAACTCTGATCCAATCTTTCCTGTAAGTTACCCAATTACTGATGTCAGTTTTAAACATATGGCATACATTTCCATATTAAAAAACAAACAAAAAAGCCCAATTTATCCATGTTAAATTCTTTGAAATTAATTTTTTAATATTTTAATATTGGCTCTTTTATGTTGTTTTCTATTAAATTTGAGACAAAATCCTGAATGTTCATTGAACTATTTTTTTTTCATTCAAAAGCATGAATAATTTTGGTGGATATAATATTTTTGGCCATAGGCCTAGTTTTTTGATTGCCAGTATATACAATTCCAGTATATGCAGTCTTTTATTGTAGCTGCTGATAAATTCTGTACAATTCTAATTATATCTACAGCATATGCAATTTTTTTTTTGATTCTTGCAAAATTTTCTCTTTGATCTGAAGGTTTCAAAATTTGGCAATAATATTCCTATGTATTTCCTACAAAGGATCTCTTTGAGGTGGCAATGGGTGGATGTTTTTTCTTTTTCTTCTTTTCCCTCAAGGTCTCACTCTAGGACAATTTTTTTTTTGGATTATTTCTTGCATTATTGTGTCAAGTTTCTTTTTTTGGTCACAGCTTTCAAGTGGTCCAATATTCTTAAATTTTCTTTTCTTGATCTATTCTCCAATTCTATTATTTCTCTTATAAAATGTTTCACTTTTTGTTCTATTTGTTTTTTCATTCTTTCCATTTTGTATTGTTATTCCTTCATCTCTTATAGTTTCACTGGCTTCTCCTTAACCAATTCTAACTTTCAAAATATTAATTTCTTCTTTAAGAGTCAGGATTCCCTTTTTTACTTGGTTACTCTTACCCTCCCCAATAATCTTCTTGTTTTTCTTAGATTTTTTTTTTGTTTTTTTTCCTTAGTCTCTCACCTGATTTTTAAAGGTTTTTTGAGTAGATGAGTATTTAATGCTACTCTTTGGGGTAGACGAGGTTTTTTTTTCACTTCATTGTCCTCTGTAGATGAATTCCAGAATTCCCTATTCCCATAGTAAGTTTCTATGATAGGGTTGATAACTGTTATTGTAAGCACCTCTTATTCTAGATTTGGAGGGATGGTGTTCCTGGCTTCACTTCAGCTCACCACTCAGACCTGGAACCCCAAACCAAAAGCTTATTTTCCTGCAAGCCTGACTTATCCAGTTTTAGTTAGTATCAATTTCCAGCAGCAGAAAGTCTCAAAGACAAAAGGACTTGTTATTTCCATTCATTTCCAATCAATAAGTCAATAAGCACTTATTAAGACTCCACCATGGGGGTGGAACCAGGAAGATTGACAGTAGACAGTTCTTTGAGCTCTTCCTGCCTTCCCTCAGATCAACACTAGATCAAGCATGTGACTGGACTTTGGAGTGATAGAAACCACAAATATTTGGAGTGTGACAAATTTGTAGCAGAAGATATTTTGGAAGCATTTCAAGAAAAGTCTGTCTCAATGGAGGCTAAGGAAGAGAGGGAGAGCAGTGTATGCAGGCCAGTGGAGGCACAGCACAACACAGTGCAGTACAGTGCTGTGTAGGGAGACCCAGGGTGGAGAGGCTTCCTCATGCTAGGGGCAGGCTCTTAGGCAAGATACAGCAGTGTTGGCTATTCTGCTTTGATTCAGAAATCAGTGGGTCAACAGACTACTGTGAGACATCCAGTGCAACTACAGAAGACAAATAGTGAGTCCCTGAACCTCAGCATGATGCAGGACTTGGCCACACCTTCCCAGCATTTGAAGGAAGTCAGCAGCACCAGCCCCAAGGCAGTGTGAAGCCACTGTTTCTTAGAGGGAAATCTTGGAATAATATTCCCTTTGTTCTAAAGGCAAACCTCAATTTTTAAAAATGAGCAAAAAAGCTCTGACCATAAATAGCTTTTATGGAGACAGAAAAGAATATGTCTTAAATCCTAAGGACACTAAAAACAAAATATCTCCAGAGGAAGCCTCAAAGAGTAATGTAAATTAAGCTCCATCTCACAAGACTCTCTTGGAGAAAATGAGAACACTAGAAAAGGAAACAAATTTTCTGAAGAAAATCAGTCCTTAAAAAATAGTTTTGGCAAAATGGAAAAAGAAAAAATTCCATGGAATTTCTAAAATGGAAAAAAAAATTTTTCAATGAACAAAACAACTCATTTAAAAGTTCAATTGCCCAAATGCAAAGGGAAGTTAAAAAAGCTAAGTGAAGAAAATAATTTGCTAAAAAATAGAATTGAACAAATGGAAGTGAATGACTCAATAAGACATCAAAAATCAGTTAAACAAAACCAATAAAATTTAGAAATAGAAGAAAATGTAAATGATCTCATCCAAAAAAATAACTGACTTGCAAAATAAATCCAGAAGAGACAGTCTAAGAATTATAAACTACCTGAAAACTACAATGAAAAAAGAGTCTAGACAACATCTTTCAAGAAATCACCAAGGAAAAGTGCCCTGGTGTCCTAGAATCAGAGCATAAAATAGCCATTGAAAGAATCCACCTCCTCAAAGTGACTCCAAAATGAAAACTCAAGGAATATTGTAGCTAAATCCCAGAATTATCTGATCAAGGAGAAAATACTGCAAGCAGCCAGAAATGAACAAATCAAATAACAAGGAGCCACAAACAGGATAAACAGTTCGCACTTTGATACCAAAGACCCTAGATGATCATATTACTAAAGGCAAAGGAGCTTGGATTGCAGTCAAGAATCAACTATCCAGTCAAATTAAGCAATATATTTCAGGGGGAAATGATGGGCATTCAATGAAATAGGGAATTTTCATTTATTTTTGATGAAAACACCAGAGCTGAAGAAAAAATTTGATCTTTGAATATAGAACTCAAGAAAAGCATAAAAAGATAAAAAGAGAAGAAAAAAAACTATCTTTTTTCAAAGTTAAAATATGGCACCCCTAACTGGGAAAATGACATGTTTAACTTTTGAGAACTGTATATTTGTTAGTGGTATACTTAGAGTGTATATATGCATATATATTTAATTTTATTGTGATGGTATTAAAAAAAAAGCTAATTATGGAAAAGCAATTGTACTAGAAGAAGAGAGAAGGGAAGTAAAATGGGGTAAATTACATCACATAAAGTGGCAAAAAAAGACTTATTACAGTTGAGGGAAAGAAGAAAGGAGGATGAGTTTTTGGCTGAACTTTAATCTCATCAGTTTTGTCTCAGAGAGAATATCAGACATATTTAGTTTAATACAGAAACTTGTCTCATTCTATAGGGAAGTAGGAGGAGAAAGTAGAAAGTAAAGGAGGAAGTAATGGAAAGCAGAAGTACAAGGAGAAAGGGATAAAAAAGGGGGAAGGGCTATGAAAAGGAAGGGCAGATTGAGGGAGTTGGTGGCCAGAAGCAAAATATGGAGAGGAGGGAATGGAGGAAAAGGAAACATATAAATTGGGGAAAATAAGATGGCAAGAGATACAGAATTAGTAATTTTTTCTGTGAATGTGAATGGGATTAACTGTCCCATAAAACAGAAGCAGATACAGGACTGGATTAAAAGCCAGAGTCCTGCAATATGTTATTTAAAAGAAACACATTTAAAGTTCAGTGATCCCAAAATAGAAAATTTCGATTATACCAAACTGAAAAGTTTTCGTACAAACAAAACGAATGCAGACAAGATTAGAAGGGAAGCAATAAACTGGGAAAATATTTTTACAGTCAAAGGTTCTGATAAAGGCCTCATTTCCAAAATATATAGAGAATTAACTCTAATATAAAAAATCAAGCCATTCTCCAATTGAAAAATGGTCAAAGGATATGAACAGACAATTCTCAGATGAAGAAATTGAAACTATTTCTAGTCATATGAAAAGATGCTCCAAGTCATTATTAATCAGAGAAATGCAAATTAAGACAATTCTAAGATATCACTACACACCTGTCAGATTGGCTAAGATGACAGGAAAAAAATAATGATGATTGTTGGAGGCGATGTGGGAAAACTGGGACATTGATTCATTGTTGGTGGAGTTGTGAACGAATCCAACCATTCTGGAGAGTAGTTTGGAACTATGCTCAAAAAGTTATCAAACTGTGCATACCCTTTGATCCAGCAGTGTTACTACTGGGATTATATCCCAAAGAGATTATAAAGAAGGGAAAGGGACCTGTATGTGCACGAATGTTTGTGGCAGCCCTTTTTGTAGTGGCTAGAAACTGGAAACTGAATGGATGTCCATCAGTTGGAGAATGGCTGAATAAATTATGGTATATGAATATTATGGAATATTACTGTTCTGTAAGAAATGACCAACAGGATGATTTCAGAAAGGCCTGGAGACACTTACACGAACTGATGCTGAGTGAAATGAGCAGGACCAGGAGATCATTATATACTTCAACAACAATACTATATGATGACCAGTTCTGATGGACCAGGCCATCCTCAGCAACGAAATCAACCAAATCATTTCCAAAGGAGCAGTAATGAACTGAACCAGCTATGCCCAGAAAAAGAACTCTGGGAGATGACTAAAAACCATTACATTGAATTCCCAATCCCTATATTTATGCACACCTGCATTTTTGATTTCCTTCACAAGCTAATTGTACAATATTTCAGAGGCTGATTCTTTTTGTACAGCAAAATAACGTTTTGGTCATGTATACTTATTGTGTATCTAATTTATATTTTAATGTATTTAACATCTACTGGTCATCCTGCCATCTAGGGGAGGGGGTGGGGGGATAAGAGGTGAAAAATTGGAACAAGAGGTTTGGCAGTTGTTAATGCTGTAAAGTTACCCATTCATATATCCTGTAAATAAAAGGCTATTAAAAAAAATAAAAAAAAATAAAGTTCAGTGATCCAAAGGAATCCCAATAGACTTTGTACAGAAAATGTGATCTGCATCCAGACCTAAGGAGACTGAATGTAAATCAACATATGCTATGTTCACTTGTTTTTTTTTTTTTTCTGGATTTTTTACCTCTCCCATGATTTTTTTCCTTTTACTCTGATTTTTCTCTCCCAACAAAATTCATAAATCAATGTGTATTAGACATAAATAAATTTACTAGAAAAAAATAATTAATTAAAATTTTTTAAAAAATGAGTACCCAAACAAGACACTAATTGGAATTTCACATCTGTGGGAATATAAAACTCCCATCTCTGCAAGACTATAGAGCTTTTTTATATCTCTGGAATATAGACTGTTTTGGGAATTTTGCAAAATTATTTTTTTTTCTGTGTGTTTATTGTGCTTTGATTTGCATTGTAGTAGTTTTATGTATATTGTTTATCTCTCTTTAGTTTACTTTCCATGATTTCACATAGGTCTTTCCACATTTCTTTATATTCATCATATCCGTTGTTTCTTAGAATAAAGTAAGGTTCCATTAAATTAATCACAAAAAAAGAAATATATTTAAAGCAATGTGATACATATAGAGTAAAGATAAAAGGCTAGTGCAGAATTTATTATGTTTCAGCAGAAGTTAAAAACAAAACAAAACAGGGGTAGTGATCCTGATATCAAATCAAGCAAAAGCAAAAATAGATATACTTAAAAAAATTAAGGAAGGAAAATACATCTTGTTAAAGGGTGCCATAGATAATGAACTAATATCAATACTAAACACATTTCATCCAAGTTTTTAAAGGAGAAGTTAAGAGAGCTGTAAGAAGAAATATACAGCAAAACTATAGTAGTGGTGGATCTCAACTGTGCTCTCTCAGAACTAGTTAAAAAAGCCATAAAATAAATATGAAAGAAGTTAAAGATATGCATAGAATTTTAGAATACTTAGCCAGGAAATACCTTTGGAGAAAATTGGATGGAGACCACTTTTCTCAGTAGTACATGGAGCCTACACAAAAATTGGGGCATAAAAACCTCAAAATCAAATGCTGAAAGGCAGAAATAGTAAATGCTTATTTTTCAGATGATAAAAATTACCTGTAATAAAGGGCCAGGGAAAACTAGATCAAATATTAATTGGAAAATAAATAATCTAATCCTAAAGAATGAGTAGGTAAAACAACAAATCATAGACACCATTGATTAAATTTCATTCAAATGAATGATAATAATGAGACAACATACCAAAATTTATGGGATGCAGCCAAAGCAGTTCTTAGAGGAAGTTTTATATCTGTAGATGGTTACATACATAAAATAGAGAAAGAGAAAATCAATGAATTGGACATATGTAACCTCCCAACCAGGTTACTAATCACCAGTTTTACCTAATCCCAGATCCTCAGAGGGCTCTGGCCACTGCCTCATTGAGCAGTAGTTCATTGTTCAACAAAGCACCCAGACACAGGAGCTTACAAACTCAAGTCCTTATAGTCTGAGACCACATCTTGTACTCTCCTTCCTGGTCCCCACTACTAATATTGGGTCTATGAGGTCACACCCACAGCCAATAAGAGAAGGAGACATCTCTTGTTGATGATGCATTCTCAATGCAACTAGAGTTCCCGCTCATGCGGTAGTCCTTGCTAGCTACAATGATTATATCTTGGTGCCTCAGGCATCAAAGCCTTTTTAGTTCCTTATTAAACTATGCTAGGTTCCTCTTCCAACCCTTACAACCATAGAACTAACAAAGCTAGAAAAAGAACAAATTAAAAACCTCCAATTAAATACCAGATTTGGAATTCTGAAAATAAAAGGGGAATTTAACAAAATTGAAAGTAAGAAAATTATTAAACTAATAAACAAAACTAAAAGTTGGTTTCATGAAAAAACAACAAAATAGAGAAATCTTTTATTAATTTCATAAGAAAAAGGAAATATTTAAAGAACAATTAATACCACAATTAATACACAAGGGGTCCCCTGTATTTGCAGGAAGTAGCTTTTCCTGTTCTTTCCAGAAAACAGCCTGGTTTCCTAGAGTTTGCATTCTGAGATGAGACTGGAGGATATCCTACAGAATTGCTCCTTTACTGAGTCAGGACTGAGGGTCTCAGTTGTCAATTTGCTTTGATTAAGAACAGTATATCAGAGCTGGGCTGGACAATCTTTTCATTTCAGTGAAACTCACCTTGCTTGAAGTTTTTTCAATATATCTTGAATTGGAGAGTGGTTTCATTTCATCAGACTATTCAGAGGCTTGGTTTATGTGGTTTTCAAGGGAAACTGGGAAAGCTGGAGAAGTTCCCTGGCTTTATTCTATCATCTTGGCTCCACTCCTGGATGTTCCAGCAGCCATAGTATGATTTGTGTGTGTGTGTGTGTGTGTGTGTGTGTGTGTGTAAGAAATGATAACCTCTAGTATAAGGTGGAGAAGAAGGGGAAAGGAAACAAAATAGAATTCAAAATTTAACAAAAATTAATTAAACCATTTTTTAAAAAGTAATTTACAAGGAAACTTGGTGTGCAGAAATTATGTTCATGTCTAGCACTTGGGATAATTAAAATAAAATTCCCCTAAGTTTTATTAATCAGGAAACAGCTAGACTTCAGGTTAATCTATTTATTATGGACCTTGAAGAGTTCATGTCCTCAAAAAATTTAGGATATAGAAACAATACAATATATTTCTTCAAAGCAAGTATAATATACATGGAGAAATGAGATCCACATATACATGTATGCTTACACAGATAAGTTCATTTGTGCAGACTTTTTATATACAATTTTCATATATACACATGTATATGTATTTATATTTCCACATACAGTGAGAGGTAACATGGAAACATTGATAATAAACTGGATTCAAAGCAAGACAGAATGGTGTCCAGATCCAGCCTATGCCCTGATAAATACTGAGTCAGTAATCCAAAGCATATCATTGAACTTCTCAGTGTTCTAAATAACTCTGTAAAACCATAAATTGCAGAGATATTGGTCAGTGAGTTTCTTTATCTGAAAATTCTTTATACAGGAAACCTGAGATTTTATAAGAATCTATATCTATATCTAAATCTAAAAGATTTATATAATATTTGTAATAATTTTCTAGTTAACTTTTATTTATCCATTGAAAAGAATAAAAAAAAAGGGATGAGATCTCTGTGGAAAAATATTAGGACTGTGAAATCTCTTTCTTCCAGACCAGTGATGTGAATAGATAGAAACTGCACCCCTGGAAATCCTGGATTTATCACAAAATAATCTCCTTTAACAAGATTAAGAGCCTTCTTTGTAAGGAGGTTTAGATAGTCTTTCTCTGCTTAACATTATGCCCTCAATGCCCAAGAGGCTTATACAAACTGAAAGCTGATCTGCCAAACATTTGAGTTTAAGGCTGATTTATAGTTAATACATGTCTTCTACCCAGCAGGTATCAGAAGATGAGGCTTCATTACAAGGTATGGGCTGACATGATGGAATTATGGCATCTCATTCTTGTTAGCATTAGATAAAATGAAGCATCCTCTTTCATTAATTTCAAAGCACCCTCAGCCTATTGGTTTTCACACTCCACACATTCCATATTTTGGAGAAATTGATTCTATGCCCCTAATTTCTTGGACTCATGGTCCCCTAAAGCTTAGTAAATCAGTTATAACAGATAGGTGGTCCTGATATCCAACTGTTCTTTGATTAATAAAACTAAGAAAGGAAATTTTAAAAAATAAAAAGGAAGGCAATCACTCCCACTGCTGCACTCCCATAAAACTTTACTGTAAACTAAGATTCTCTATAAATTAATCCTAACAAAATGGTTTTCACAAAAGATATCCAGACTCTCACTTAACTAGCAATGATCCAGTTTCCATGTGATTAGGCTCACTTTTCTTTTCCATTTCAGGAGAACATTCAAAAGGAGGGTTAGATTTCTGGACAATGTTAATTTACACTCTTAAATTAACTAATTGACTTAGTAACTCAGATTTTGGATGTCTCTTGTAGTTTAGACAAAACAGCAATTTACAAATAGCTTTGGAAATGCCTCAGAGAAATATCTCAACTTTTTACATTTTAAACTACTTCAAAAACTCAGAGGATCTTACATAATAAGAACTTTTATCATAACTAATGGATTAATAAGACTGCAAAATGTATTTTCCATAGGAGTACACTTTTAATATATTCACTTAGGTTCATTTATAATAAGTGAATTACTACTTTATTAGAGACAGTCATAACAAAAATAAAGATACTACGTTCTATCAACTTGTAACTTGAAATAAAGTAGCAGAAAAATTCTCTTGATTGTTATTCTAGTTGGGGAGGGGGATAAAGAATAATGCAGAGAGAAAAAAAAGGTTCATTGTAGTTTCTCTATTTATATAACCTGTTGTAAAGTAAGTGCTGCTGGTGGCTAGGAACCTTATCATTAAGAAAACAAAATAAAATAAAATTTTGCAAAAGAAAAACATTGGCTTTTATCAAGTTTTGTCAGTTGCATTCAATACTTATGAACACAGGGAAATCACAAATATATTAAGAATTTTTAAAATATGTCTAATATGTTTTAGTCAGTGTACATTAAAGCAAATATCTTTCAGTAGTTACAGTTATACTAGCAAAAAATGAACAATGGCACGCAGAATGATGTTTCCAATTCTAGCCACCCTCCAAGATCTACAATCTTAGAGATTTAATTCATGGAATCAACTGGTATAATTGAAGCATGGCATTATGCTAATGGCTTCTGAGTTAAACTAATGTTGTGTGCTCTGAAGCACTTTGGAGTAAGAATCATATGACTTGGGTTTGATTCCTGACAGACATTTTCTATAATTGTACATGGTTGGCTTACTCTGAGTAGCAGCATAATATAGAAAAAAAAGACCCCAGGCAAGGAGATAACAAATATAAAATACTTTAAGTGTATGATTTTATTATTTTACATCTAAGTCTTTTTAAGGCAATGTTGATTGACTGTCTAATTAAGGATTAAATTTTCTCCCCTCTCTTCTAGTAGTTGTTGCTCTTGTTCAGTCACATCTGATTCTTTATAGCTATATTTGGGTTTTCTTGGCAAAAATATAGGTACATTTTGCTATTCCTTCTCCAGATCAGAAAACTGAAGCAAACAGGGTTAAATGGCTTGTACTGAGTCACACAGCCAGGATCTGCAGCCAAATTTGAATTCAGAAAGATGATTTTTCTTACTCCAGGCTGGGCACTCTATCTACTATGCCATCTAGTTGCATATCTCTTCCAGGAATAAGAGTAATAAAATACTTTAAGACCAGATACAGCTGCTCCCATGGGCTTGCCCAAGGTGGATTCTTTCTTATACCTTTTTTTTTAAAACTTGTCTCTCAACTATTCTTTCTTTGTAAGGAGCTAAAGATCTTACCTAAGAGGGCAAAGATAAATATTCTTCTCTCCCACCTCCACTTCTCCTTCTACTCTCTAACAAGTTATAGTTGGAGATTTTATTAAGCACAATTTACTGCAAGAGGCCCTTTATTCTGGAGGCAAAAGAAAAGTTCAAAATTCAATTTAAAGTTCTGCCTGTTAAGAGGTTTATCTAAATATATACATTATTAATAAGATTCATAACAGTACATTATGCTCTAGTTAGACAGTCTTTAAAAATTGACCAAAGACTAGAATCTCTTTTCCATATACATCCCTGAGTAAAATTCACTTTGCCACTGGATCTTCCATTAACAACCCTCCCCCCATCTACTCTATTAAGATAGAAATATTCACACTAAGCTTTTATAGTCAACCATATTTTTACCAGGAATAAAAAATGGAATCAGTGTAACAGAACAACTTAAGTCTGAGCAAATAAATCAGAAGTTCTTGCTAGGAATTCCTTGGTTATGAGGAGGAACAGGAGAATTGGAGGAAGTAATTTTGTTGATTTTTCTCCCCTTTTAGGAGAAGGAACAGCAATTCTTAGCAACAAGAAGGCTGAGTTCTATTTTTATTTTCCACTCAGCAAAGACTGACCAAAGATTAACTGATTACATTCAAGTCCTAGATCTGAATTGTGTATAATTAGATATACTTAAAGATCCTATTGCCAAAGCTCTGAACCTAAGCACCCTGACTCATACTTCTACAATTGAAAATTCACTACTTTTCTTCTGTTACTGCCCAGTTGAAAACTTCTGAGGTTGGCACAAACCCACTCCCATTTGGTCAAAATCAATATTTCATCTCCTCCTGGGCTGAAAAGAGGACTACAAGCTCTAGGATTCTCAATAAGAGCTTAGACTATTTCCTCTACTTATAAGAAAATCTATGTAAACCCTTTCAAACATTTATTACATTTTAAGGTAGACTTAAATAAGAGTTTAACTTTAAAAAGTAATCTGCTTAAATAATGATTACTCAGAAAATTCACTTACATACAATACTTCATCCCTTAAGTATTCTGGCTAATCACAGTTTGGTCTGTACTCCTATGTCATGAAAGAAGCCTCCAAGAATGTGTCATACAATAAAAATTTCAGATATCTAGACATAGATTACAATGCCTGTAATGTATTCTTTCCTTACTACTTTCTTTTAGAACATCTATTGTCATTCAAAGTTTATTTTAAACATCATAATAGGTTTGAATATTTTCTTGTTCTTGCTTCAATTGGCTTCCTCACTGCTACACTAAATGATCGTGTATTTAGTCCTGTGTGTAGGGGTGTGTGTGTGTGTGTGTTATATTTACATATCAAGTTTCCTAACTGAATATATCTTTTAATATATCTTCTTTTTTTCTGACTGTAATTGATTTTATATTGAAAAATAACTTTCATTTATTTAGCATTGTAAATTTTGCATATTTCCCTTTCCTTCCCTCTTTCATTCGTTTATTTACTTATTTGTTTTTATTACTTATTTTTTTAAAAATTGGTTCCAAATTCTTTCTCTTCTATTGATTCTTCCCCAATATATTGAAAGGTAAGCAATATAATACCTATTATGCATGAAGTCATGCATAATATATTTACATATTAGTCACATTGCACAATTAAAAAAAAGAAGTTAAAAAACATAATTGGAAGAAAAATATGCTTCAGTCTGTACTCAGAATTCATCAGTTCTCTCCCAATACATGGATAGCTCTTTCATTGTGAAATATTTGGAATTATCTTGGATCATTGTATTGATCAGAATAACTAATCTTTTACAATTGGTCATTACTGCAATGTTACTGATACTGTGTATAATGTTCTTGGTCTACTCTTTGCACTTTCCATCAATTCATATAAGCCTTGCTAGGCTTAGTTTTTTTTGTTTTTGTTTTTTTTTGGGGGGGAGGTTGTTTTTCTTTATTTTGATTTGATTTTTCCTGAAACTATCCCCCTCATTATTTCTTATGTCACTTCACCACAAGTGCATAACCACAATTTGTTCAGTCATTTCCCAATTGATAGGCATTCAAGAGGGCAGAGATTTTAGTTTTTTTCCCATTATATTCTCAGATCACAGCATTACTTATAGTGGAAATTTTAAGATGCTGGTTGATCAACTGATTCTTTCTTTGTTTTCAAAGCCAAAATATATATTTGATATAAATGCAATTTCTTTTTCATTTTAAAAATAATTGAATTTGTGCAGTAAATATTTTGCTATCTTACTTAGCTACATTAAGCAGCATTAGTAATTTCATTCTCTATAGGTTACTTCCCTTCACTGAACTATGCTTAAATACCAGTTTTTTAGCACCAGGGAAGGACCATAGAGATTTTCCAGGTCATTCCTCTCATTTTACAGACAAGAAACAGAATTATTGAAAGGTTAAATGCCTTAAGCAATGTCATACAGCTATTTATTTGAAGAAATGGTACTAGACCCAAAATTTCCCAATTCTCAATCCAGGGCTTTTTCTTCTACATTTCTTTCTTAGTTATTTATCAAGGTAGAAAATCAATACTCTTACATCAAGATGATATTTTATTACCCTCTAATGATATTCTTCCCAAACCACCTATTGCATTTCTACATATACAGAAGGCACGATATGTACCTGTAGTATAGCTAGAAGGATGAATAAAGGGATAACTACTTAAATGGATAGGAATAAATAGTCATATTTATTCTTTTAAAGGTCTAGTTCAAAGGAAAAGAATGTATGTATAATCAGTGATGTTTGTAAGAAAATAAGTGAAATCATGAGTGTTAAAATTTTAAATCAAAATTTAAAAGCCCCTTTAAGATAAAATAAAAGATCTATTTAGCATTATATACTCAATTCACCTTAACAAACATCTCTTAGGTGTCTATTACATGTGAAATACTAAAAATAAAAATGGCAAAAATGTCCTGTAGGCATCTCCAACTCAAATATTCCACTATGAACATGTTTTTCCCTCAAACCATTTTTTCTTCTCAAGTTTCCTGTTAGTATCAAAGGAACCATTCTGTCCTCAATCAGCTTGAAATCTCAGCTTCATCTTCAAGTCTTTACTCCACATTAACTTGATAATAAAATAGAAACCCCTCTATTTGTCATATAACCAACCTCCTTTTTACTTTTCTAGCTTTTTCATACTTAACTTTTTTTTCTTGGACTCTAAGATACAGTTTACTTGCACAAAATACTGAACTCCTCCTGGCTCTGGAGTCCACAGACTGTCTCCCATTCCTGGAATGTTATCCTTTACCTTTGCTACTTAGGTTCCCTGGATACTTTCACATTCTGAAAAGTCCCATGTTCTGTAAGAAGTCTTTCCTGTTTTTCACTTACCATTACCTTCAATGTGCAGTTATTTACAAGTTCTCTCTCCTGTTAGAATGTGAGCTTCTTACTTACCTTCCAGGGTAGTATTTTTTTTTTGCTATTTTATTATATCCCCAGTGTTTAATACAGTACCTGACATATAAGTGCTTAACAAATGTTTATTGATTGATTGATAGACCGTCTAATCCAAACTAGAGCAATCCCTTAATCCACTTCAAAATATCTTTTTTTCATTTGATGATGACAGATAAAAAGAGCATAAACACAAATATCTGAGCACAATAGAATAAGTATAAAAAAGTCCAGATGAATTTCCTAAAGAAATTTAAGGTTTGAAGATGATTTTTTTGCCTTGCAAATCTAGGAAGATTTCATGGAATAGGTAATATCTTTGTCAGGCCTTAAAATTAAGAAAATATTTTAAAGAAATTATTATCTTCTATTACATTAATAACCAATTATTAAATTAAGATAGAGGTTTTTCCTTTCTATTTTCTCATTCAGGAACCAGTCCCTGTTAGCTCTGTAAGATACTGCTGATAGATGGGATGGCCCAAATCCTTTCAGTTTATGTTCTGTGATCTTGAGGAGGAACATACCTTGTTAGAAGATTTCAAAAACCGAATCTATCTAGGTGAAATGGTGACCTTAGAAAATGAGTCCCCATCTTTGGAACTCTCCATTAGAATTGACCATGGCTCAGTTTATGAAAGAGAAAACCAATAAGAATGGTCTACATAGACATGCATTCCTTTGTCCAGATATTGCTGGAGCAGCTGAATCACATAATCAAGGAACCTTCTCAGCAGGATGGAATGAAGACTTTTGTCCTACTTCCTCACTAATATGGCTACCTATTCATCAACTTCTTATTAATCATGGGTACCTGTCAGGTACTTTCACTTCTGAGGAGGGTCTCTTTTTCCTAAGTTATCTAAGCGTTCAGTGAATTTTAAGGTTTTGTCCTTGGTTACCATAGAGATCATTGAGTATGAATTTTTTAATTATTTGCTAATCTAATTAATAAATACCCTAAGAAACAGGCTTTTTATTTGTCTCAGTTGTAATTAGCAAGTAAGTGAATATATCCATTTCAGCTATGAAGAGGGGAAAACTAGTATAAGCAAAAATATAGAAAGGAAAGGAAATCAAGAATGAGAGTCAGTTCAACTGGGACAAATAGTATGAAAGAAGTCTGGAAAGGTAAACTAAAGTCAAGCCATGAATATAAATATTTATTAAGCACTTGCTATACTATTAAATGACAAGTACTATGCTAAGTTTGCTGAATAAAAAGAATGAGAAAAAACTCAACAAATAGTTCCTGTTTAATGTTTAAAGAGAAATTAACATCTGTAATTTATATTAGTGATATCCAATATTACTAATAATAATAATGGATACTAGTGATATCCAATTTCCAATAATGGATAGCAGTAAGGAAAAGTATTTGAGTACTGAAAAGATGAGATGCTAGCAATGAAGTAAAAAGGTTAGAGCAAGAAATATTAGGGGCCTATATTGGCATAGTGGGATCAAAATCAAAAGTACAGACTTGTGGTATATAACAGAGGAAGAAGAGCTTTGAGGGAGGAAGGAAGGATAACAGAAAATTTGAAATTTGAAACCTATTTAACTAGAAATCTTGCTGTACTGTCATCACAAATAAAGCAAAGAACAGATTTTTTTATTAAAGCTTTTTATTTTCAAAACATATACAGGGATAATTTTTCAACATTAACTCTTGCAAAACCTTGTGTTCCAATTTCCCCTTTTCCTCTACAAACCCCCCCCCCTCCCGGTGGCAAGTAATCCAATATATGTTAAACATGGTAAAATATATATGTTACATTCAATATATGTATACAAATTTGTACAATTATCTTGCTGCACAAGAAAAATCAAATCAAAAAGGAAAAAAAATGAGAAAGAAAATAAAATGCAAGCAAAAACAACAAAAAGAGTGAATATGCTATGTAGTGATACACATTCAGTCCCCACAGTGCTCTCTCTAGTGTAGATGGTTCTTATCATCAAAAGATCATTGGAACTGACCTGAATCACCTCATTGTTGGAAAGAGCCATGTCCATCAGAACTGATCATCATATAATCTTGTTGTTGCTATGTACAATAATCTCCTGGTTCTGCTCATTTCACTTAGCATCAATTTATGTAAGTCTCTCCAGGTCTCTTTGAAATCATCCTACTGGTCATTCTTATAGAACAATAATATTCCATAACATTTATATACCATAACTTATTCAGCCATTCTCCAATTGATGGACATCCACTTGGTTTCCAGTTTCCTGACACTACAAAGAGGGCTACCACAAACATTTTTGCACATGTGGGTCCCTTTCATTTTCTTAAGATCTCTTTGGCATATAAGCCCAGAAGAAACACTGCTGGATCAAAGAGTATGCACAGTTTGATAACTTTTTGAGCATAGTTCCAAACTGCTCTCCAGAATGGTTGTATCTGTTCAACCATTCCACCAACAATATATTAGTGTTTCAGTTTTACTACATCCCCTCTGACATTCGTCATTATTTTTTTCTGTAACCAAGCCAATCTGAGAAAGGTGTAGTGGTAGCTCAGAGTTGTCTTAATTTAAATTTCTCTGATAAATAGTGATTTGGAGCACCTTTTCATATGACTAGAAGTGGTTTTAATTTCAAAGAATAGATTTTTTTTAAAAAGATGATTATTTCCTTTTATGACCTGTTGAGTATGAGGTAGTAGCTAGAGTATAGCATGATACTGATAAAGAAGTAAATGAAGAGAGAATAAAAAAGTACCAAGGGACAGGGCACTGTGGGAACAACCATACTTAAATAGGAAACTTCAAAAGAGACAGAGAAGGTCCTGTTATAAGTAGAAAAAGAAACATATGCTATAGTATCATGAAGGGAGGAGAGGGTAGCAAAGAAGGGGTAATTAATAGAATCAAGTAATGCAAGAAAGGTCAAGAAATATAAATCCAGTAGTCTATTGGATTTATAGATAAACTTATCATTTAAAAGAACAATCTAAAAAGACAGGAGTAAAAGTCAGAGAGTAGATGAATAAGGAGTACATGTGTAATGAACTACTAGAGCCAAACAAGTATAAATCATTCTCTCAAGAACTTTGCCAGTAAAAGAGAGGAAGCATAGCATAATAGCTTAAAGGAATAATAGGGTCAAAGAAAGGTTTTTCATTCTGTTTTGTTTTGTTCTAGGGCTTACAGGCATGAAAAAGACCTAAATATTTTTTGTACATTAAGGAGAAAGAAGCTGTAGGATGAAAAAAATATATAAAATGCAAGAGAAGGAAGGAAGATGATTAAGAGAATTATAGAACCTAAAGGTCAGAAGACAGAGGATGAGATCAGGCCACAGAAGTAAGGCTTAGTTTTAGGGAAAAATCATAAACAAAAATAAATTTTGTCTCTTTGACTCTGTTAATGCTAGCTTGGATGATCAAGTACACTATAATGAAGTCATTCAAATGATATATGTATGCATTTTTTTCTGACAACTACATATTTCATTTCTCCCCCCCAGAAAAGCTTCAATTTTAAGAAGTCTCCTGTTTTACCCAGTTAATGCATTTTAGAAATCTTTTTTAGCAAAAAATGATGTCTAAAGATTTGAATACAAAAAAAAAAAATTATCATGGCATTTTTTTTTCTCTACCATACATCTAAATGATCTAAATCATCCTTATGTTCTATTATATAAGTCCATGTAATTTAATGAATCAATTTAATAACCATGAAAATAAATATATATATAAATCTCCATAGCCAAGTTCCTAGGAATGGAGGGTAATAATATTGTATTTTCATATTATATGTTTTTTAACAAAACATTGCAATAACTTGCAATCAAAGTAGCATGTGTTTTTTAAGGATTTATGAAGTATGAGGTGATATTATGGGGACATAAGGCAGAAATATTCATTGTTCAATATTTTTTTTCTCCTAAAGAGAATACTTCCATAGTAGATAATACAGAATAAATATAGTAAAGAGAGAATTTAAAAGGTAAATGATAAGCCTGACAGAGAATATTCCCAGTGAACTGAAGTAATTAAAATTAAACCAAATCCAACCCAGTGTGCTAAAAAGACTTTATGATTAGATTATTAAGCTATGGTTGGTGATTGATGAAAAATCATCATGAATAGGGATAGTGTTGTAAAATTGAAAAAAGCCAACTGTTACGTTTTAATTTCAAAAAGAGGAAGAATAAAACTACAGATTTGTGAAATGACACACTTATTTACATTTTTCCTTAAAATTTACAAATTGTGAACTTAATTATCAACAGAATTCTAAGGTATAAAGAAAGAAGGGGAAGATTAAGTAAGGAAATACAAAGATTATAGGTTTGTTTTTTTTTAGGTGTATATAATTTATAAATACCATCTTCTGTTGTTGTTTTTTTTATCATCTCCCATGTCTTAAAAACTGTTTTGTTAATATTCTTTTTTTCATGTCTGTTCTTACCCACTCTAACACACTTCTCACAATGAACCACAAGAAGCCCTCCCTTTTCATAAATATGTACAGTTAAATAAATTAACCACATTAAAAATGTCTGATATTATTTGGCATCATTTTGTTCCCCAGGTCCAGTAGCTGTCTGCTTTTTGATTAAGTTCTGAGATCTTTGAATAACTTTCCCCCATTATTGTGATTATCATGTATATTATTCTGTTTCTACTCATTTCATTTGTCATCAATTCATACAAGTTTTTCTATATTTCTTGAAATCTGTAATATTCATAATTTCATATGGTACAATAAAATTTCATTCCCCCCCATAAAAAAGCAATGCTAATTTTATATGCATGGGCTCACTCCTGTTATTGACTTCTTTGGGTAACATTCTATTAGTAGTATGGCTAGGCCCAGGGATATATCCTAAACAATTAGTGGTCTTTTAGTCAAATTCCAAACACTGTCCAAATTCCAAGTTGAAATATTTCAGAACTCTAACAATAATAGAATAGTATGTTTCTCTTCATACAATTCCTCCAACAATTGTATTCATAATAATTTCAGTTAACATTTAGATAGAGTTTTAAGGATTAATAAAACAGTTTATCAAAAAAAATCCAATTTATCATCACAATAGCAATGAGATAGATATTACTATGCCTATTTTACAGATGAGGAAACCAAAGCAGACAGAGGTTAAGTTATTTGCTCATGGTTACACAGTTAGTAAACACCTGAGATAAGATTTGAATTCAGGTTTTCTTTACTCAAGGTTCCAGATACTAATTAGTATTCCTAGTTGCCCCTTCTGTTACCTTTGCCAATCTGATTGGTAATAAGGTAGGCAACTGTTGGATTTTTTAAAATTTGAATTTATTTTATTATTTGTGATTTGGAACACTTTTTAAAATATGGTTTTTAACAGTTTGCATTTCTCCATTTAAGAACTGATTTAATCACTTATTTATAATAAGAAACAATTATTGTTACATACTAATGTTGATTTTCCCAGGGCCTTTTTAGCTAATTTGATTGCATTTCTGAATGTGGACTTTTGACTAAATTGTTAATGATTCCTTTGAGTCACATTCATTATGAACAAATTATGTTGTATTGGACTTCCTTTTGGAATTATGTTGGACTGGAGTTCCTTTTATTTTGACAAGAATCCTAGATTAGTAAATTAAAAAATATATCTTAAAAGTATTATACTTAGATTTTAGTTAGGAATTTGACAAAGTCTCTTACAATATCCTTATAGAAAGTATAAAAAGGTGTGGACTGAATGACTGTACAGTTAGGTGAATTCAAAGTTGAATGACCTGATACAAATAGTGCTTATTAACAGATTGATTTCATTCTGGAAGTAAGTTTGCATTAACTATTACAATAGCTTCCTGGTCTTCCTGGTACCAATTTTGCTCCATTCCACATAATCCCACACTCAATCTTTTAAAGTGCAATTTTGATTGGTCATCTCCTCCTATTCAATAAACTCCAGTGGCTCCCTGTCATCTCCAGGATCAAATATAAATATTTGATTGGCTTTCAAAGACCTTCATATCCTGCCCCCACGTATTTTTCAAGTCTTCTTATACTTCCTCTACAATACAGTTACAATGGCCTCTGTACTACTCCTGAAAAAAATATATACCCTTTCTTAAATCCATGTATTTTCCCTGACTGTTTTCCAAGTCCTGAATGGTCTCCATTCATTGGACTTCCTTCAAGTCACAGATAAAATCCCATCTTCTGTAAAACTCTATTCATCAACATCTAATGGCTTCCTTTTAACCCTAAGATCAAATAAATTGATTTATTATTATTATTAATTATGTTTTAAGTCAAAGCTCTTCACATCCTTCTAGTCTTACACATTATTACCCTTCAAGGACTCTATGATCCAGACTATTTTCTGTTTCTTACACATGAAATTCCTTGTCTCCTATGCATAGAATGTTTTATTTCTCACTCCTTTGAGAATTCTTGGCTGCTTTCATAAATCAGCCCAAATGTCACCTCCTGTAGAGGTTTCTGATCATTTTTACTGCTAGTGCATTCTCCTATAATATTATTATCTATCTACTCTTATTTTGTCTATTACATACACATTTCTATATGTGTTGTCTCCATCATTAATATCTAAGTTTTTTGAGGCAGGGGCTATTTGGGCTTTTTGATTTTTATTCAATATATTGAATATAGAGCTTCATGTTATATTTTTTTATATAAATCCTGCTGATTATAAAAGCATAGTGTCCAGGACAAAGAAATATTTAGTCTCATGATATGCTGCTTTAATTAGAACCATATCTTAAGTATAGTATTCAGATCTGGATGACACATTTAAGAAAGAATAACACATAAAAAGAATTTGTATATGTCTAGAGAAAGAGAACAAAAAAAGTTTGTTCCGTCAAACTTCATTATAAGATAGCAAAGCGATTAAAGGAAATTATAACATCAGGTCCAGGAAAGAAAACATTGATTAGACTAGTTCATGGTAGTCCTCTTCAGATACCTGAAGGATTCTCATAACAAAGAGAACAGAGTTTTGGACTCCAAGGACAAAACTAGCAGCAATGGAAGAAAATTATGGAGCTGTATCAAGTAAACAATAAATATTGATTAAATGTCCGTTGTGTGAAAAGTGGGGAATGCAAAGAAAGGCAAAAGAAAACCCCACCTTGTTCTCAAAGAGTACATAGTCTAGGAAAAACTCATAGTTTACTATTGGAGATAATGTAAAGAGAATCTCTGCTCAGTTACAAGTTAGAGTAAATGCCCCATGAGACCTCTTCCAACTCTGAGATACTTTGATTCTGAAATATGTAAATATTGTTGAATTTCATATTTTTCATTTTATAATATTGTTTTCAGTATGGTGATTCAACAAATGTAAAATCTTATATTAATTGTCATATTTATAAAAAATAATTCTCATATAAAATCAGTTCACAAATCAAATAAAAAAGTCTTTGTTAGAGCATCCTAATTTTGCATTGTGTAAAACTCACCATCTCTAAATACTTTTTTCATATGTATAATATAATTTTATAGTTTTATTATTTTTCTTTCTAGTATACAAATGGAAAAGTTATGCTCCCAAAAACATATCTTGGAGTGGGGGAAACTTTATCTATCAGTAGATAAAGTTTTTCTCCATTATAAATTCAAAAGCCATATATGTCCCATAATTACATATATTCTAAATTCCAAAATGTGTGTATTTATGCATGTGTGTCTATTCATATACATGGCAAAATCAGGCTTTGGGTCTCATCTCTCAGGGAGGGATACTAAATGAATAAATATTTACAGAAGTTTTTTTTTTTTAATCAAATCAAGTATCAAAATGATCAGTATCTGCTGAAACTTTGACCCCAGAGTTTTGCTTCAGCTCCTTTTATTTTATATTTCATTTCAATTTTTTATTCCAAAAGAAACATTCCATTTAACCTGACAACAAAGATTGGTGCTGATTCCCATGAAAATAAATGTACATTTTACTTATTTATTTACAAAATTACATTGGACAAAAATGGGTCTCTTGGCCTCCATCAGCTGATCTGAACAATATATATATATTTTTTTCCTGGAAACAACCATGTTGCCTTTTCATCTCCCTTACCATGCTTGGTCTCTGCAAATATACTAGTCAAAGAAAATGTTATACACTGGTGTGATCTATGGGAAGGAAAAAGAATTGATAACCATCATAAATCTCCCTGCAACTGAAAACAGACTTTCGAATAACAGCACTATGCCATCTGACTGACATGTATAAATGATGCATTTTCACTAGAGCTTCAGCTCATCTCCATAATCCACATCATTGCTGAGAAGATAAAGTGAGAAAGGCAGTCTTCCCAATGCTTCGGCTAAAACAAAATAAACTACAGTTAATCATTTATCGACCTCCCAAAATAATAGGCCTGGAAAGCAAACAACAGCAGTAGTCTATAATGATCCAGGGAATTTTGCAGGATGTCTTGCATTTACTGTGAGCAACTTCTATATCCAAAATATGCAAGAGAATTTTTTTTTTTAGCTTTTGTATCTATCTTGTAGTTTGTTTTTATTTTTTTTTATACTTTGTAAAATGTAATCCTTGGGTTTTACACAAAGTTGTTACCTTATAGGTGAAACTAGATATTATAATGATATGGAACTGTTTGAGTGCTTCAATGAATAAAATCCCTTAGATGGTATTCAAGAGACACAGCTCTTTGCAAAACATTGTTTTATTGTGTTATCTTTTTTGTGTGTTTTTTCTTAGCTATTTTGAGATTCTCAATGAATGGGAAAAAAATTACTAAACCCAGGGTTATTGTGTCTGACATGGCACCAGATGTTGCAAAATCACAATAATTTTGGTAGTTGTAATGAGAGGGAATAAAAAATATTACTTTCATACTGTTTTACTGTTCTTTATGATACTTTATTCTTATTCTATGTCCTCAGATCATTTTATCCCTCAAGGTTCACCATGTTTTTTAGGTTTCTGTCAGTAGTACTCTTGGTCTATATATCTGTGGACAGTCCACTTAGAGTCCATTTAGAGATATAGAGAATCTATTTCCCTATTCATAATAGACAAAGACCCATCAATCCCAAATACCCTCACTCTTTTAAAAAATGAATGAATGATGTTTGGCATGACACTTCAGAAAAGTTGTAAAATCATAGTTTGAGCAGTAAATTATAAAATGAAGTAAAACAAGCTATTAGAAATTGTTTTTTTTTTTTTTTAATATATCAAACTATTTTCATCAGCCTCCTCTCCATCAGAAACATTCAAAGTTTATTGAATATCAATCTCTGGTATATATTCTATGAGAAAAGACATATTCACTTTCCTTACAAAAAATATTCATTCTACCCTCAGAATCATATAAAGATGAATGAAGGCTAATATTTCTCTCCAGATTGCCACCTCTGTGTTTACCATCCCTGTGAACAATTTTGGGAGTTTGGGACATTCTCTTCTGCTTTCTTGAAATCCCAAAATAAGTCAGTCATCCTATTTTTACAATTCTCAAATTTGATGATGTGTCGAGCAAATTGAAGTCACCAATAGAAGACAAGAAACGCACCTAATATTTTTGCAGTAACATAATTCATTTCTGAATTTTTGCCAGTAGTTTCTAGACTGTGAGCTAAAAAGGAAAGACAAAACTTATAATTATTTATAAAAATTACAAAATTACAAATTATTGATGTCCCCCTTAGGTGGTATTTGCACCATTTAATATATAATTATCTCATATTTAATAGAGATAGTATATATTTGACAGTGTTAGACTTAGGTTAAAGATGATCTGAAGACAAATTCTACCTCTGGCACTTACTGGGGGACATAACTGAGACAGAGTACAAAAAAAAAAAAGAATACTGAATCTGAAGATTGATATTGTTATATATAAGCCTGTGATCTTCAGCTAATTATAATGTCTGGACTTGATTTGCCTCATCTGCAAGATGAAATTTGGTGACCTTTGTCCTCGTATCCTTGTTTGAACACATTATTCTAACAATTTTGTGATTGTATTACAGTGATTAGCTTATAAGGTTGTTTGAAGGAATTAATGAGATGGTCGATATCATGTTTTGTAAAATTTAAAATACTTTATAAATGTCCACTATGATTATGATGATGACAGTGATTTTATTGTATATCCACAAGAATCAACATAGCCAATAGAAAGCTATTTTCACAGTCAAATTCAACTGAATTTAAGTCCTGCTCTCAAAATATTCAACACAATGAATATGTAATCCTGAGCAAGTCACTTGTCCCTTCAGAGCCTAGAGTAATATGATAAGATTAAAAGTTTTAAAGCAACTTTTTTATCTGAATTCAAAGGTAGAATTTTCTTAGTCGAAATGTGATGAAATCACTCCAGACTATATATATATATGATATATTGAATATATATATATATATCCCAAGTTAATATTCAAATAATATTCCCTGATTTTAAGCGTACTTAAAAGTCTATACTATTACTTAAATACTCATATTATCTTTATTGTTCCTTAATGCAGGGGTTCTTAACATTTTGGGGGACGGTGAACCCTTTTGGAAATTCTGATGAAATTATGAACCTTTTCTCAAAATAATGTATTTAAATATATGAAATACATAGACTCATATTATAGTTAGCTACAATTTTCAAAAGATTAGCTCCCAAAGAACAATCAAGTAAACAAGAATTTATCAAACACTGTAAACCAGGCATTGTCCTAAGCACTATAGATATGTCTAAATATTAAAATAGGCCAATCCTGAAGAAGCTTACATTTGAAAGAGAAAAATTAGCAAATAAAAAGAAGCTAATTAGGGAGGGGAAAAGCAGATTCCAGCACAGAGGTAGGATGGAGAAAATCAGTAGAGTCACAAATTGAGTCCAAAGACTCAAACATGATTAGCTTGATCCCTTTCCTTAAAATGGAAGTTCTGGGAGGCATAAGCCAATTAGAAGGATTCTGAGGGTCAACATAAACTGTGAGAAAGCCAAGAAAACCTGGTTTCATTCCCATTTCAAACATTCAATCTCTTTGTGATCATCCTCAATGAATTAACATCTCAGAATGTCATTTGTTTATCTGTATAAAATATCTGTAATCTTTATCTCCATCACATTATAACCATCTTTATTAATATCAAGACCTCCTCTTAGAACTATTGAAATAGGTTTCTAATTGATTCTTAACACTAATATTGGTAATCTAGTTCATTTAATTGGGTGGGTGTTGAAGCTTATGATGATGATGAAGTCAAAAAAAGGAAGCATTTAATTCTGTATTAAGAAGTTCTGCACTAATAGATTCCTATATATAAGCCTTTTTTTTTTCAAAGAGATTATAACATTTTCAAAGACAGAGACCATGTTTTATTCTTCTAATATATCTTATCTACACTGCTAAGAAAATAACAGATGCTCAATAAATACTTAAGTATGAAAAGAATAGCTCAAAACCAAAAGTCAGTCAGATTCAAATACAATTTCCTTTATTGAACATTAATGTGAGCAGCTCTGCTTTTGTCCTGGTATAGTTAGGTATCTTTGAAGATTGTTCAAAATGGAGAAAGTTTACATTTTGAGATGCTGAAAGAGGAAAGAGATATATCTCAGTCCCTCTTCTCTGTTCCCCATCTTTGGATTACAGGCAGAATCACTCTTGTTGATGCCTATCCACTGTTTTTCTATTCTCCCTATAGGTATGACCTATTATCCAGTCACCATCCTTTGCTGCACTGCCTACAAAGGGATTTCTCTGTACAATGGCAAAATGATGAGAGTATTTTCAGCTTCCCTTATTCCAATTCTCAGAAAGACAAATGCTATCGTTAAGCTTGTAGGGGACTTAAAAATCCTTTCCACATTTTGGAAGGTTTTGAAAATAGGAAACAAGTATCAATAAGATTTTCTTTCTTTTTCCAAACTCCTGACCTTCCACAGATATCACAGGTTAAATTCAACCAAAGCATATTTATGTTCTCTGCTCACTTCTTTCCTCATAAAGTTCAACTCTTTACACCTAACCATTGAAGGACACAATATTTCTCACAGAAATAGCAAAAGCAAAATTTCAAATTTGTTTTGTTTTGTTTTTGTTTCTTATTAATCCCTTGTCGCTCTTTTAGCTTCAAGGGTATATAAACATAATTCTTTTTTCAAAATATGAACACCTCTTTTTTTGCTTGAAAGCTGGATTTCTGACCTTTCTGTCTCTCTCCCTGCTCTCTCTCTCAGTTTTTCATTCTCTTGCTTTCTCTTTCATAGAAATAGTTCTTTTAGCTATTCTCTGAAAAATGGGAGAAAAAAAGCACCCAACTCCATGACTGATGACCAATATCAAATAATGGCTATACCTCATAATAGTCCTAGACAACCAATTCATCCTTATCAGAGACTATATGAAGTGCCAAGGAAAATATTCATTCCAAATACTGCTTATAATGTAATGGTGATGATGATGATGATGATGATGACAGATATCTTATCATACCTCACTCTATAGGAAAAATGAATTTATAAGAGAGCTCCTTTCCTCAATTTCCTGCATATATAAAACTTATAGTAATGATGGGGTAGCCTTATTCTAATATCTTCCTACCTTTTTGCCACATCTGAATTGCCTATTTTTATAATAAATGAAATAATTTTCCCCTAAAGTTGGCATTCATAAAATATATAACTACTAATGCATATAAATATATTCATTTTAGTATATTTACATATATATATGTATATATATATATATATATATATATATATATATATACACACATACATGGAGACATAAACATTTGTCCATCCATGAGTGTTTTAGAAATAATTACTATATTCTATTAAAGAGGGTCTGCCTTTTTATTTTCTAGCTTTACACTTTCTAGAAAACAAACAACCTAATTAAAGATAACCCTAAGCTAAACTCATAGCTTCTCAAGAGATGGTTACCAATAGTCCTGGTGAAAGTGTGGGATGACACAAAGATCAGCAGTTCATTTCAACTCTGATTCCCAGTCCATTCTTCCAATACCCTCGGGATCTTTTGTAGTTGTTCAATACAGCATTGCTGATGGACTGACATTCAATAAAACCACCTCCCAGTTCCTCAAAAGACAAGAGTAGTTAATGAATCACAGAATTAGAATTTATATGTACCCACAAATAAAATATAAGCTCAATACAAATGTGTAATTCTATTCAAAGTATCCTTAAGGAATGAATATATATATAACACTAATCAACAACATTTAGAGTCATATATTATATTATATGTAGATATAGCTATAAATATAGATAAATATTGTTGAATATATATAATTGAAAGAATATCTATGGATATCTAAATGTGTGGTAAATATGTCTTTTTTTTAAAAACCAGGATCCTATCACCAGATGCCAAGACTAAAAATTTTATGTTTTACAATTGTAAGAAGAAAGTGACACAAAAGAGAAAGTTCTATCTCCTAATTTTTCAGTGACACAAATGGTAAAATATAAGCCTTTTTTGGGAAAAAAATTTGTTTTGAAAAATATGATCTCAAAAATCCCTTTTGGCTCCAAATCCTATTCTCTAAGTATAAGAAAGTATAAGGCCCTTAACAGTTAAGGTCTAGGCCAATAGTGGCAACTGAACTTCCCTCTTAAATAAACACGTAGGAAGTATATTCTATTCCCTATCCCTCTAGGTTTAAGACTCCTCAATATTCTAAGGGTGACGAGTTTTGTATACTTTTTCTCTACAACCATAAAGTTGAGCCCCACCATTGCATCCTCCTCTCTCTACTTTCATATGCCAGGGACTAATGTGTCAATTCCATTTAATTTAACATCAACTTTCTCTTACAAAGAGATATTTTTTTTCAAAGATACAGGATTAACAAAAGTAAAAAAAAATTCACACACACACACACCACTTAGGAGCATATATGGTTCTACAATTGTGCTGATCTTTGGGGAGAATGGGCTCAGACTCAGACTTAGAATTATTTCTTGATACATTGATACCAACAACTTCAAATCTAAATTTGCCAGTACTGCCTAATAAGACCTTGGTTAAGCAACAACTTGGATCCAAGTCACTCCTTGCTACTTGGGAAATCAGTGCTGGGATGGTTATAACACTTGTCATGGACTTAGACACTTGGAATACTGGTTCTAAGGTAACTCTCAAGCCCTCAAGGGTTGTTGTTTTCCTAATCTGTCAAAACTCTCCTAAAATGGCATGAAGGAAAGAGAGAATGAAGAAGTATGTGACCATGGACTATTTCATAAGACTTATATTTTGCCTTGAGAATGAAAAAGACCTAAGGTGTATTCTCTTTCAACATTGTCTCTCATGAGATGCCATTTTTAAAAGAATCAAATCAAGAGAGACTAATCAAAAAAAAAAAGATTAAATTTAATAATTTAGAAACACCCCCTAGTTCCAGTTACACTATTGTTTAATATCAAATGCATAAATTGATTTGGATAAGATAAGCAATTCCAATCTAGAATATATCCTCCAGATGTTGAGTTTAACAAAATAAATCACATTACAAGATCCCTTCTGTTTAAAACTAATAAGTATGCCATGTATTACTAAACAGTCATAATTATTTATGTCAGAAAATGGTCTAGCTCAATTGATTTGGAACTATTATATCTGCGTTGAAAACATCCTGAATCACTAATGTTAATAATCAAATATTAACTAAATCTTTAATTGCCATGGTTATCCATGTTTGTAGTTTAGATGAAGGAAATAAATCATCTTATCAAAAATATATTATATCACTTGAGTTATAGAAGGAAAAAACTGCTAATTCTAAAACATTTCTATTTGCATTTTTTGTTTGGACCTTCACCAAGACTAAAAGTCTCAGTTTATCCCAACTCAACTCTGATTCCCACATTTATTATTGTAGCTTGCAACCTTGAACTTTAGCTATTTATCATGAAAATCATCATCCTTATTTTACAATAAGTACAAATTTTACAATTTACAATAAATGTATTTTACAATACATCCTTATTGTAAAATTGTATGAATTCATTTGATATCTTATCCCCATTTTAGACTGTATATGTCACGAGGATTATGCTTCATTAAAACTTTGTAATCCAAATGAAATTTACTTTAGCATTGTACAAGTAATAGTTAAGAGCAGAAAGAAGAATCAATAGAAAAATGTGCAAAAATGACTACAGAATGAAAATACTATTAAAAAAAAAAAAGCTTAACTCAGACTAATTGCAAAGGCCAATCTCAGTTATAGAGAACAAAAGTTTAAATATACTTCTCTCCTTACACTAGAAAGATGAAGAAGAATGAATGTGGCTACTCCTGTATGCAATTTAAGGTAATCACTTTGTGGGTCAATTTTACTTAATTGTTTTACTTTGTTATAATGAAAGAAATGAAATATAACAAAAGATGACTGGAGATGTGGGAAAGTAAAGGTATCAATACAATATACTCTGTCTGTTTCCCATTCCTCTCTGTCTACTTATACCTGGGAATGAATGTATGACTGTGAGAGGAAGAAGAACATAGAAGTAGGGAAAATAGGGAAGAAGATAGAATGTGCTCAGCATGCAGGTGAAAAAGAGGGATTGACAAAACTGGTTATTTGCCAGGAACTGGTAGGCCTTTTGCTCTGCAGTTGTTTGCCATGACTATAACAATAACAAGCTCAGAGTTAAGTAGAGAGTAAGATATTAGTGTTATAACTAGAGCAGAACAGCCAGCAGCAAAGACAAAATTACAAAATCATTAGCATCAGATTTATTTTTGTGATGGAGTATTCTGAGTTTTTCTAGGTCATTCTCCAAATAGTATTTCTTAAATTCCTTGTTTAGGGACCTGCTGACAGACAAAGATTATGTCTCAGTCTGAACAACAAAACTTATTTATTAAACTTTTAGGCTTGTGGCCTTCCCTGTAGACAAAAGAGGAAATTTGGCTTCCTTAACAAAAAGGTATTATGGATGTCCCATCTGTGATCATTTTGAAGTTCATTAATTTTTTTTTTTTTGGTCATAACTTCAACCCATGTTTGAAGATGGTTGGCTCTTCTAGAAAAATATCTCCAGATCTTAATATCATGGAACATTAATTTTTTAATTAATGACTTTAAAATGCAAATAAATATAAATTTAAGGTGACAATATTCCATTGAAATTAGCAAAGACAGAAACCAAATAATTGCTATTTTTGAATAAATATAGTGTGAAAATGACCACATTTATGCATTGTTGGTGGAATTGTGAATTGGCTTAACCATTTTGCAAAGGAATTCAGAACTCTGTCTCAATTGTTACTAAACTGTATATAGTCTTTAACCTAAAGGTGACCTACTAGACTTGAACTCCAAAAAATAAAAATAAAAAAAGAATTCCATATTTATAGGCACTATAATTGTTATAGCAATGAACTGGAAGCTAAGGAAGGGCCCATAGGTTAGAAGATGACTGAAAAAATTTTGACATATGAATGTAAAGGAGTATTATTTATGAAAAATGACAAAAGATGTATTTTCACACAAACCTGTGAAGATTTGTGTTAACTCAAATATAATAAATTGAATAGAACAATTTATACAATAATAATAAGATAACAAAAACAATTGAAAGACTTAAGAACTGATCAATGCAATTACTTGTCACAATTCTAGAAAACCTCTGATAAAGCATACTTCTCATCTAATGAAAGCAGATTAATAATAACATATATTTTCAGACTATCAATTATGGTAATTTTTGTTGAGGTTAATAGGGGAGCTTAATAATGCATATCTGTTATTTCTCTTCCTTCCTTCTTAGGATACAGAAATAGGAATAGAAAGAATAGAGACAAAATAGATTTTTGTTAAATGAAAAATATAATTAAAATAAAATAAATAGTATGGTATTATGAGTAACAGAAAAGTTTAGATTGATTGTTAATACCTGGGTTCAAATCATACTATGGTATGTTTAGGCTATGATTCTAGATAACAAAGTTAAGTTAATTTACTAAAAAAATCATGAAGCAGATACTTTACAGGGAGATAGCACTAGATTAAATAAATACAGATCCCTCTATCTTCTCCATAAGGGAAAAAATGTCAGCACTTCTGCTGCAGTTGCCTTTCCTGAGTAAATACTATAATAGAGATCTGGAAAGCAGTAGTCATACTTTGTATTATACTACATTGGAAGCACCAAAAACTTGAAGACTCCTAGGACTAGCTCTGAAAACAGAAGAACAAAAAAGACCTAAAACTTGGGAGAGTGTCTCCCCAACACCCAGGTAAGAGAGTCCTACTTTAAAATAAAATTAAAAGTTAACAAATAGGTTGGAAAAATGAGCAAACAACAATGAAGAACTTATTCCTTAAAAGCTACTTGGGTGGCAGGAAAGAGCAAGAAAGAAACTCAGAAGACAACAATTTGAAAATAGCTACAAGCAAAGCCTCAAAGAAAAGAGCTAATTGGACAGAAACCCAATAAGAATTACTGGATGAGTAAAAGAAACAGATAAGAGTGCTAGAATGGGGGAAAAAAAGAGGGGGAATAATGAGAGTAATGCAAGAAAATAATGAAAAGAAAACTATCAGCTTGGTTAAAAAAAGGCACAAAACATTCTGAAGAAAATAACACCTCAAAAAACAAAATTGGCCCCAAAATAGGAGGCACAAAAAAAAATCGCAAAGAAAAATAACTACTTAAAAAGCAGAATAGACCAAATGGAAAGGGAAGAAAAAACTGTACACAAACAGAAACACCCCCACATATTTAAATTGGAATTTGGCAAATCCATGAAATATAAAGAAGCAATAAAACAAAATTAAAAAAAATGAAAAACAAAGAAAAAGTAAAATGGCTAATTAGGGGAAAACCTGACATGGAAAGTAGATTGAAGAGAGATAAAATGATTATTGCACTATTTTGAAAGCCATAATTAAAAAAAGGTTAGAGATTATTCTCAAGAAATTTTTGAGGAAAACTGCCCTGATATTCTAGAACCAAAAGATAAACTAGAAATGGAAAGAAACTACCAGTCATTTCCTGAAGGACATCCCAAAATGAAAACTTCACTGAATATTATAACCAAATTTGAGAGCTCCCAGATCAAGGAGAAAATATTTCAAGGAATCAGAATAAACTAATTCAAATATCATGGAATTGTAATCAGAATCACAGTTTTGTCAGCTTACATTTTAAAGGAGTGCACTTAGAATATGATATTCCAGAAGGAAAAGAAGCTACAATCAGAAATCACCTACCCAGAAACACAATATAATCCTTCAAAGAAATAAAAAAATAAAAAAAAACACGCAGATATTTAGTGAAATAGGAGACATTCAAGCCTTTCTGATAAAAAGATCAATGTTGAGTAGAACATTTAAGATTCCAAAACAAGACTCAAGAGTAGCATATAAAGGTAAATATGAAAAAAGAAATCATGAGACAAAATAAAGTTAAGCAGTTAGCACTCCATGAGAAAATGATATATGTAATTCCAAGGAACTTTACCTTTATTAGAGCAAATAGAAGGCAGTATACATACATAGAGGGCTGGGTTATGAATTAGCTATGTTGGGATGATCTAAAAATAAATTAAGGAGTAAGGAAATGGAATATACTCTATTATTGTGTGCTTTATGAAGATTAATCTTATAGCTGCATGCAGGATGCAGTGGAACAGGGAGAGACTTGATTAGCAAAGTCTGAATCAGTCCAGGCATGAAATGATGAGGACCTGCAAAATAATGGTAGCAATCTCAGAAGAGAAAATGGGACAAATATAAGAGATGTTAAAAGTTAGAAATGGCAGAACTTGTCAACTCATTGAATTATTAAGGGTGAGAGAAAGTAGCAATGAAGAATGATATCTGGGCTATGAGCCAAATGGCTAAAAGAATATTGGAAACTTCAATGATAATAAAGAAATTAGGAAGAGAGGGGGGTTTGGGGAAAACCACAATGAGTTAAGATTTATATATGTTAAGTATGAGATATTTACCTGTGACTAGAGATCAGAAAAGAGATTGTCATGGCTGGATAAAAAGTCTGAAAAATATTATCATACAAATGAAAATTGAATCCATGGTAGCTGATGAGATCAGCAAACAAAATAGAGAAAAGAAAAGAGATGAGACAGAAATATGAGCAACATCTATAGTTAGTGGATATGACCCAAATAAAGACATGGCAAAGGAGAGTGAGAAGAACTGGTCAGGAAGAGAACTCAAATATAGCAGTAACATGAAAATGTAGAGAGAAGATTATATCAAGGAGAACAAGGTGATCAACAGTATCAAAAGTGTCGAAAAGTCAAGTACAATGAGGACTGAGAACAGGTCATTAGATTTATAAATCAAAAGATTACTTTAAGTCTAGAGTGAGTAATTTCAGTTGACTAATGAAACCAGAATCCAGAATTCAGAAAATTAATAAGAAAGTGAAAGAAAGAAGTGGAGATAATGATTCTAGTTTCTAATAAGGAGGGGAGAATCTAGTGAGGGATTTTTGATGATAGAGGAAATGTGGGAATGTGTATAGGTAGTTTGGGAGTAGCTATTAGACTAGGAGAGACAATATTAATGAGAGAGTAGAGATAATATTAAGAGCAATCAGAATAGAAGACAATGCAATGGCATCATTTGTATCTCCTTATCAAGAAGAGTCAATTTTTCATGAGATAGAATTAAAGAAAGAAAGTGAAAGTCAATTGAGAGGAAAATGAATAATAGGGTATAAAAGAGAATGGTCTTAAGTTTTATTCAGTGAAATATTGTGCAAAGTTCTCTGCTGAGAAAAATTCTCTAAAAGGGATAGAATTTTTTTTTCTTGCTTTCATAGTTTAAGTACTGGGAAGATTTTCCTGGCTTGGTGGCTAGTCTTCAACACATGCTCTCAGTTCCAAGGACCAATCAGAAGTTGTTGCATTATCACAAAGTAAATTCTTTATCATAGAGCATGCAAACACTTGTCTCTCTGGAAAAGGCCAGAGCACATGTTTACCTCTATAGAATGTATATTGGTCTAGCAAATTAGGGGATCAACCTAAATCACTCTTGCCAGATGAATAAAAACTGTATAATTATAATCATTTTTTGTAACTAAATTTCATTGAAATCTAATAGGAAAGGGGAAAAATGGATTTTTTTTTTCCAGTGGATTGGGGCAAAATCAGAGAATACTATCAATAATCAAAAATATCTCTTAGACCAGCTTTTTTTTAACCTGAGAAATCCTCAAGAGTTTCTTAGATAAATTTCAAGAGGACCCTGAAAATCTATGGGGAAAATATATCTTCAACAACCTTAGATTTTCTGTGCAACATATGTATTTTATTTTACAATGGTTAGTTTATATGGTAGAAAAAGTGCCAGACCTAGAATCAGGAAAATTCATCTCCTGAGTTCAAATCTGGCCTCAGATACTTATCAACTTGGACAATGCACTTAATTAGGTTTGCCTTAATTTCCTTATCTGTAAAACGATCTGGAGAAAAAATGGCAATCAATCCTGTATCTTTATCAAGCAAACTCCAGATGGAGTTACAATGAGTTAGACACAACTGAGCAACAAGAAGTATTTTATTTTATACATTTATAAACATTCTAAAAGGGGGTCGATAGTCTTAAAACAGAATTTCAAAGAAATACATGATAAAATAGGGTAAAGAATTTCTGTCTTACACTAAAGGAGGAATATAGCAAAAAAAAAAAAAAAAAAAACCAAATAAAGCAAACATAGCCTACCCATCAAGAATCAAAAAGGAATATTCTTCCAGAATAATCTCTATTTGATTGACCAAAAAGTTAATGTGAATCAATGACTATCAGTACCTAATATATACTACTGAGAAGGATCAGGAAACACAATAATATCTTCTAAGATGTATACAGTTTTAAGACAATAGTAATTAAATGAGAGAAAAGAAGAAATAAATGAAAAAAAATTACAGCCTATAAATTAAGACCTTATATTTTGGAATATTTTCATAGTTGTAAAGGTAGCTAATATACAGGTCATTTTTAAAATACTTATTAATTGAAGAAGTTTTAATAACACTAAATCAATAGCAAGAACTGCTTGCAAAACTATCATTAATTATATCAAGCTCAATAAAACAAAAATCAGATAAATGTATTATGATATCTTTATCCCTAAGAAAAATAAATCTGCCTGTAAAATCCCTATATTAAAAGAGTTCCCAATAAACATTGGACATTGGTTTACAAGATTTTGTTTAACTGAAAACTAGACAAAATAAAATATTCCTACAAGAAATTCAGAGAACAATGCTGGAAGCAAACCTGTTCATTTGATATTAAGAACAGGGATTAATAATAGTCTCTAGAGATATGGAGAAAAAATCAGTTAATCACTAGAAATAAGCAACCATGAATTCTACTCCAAAGAGAACTCATTAGTTTAGCTTCCTGTGATTTAAAAGAAAATCCATGTTATTAAGTAATCAGTTGCAACTAGGCTCTTTTAAACCATTAATTGCATCTATTACATTCAACAATAATAGAATGACTAATATTTTAAGTCATCCTTCACAAATACTTATGTACCCACAACACATATGTATTTCTCTGTCTCCATCTTTCTCTCTCATTTATTCTATCTCTTTGTCTCTCTGTGTTTCTATCTCTGCCTGTCTCTGTCTCTCTTTGTTTATATATTTGTGTGTATATAGATACATAGATATGGAGATATATGTGTATATATATATATATAATACAATATTATGATACTGTTATAATGAACAGGAATAACACTTAAAAGATAATAGTTATATCACACTTTTATTGTCATAATACTAATAAGAAACTAGTTCTAAAATATTCTTCATTGTAAAAAACATTTTTATTAGAGGTACAGATAATGTATAGATTTTCTAGGATATGAGAAAAAAGTATGCTATGTTACAAAGTTATTGTAGTATTTGCTAAATACATAATTCTTTTTTTTTAATTTATTTAATAGCCTTTTATTTACAGGTTATATGCATGGATAACTTTACAGTGTTAACAATTGCCAAACCTCTTGTTCCAATTTTTCACCCCTTACCCCCCACCCCCTCCCCTAGATGGCAGGATGACCAGTAGATGTTAAATACATTAAAATATAAATTAGATACACAATAAGTATACATGATCAAAACATTATTTTGCTGTATAAAAAGAATCAGACTCTGAAATATTGTACAATTAGCTTGTGAAAGAAATCAAAAATGCAGGTGGGCATAAATATAGGGATTGGGAATTCAATGTAATGGTTTTTAGTTATCTCCCAAAGTTCTTTTTCTGGGTATAGCTAGTTCAGTTCATTACTGCTCCATTAGAAATGATTTGGTTGATCTCGTTGCTGAGGATGGCCTGATCCATCAGAACTGGTCATCATCTAGTATTGTTGTTGAAGTATATAATGATCTCCTGGTCCTGCTCATTTCACTCAGCATCAGTTCGTGTAAGTCTCTCCAGGCCTTTCTGAAATCATCCTGTTGGTCATTTCTTACAGAACAGTAATATTCCATAATTTTCATATACCACAATTTATTCAGCCATTCTCCAACTGATGGACATCCATTCAGTTTCCAGTTTCTAGCCACTACAAAAAGGGCTGCCACAAACATTCGTGCACATACAGGTCCCTTTCCCTTCTTTATAATCTCTTTGGGATATAATCCCAGTAGTAACACTGCTGGATCAAAGGGTATGCACAGTTTGATAACTTTTTGAGCATAGCTCCAAACTACTCTCCAGAATGGTTGGATTCGTTCACAACTCCACCAACAATGCATCAATGTCCCAGTTTTCCCATATCCCCTCCAACAATCATCATTATTTTTTCCTGTCATCTTAGCCAATCTGACAGGTGTGTAGTGGTATCTTAGAGTTGTCTTAATTTGCATTTCTCTGATTAATAATGACTTGGAGCATCTTTTCATATGACTAGAAATAGTTTCAATTTCTTCATCTGAGAATTGTCTGTTCATATCCTTTGACCATTTTTCAATTGGAGAATGGCTTGATTTTTTATAAATTAGAGTTAATTCTCTATATATTTTGGAAATGAGGCCTTTATCAGAACCTTTGACTGTAAAAATATTTTCCCAGTTTAGCTAAATACATAATTCAAACACCAGAGAGAACTGTCAAAGAGAAAGAGTTATGGATGAAGATAAAAGTGAACACCTAAATCGTGCTTAGATAGTGAAGAGTGGAGAATGAGAATGCAATTGAAATAATACAGGATTATGAGTACTACCAAAAGATACAGGAGAGGTTAGAAAATCTTTTCCTAAAATGCAAAAGAGCTAAAGTTACAAAACAAAAGAGTATATTCTCCAAGCCTGAATCTAATAAACATTAAATACATGGATTTTCAACAAAAGAAGTATCATTTAAGGCAATATTCTTTCCCCTGAAAGGTTTGCTAATACTCAAGAATACTCTTGAAACTTTATGAGGACAATTTTTTCACATAAGTGATTGAAAATTCTTTGTGGATTTAAGATTAAAAGTTTGGAAGTATGAAAGAAGAGTTTATTTGGTGATATAGTGGGATTTTTTATGCTACTTTCCTTCTATTATACTCCATATTAAAATTCTGAAAGTTTGTGGTAAGTCCTTCTGATTTCAGAAGTGGTACTCTATCCACTGCATCATCTAGACATCCCACTTTTTTTTTCTTTATTTAACATATTATTTTCTTTTGAATATTTATAAATTGCTCAGATGATCCAAGCTTTCAATGTTTTAAATAAACTTCATAAACATATAACTGCTCTATTTTTGAGAGTTAATGTGTTCTCATCTTGTGACAATAGATATGTATTCAGTTAAGAAAGGTTGAATTAGACTCAACTTGAGAGTAATTTAATAGAATATTTTTCTAGCAATTCATAAAACAAAGTGAAGAATTTAAAAAAATGAAACTTTATCTGGCTCTATAACTTCAATTTTGCAGGAAAGTTAGAATATTAATCACCTCTCTTTGAATAACTGCTCTGTCATTAATTATATTAACTACTCAAGCCGTTTTTTTTATTTTGAAATTGCATTTTCATCTACAATAACCTCACATTTCATAGCACATTATGAACCACCTATTTTCTTTTTCAAAACAAACCTATTAAGTCAGATAAGCATTAGGAATATTATTATGCCTTTTTTTTGAACTGACATGGACACTGAGTCTTATGGAAGTTAAATGATGCACTCTTAGATCTTGCAAACTATTATCATTAGAACTAGAAATTTGACATAATTTTGTTCAAAATCTAATATTCTTTCCATTACATCTTTATTCCTCTCTGAGTGTATATAGATGAATATAGCATCTATCAATACTTTATCACCAATAGTCACACCATTTCCTCACCTTTGACTTTCAAAAATCATTGTCATTTGCAGAAAATTTCCTTGGAATTTAGATTTTTCATAAACACTAATTATAATTTAGTTCATTTCTCTTATTTTCAAAGAAGTAATATCTTGATTTGTAAAGTCAGACTTTTTTTCAACAGGAAATTTTTTCTTATTAGCTTTGAGAATATCATAATACATGTAATAGATTATTTAGGAAATCTCTTTGATTTAGAATTAACTCAAGTCATTAGACCTTACTCATTTACTTCAAAGCATTAGAGCATGGAATACATAAAAATGGTCTCAAATATATTGAAAACATCACTTATTTATCTCTAAAATTATTCATAAACGCTATCATCTTTGTACTGTAAGACGTCCTGAAGGTTTCAACTTGCCCAGTGCATATTCCTTATTATTTCTATAAAACAAAGGTGTTTACAATTCATACAAAAGGTAAAAAAAATTCTACCTTGAGAGATAGCTTTACCAAATATCTATATTTTCTTCAATTTGTAAATATATTCTATTGTTGCCCAAAACTTAAAATATCATTAGTGTCTGCAATTAAATCACTTAGCCATTGCCTAAAATCATTATGCAAGCTACAATCAAAGGGTTTTCCTCAAAGTAATAATTTTTACATGCCTTGAAGCAAATCTATATTAGGATTTATGATGAATTATATTATTTACCATTTCAATCATATATTTTTCTAAATTTAAAGTACAATATGTCAAGTACTGTTACCATTACAAGCTTCATCACTTTCAAAAGTATTTTGGATTTTTATAAGTTATTAAATTATATTTGATGAATACATAATTTAATTTCAAGTTGTACCTACTACAATTTGAAATTCAATTTTATAATTTTATGTAAAATATACACATATAATTATATATATGCCCACACTTATAAATTTGTGATTTCATTGTGCATGGGATTCCCTCTATCAAAGTAGATTAGGAACTGTTCTGAAAGTTTTAGTTATAAAAAGTTGTCTCAAGGATTGAGTGATTAAGCGAGCTTCCATAATAAAGAAAAAAAGCAGGATTTGAACTTAAATTATCCTCAATCTGACATTAGTTCTCTATCCACCATGCCATGCAGCCTCTCTTAGACAATATATTCACAAACATCATAGATATGATTTTTTAAAATTACATTGAGTCTTTATGACACAGAGGGAAGTAATAGTAGAAACTGATATATGTTCATTCTTGCAGTCATTGATATAATTCCCTACTCTCCAAATTCTATGCATCAAATTTGAACCTATTTATCTGTGTGCATGATGCATGTCCCTAGTATAATATAAGCTCTTTAAAGTAAAAGACTGTTTTTGTCATTGTATTCCCAGTACCCAGCACATTTTTAGATTTATTAAGTCTATAAGCACTTATTGCTGGTTGAACTGAATTGGAAAGATTAGGTATAATAATGAAATGGTAAGTGAAGGGGAAAGGTTTGTTTTAGACTGTGATCTGAAAATTAAACTATAGGTACAATATTAAACCCAAAAAATTCATATAATTCCATGGGCTAGAAAAAGAAGAAAAAAGTCTAGAATGTTAGGGTTAGAGCTGGCAAAGAGGTCTGGCAGATAATGAGGTTAGGAAAGAGCCATGGAGGAACACAAAGCATCAGCTAATAATAGTTTGCACTTTCAAAAAGTTCCTGCTCCAAGCAAGGAATTTTTATTACACTAATATGCTGTATTTATATCAGTCATTCTGTTTGTGACACTGTGGATCCCATTACTATCCCACTAAGAAACCTCAAACCAGGTCTAGAGCTAGACACTACTGTGTAAGCTGTCATTGATGACTATGGTGCTTTTATGCTGCCAGCATCTGCTTTTAGTGGCAGTCTTTTGCTGAGTTGTTATTTCTTTTTCAATAAAAAATCAATGGGACCAGTAATCCTTTGTGTGGCTTAAAATGCAAAAACTTGAGCCTTATTATACATTTGTGGATAGCTACAAGCATCCTATGCCAGGAGCCACTTTACATATGGTATTAAATGGGGTTATTTCTTTTCTAGGAAAAAAATAGTAAATAATACACATTACTTTATGAATCATGCTGGGAGAGAAAAATGAGAGCAAAAGTGAAAAACCACAGGAGTGATTAAAAATAAATAGAAAACAAAGTGAACTTAATGTGTTGATTTACACTTTTTAGTTCTTTTTCTGAATACAGATGGCATTTTCTGTCCAAAGTCTATTGGGATTGCTTTGGATAACTGAACCATTAAAAAGAATCAAGTCGTTCATAGTTGATCATCTCAATTCTTGCTGTTATACTCCACAATTTATTCCTGGTTCTGCCTGTTTCACTCAGCATCATGTAAATCTTTCCAGGCTTTCTATACTAGTTTGTTCATATTTTTTTATAGAACAATTAGGATTCCAATATCTTCAGATACTAAAACTTGTTAAGCCATTGATGGGCATCTACTCCTTTTACAATTCTTTGCTAGCACAAAAAGAGCTGCTACAAACATTTTTGCACATGTGGATCCTTTTCCCTCCTTTATGATTCCCTTGGGATACAGACCCAATAATGGCACTGCTGGATCAAAGGGTATTCACACTTTTATAGCCCTTTGGACATAGTTCCAAATTGTACTCCAGAATGGCTGGATTATTCAGTAGTCTATTAACAATGCATTAGTATCTCAGTTTTCCCACCTCCTCTCCAACATATATTATTATCTTTTCCTCTCATTTTAATTAATCTGAGAGGTGTGAGGTTGTCCCCCAGAGTTCTTTTAATTTATATATCTTCAATCGATATGATTCGGAACAATTTTTCATATGAATATAGATGGTTTTAATTTCACCACCTGAAATATCCTTTGATCTTTTATCAATGAGGGAATGACTTGTATTCTTATAAATTTGACACAGTTCTTTATATATTTTAGAAATGAGAACTTTATCAGAAGCACTGAATGTAAAGATTTTTTCTCAATTTTGGTACTTCCTTTTTAATCTTTTTTGTTGTTAGTTTTGTTTGTGCAGAAAGTTTTTAATTTAATGTAATCAAAGTTGTCCATTTTGCTTTTCATAATGTTCTCTTGTTCTTCTTTGGTCATAAATTGCTCCCTTCACCAAAGATCTGATAAGTAAATTACGTCTTGTTCTCCTAATTTGTTTATAGATTTATTCTTTATGTCCAAATCATTTACCCATTTTGAACTTATTTTGGTATGTGGTATGAGATGTAGGTCTATGGAAACTTTCTGACATATTATTTTCCAGCTTTCCCAGAAATTTTTGTGTATTCTTATTCAAGAAGGTGGAGTTTGGGAGTATCGTAATAGGTCTTGATTATTGTGCTATGTGTATCTCATCTGCTGATCTACCATTCTATTTCTTGGCCAATACCAAAAAATTTTGGTGACTGCTGCATTTTAGATTTGGTACTTCTAAGACATCATCCTAAGTTTTTGTTTTGTTTTGTTTTAATTAATTCCTAAATGGGGCCATTAATGATTATGTTCAGGAATTGCTCGTCCAGGAAAAAGCTTGTCCAGGAAAATCAAGATACAAGATATAACCCAGAAGATATTGTTTCTACATATATTACAAGAGTGACACTATTGAAATATTGAATATCATGTGGATAAAGCATAGATAAGCAGGACAATTTTTAAAATAATGTGAGGAATTTATTATATACTTTTGAAATAGCAAATAGTATGAAATGGAGATTCACAAATTTATATATCATTTTCTGTTTTGCTATTAATAAGGAAATTATCTTTTTGGTGTGTGACTTCAGAATTAATACAGAGGTGGGGTCAAGGTGTCTGAGAGAAGCCAGGAAATTGCCTGAATTCTCCCCAGTTTCCCTAAACACAACTTTAAATAAATCTTATGAACAGATTTTGGAGCAACAGAACTTACAAAGAGAGGGAATTAAATAATTTTCCAGTTAATGATAATTTGAAAGGACTTCAAAAAAGAGATGTCTCACTCGGCTAAAAGAGGAATACAGCCTAGCACTGAAAGTGTCCTGCAGGCAAGTCTACAGGTTTTTAGCCACAGCAGAGTCAACAAAGAACATCCCTTTATCCTAGCTCAACAGGATTGTAGTTCCATAGACCAGCAGTGGAGCCTCTAATCTCTATCCAGAAGGCAAATTACCAGTAACTGCAATTAGGCAAAAAAAAAAAAAAAAAAAAAAAAAAAAGCCTTATTCTGTTGCTATCCCAGTGCAGTGAGCAAGTCACTAACCTGAGGCTCTAGCACTCAAAGTCAGTGAGTGCTACAAGAAGCTTAGAACAGTAGCCCCTATCCCTCAGGAGCAGAATTCAACTTTAAAAGTCATGAAATAGGCTGCCCCAAAATGAGCAAGAAACAAAAAAGAACTTTGATTATAGAAAGCTACTTTGGTAAAAGGGAAGATCAAAACACCAATTTAGAAAAGGAAAAAAAAATGTCTTCAAGTAAAACCTGAAAGGGGTAATCAATTGAACTCAAGATCAAAAGGCCTTCTTGAAAGAGCGCAAAAGGAATTTTAGAAAGGTAGAAGAAAAGTTGGGGAAAATAATGAGTGGTATGAAAGAGTCAAAAGCTTAGAAAAAGAAGGACAAAAATTGATTAAAGAAAACATTACTTCAAAAGTCCCTCTTTGAACACAATCTGATCAGAGTAATGTTCACTCGCTCTTACTTTCCCACTCTTGACCTCCTATTTTAAGCTTTTTCTTGACTCTTTTATGTGAGATAATTCACTCCATTCTACCTCTCCCTTTCCTTTCTCTCAGTATACCCCTCTTTCATCCCTTAATTTTAATTTTTTTTAGTTATCATTCCTTCATATTCAAATTATACCTATGTACTATTTACATATACTCCTATTTGCCCTAATGATGAGACAGTTCTTATAAGTTACAGATTATTATTATTAAGTCCCTTATAATTTCCCTTTCCTGTTTAACCTTTTTATGCTTTTCTGGAGTCTTATTTTTGAAAGTTAAATTTTCAGTTCAACTCTGGTCTTCTGATAAAGAATGCTTTAAAGTCCTTTATTTCATTAAATATCCATTCCACCCTGAAATATTACACTCAGTTTTGCAGGGTTGTTGATTTTTATTTGTAATATTACCTCTGTCCTCTGAAAGATCATATTCCAAGCCTTCTTATCCTTTAATATGGAAGTTTCTGAATCTTGCATTATTCTGACTGGCTCTACAATATTTGAATTTTTTTTTCTGCCTACTTGCAATGTGTGTTTGTCTTTTTTCCTTTTTACCTGACATTTCTGCAATTTGGCTTTAATATTCCTGGGGGTTTTCATTTAGGGATTTCTTTCAGGAGGTTATTGATGAATTATTTTTATTTTTATTTTATGTGCTGGTTCTTGACTATCAAGAGAGCTTTCCTCAATAATTTCTTGAAAGATGATGGGTGAGTTTTTTTTTAATCATGACTTCCAAGTAGTCCAGTAATTTTAAAATTACACATCCCAGATCTATTTTCTAGATGAGCTGTTTGTCCACTGAGATATTTCACAATGTATTCTATTTTTTCATTCTTTTAGTTTTGTTTCATTGCTTCTCAATTTCTCATAATGTCATTGGCTTCCATTTGCTCAATTCTAACTTTTAAAGAAGTATTTTTTTTTCCAATTAGCTTTTGTTTCTCCTTTTTCATTTGGCTAATTTTGCTTTTTAAAGCATTTTTCTCCTCATTAGCTTTTTGTACTTTTTTACATCCTCATTTTTCTTTCCATTTTTCCTTTACCTCTATTACTTGATTTTCAAAATGTCTTTTGGGCTTCTCCATGGTCTGAGAACAATTCTTATATTTCTTGAAAGCTTTGAATGTAGAAGCTTTGTATTTTGTTATCCTCTTCTGAGTATGTTTTATTCTTCCTGTCATAAGTGTTTTAATGTTCCTTGTCACCACAGTAACTTTCTATCATCGAATCATTTTGTGTTCATTCATTTTCTCAGTCAATTATTATTTGACTTTTAGCTCTTTGTCAAGCTTGGTTTCCAGAGTGGAAAAGTGATTTCCAGGGTGGAGGGTTCATTGTCTCAACCATCAAGGGTTTTGTGCAGCTGTTTTTAGAGATAGTTCTATGAACCTCTAGTTTTCAGTTCTTTTGAGCTGGTATGACCTAGGGAGCCTTTCCTGGCTTGTATTCTTGTCTGTGCACAAACACAAGCACTCTTTTTCTGCCATAGATTGTGAGGATCCACCTCTAGTATGCTGGGAAGCTTCAGTGTACTGGTGCTTCTCCTTGCTCTGGGACTGTGACCCAAAACTGAGACTTGCATCTGAATATAGGGTGGACCAATAGAATTCTGCCTCAGTGCTAGCAAAAAGTCCCCTGTAATTTGGATTTGAACTCAAGTTTTCCTGACTCCAGGTCCAGCACTCTATCCAATGAGCCACTTAGCTGCCTCAGGAAATTCTATGTGTTGGGTATTGTGTACCTAGCTACATGCATGTATGCATATTATATTTATTCTCTGGTTTCTATTTTTATTTTTCTCTTTTCAACAAATCCCTTTCATGTTATTTCAATTAGAATCAGGAGATGGGGATAGGACAGTTCCCTATCACAGGATAGCAAATTCTTTCCAAGTGCTTTTTTGTGGTCAGTCTGCAAAAATTCTAGAGAGATGAAAACCACTCAGTCACAAAATTTACCTATATGAAGTCAAAACTTTTACTAGGAAATAATCTTGTCCTTTCTTCCAAATATATAAGAGAATAAAATTAATGACTACAAAGTGCATAACATTTAGGGAAATGTTCTTATAGGTGTAAAAGAAATTCTAACTTCATAGCTGCCACAACTAATCCTGAGTGACATAATGGCTGACAGTTGGGATCCTTATAAATTGTAGAATTCTTCAGGAGGAGCTTGGGTCTTTCCTTATATACTAGAAAAAGGACTAGGAAATTGTTAAAAGTTTCTCCCACTTCTAAAATTCAAATCAAATGGAGGCAAGGAGCTCAAAATTTCATTTTATATATTAGTTCTTGACCCTGGATCTGTGGAAATATATTATTATACACTTTCAGGAACCAGAAAATAAAATGGAGGTTGGATAGACTATTTTTAGACAGGTTCTTAATCTCCTAGTGAACTGACAAATTTTGGCTAACAAATGGAGCAGGATGAACAAAATACCATTAGAGCATTTTAAATAAACAAAATAGAATATAAAATCAATATCTTTCTATATATTGTGGTCTAAAAGTCTTGGTGCAGTTTTAAGCTTTAGTAGTTTTTGCACTTTAGTTCTACTTTCTGTGTATGAATTTTGTGTTTCCATACTCAGGTACATATCTTTTTCCTGCTTAAAAGCATATTAATCATAAAATGAATGAATGTATAAATATATATAAATCATAAAGGAAATTCAGTAGCACAATTTAGCAGAAAAGTGTCTTTCAATTATGGTAATTAAAGCATATCTCTAAGCAAGAAGAATCATTTTACTTTACTCCAACTTTGGGTTTGGACAAATACTGTACAAAGCAAGAAAAAAGTCATTAAATAAACTAAGCAATCATAGAGGTTATTAGTTTTTAATTATTTTTAGGATTATTGTGACTAGGAAAATGAAGGAGAGGGAAAAATTGTAGCTCACTCATTATTTAGCAAACAGATATACATATAGATGGAGAAAATTTAATAAACAGAGGCAACATCATTCTTGATTTATAAGTTAGAGTAATTCCTGTCTGCATGCTTAGTGAAAATAAGTGACTTCACATTGTCCATGAAAATAGTCTCTCTTTAATTATTATCTTTAGGGAAGGACCATTGATAATAATTTTCTTGACTGAATATCTAGAGAACAAGAAGGCTACTGTCAATCTCTCCCTTGGATGATTATCTTAAGCAACTTCCAATATAATGTGGAAAAGACAGTCTTATTTTTCTCTGAATGCTCATTTTAACAAAGTACAGATGAATATAGTATAGGGGGAAGGGAAGTGACTAGTTTGATAGAAGATTCAATAGTCTTCAGCTAAAAGCAGAATTACAGAGGAATCTTTCCTTTACTCATTACCACAGGGTCTATCATTTTTACTTTGAATGTAAGATAGCAATCTCTCTCCAAGGTTTAGAATTTAGAGTCATATAAAATAAATTGCACAAGTCCTATTCTAATATTTCACAGGTGGAGGCATGAGATAGATTGGAAGACAAGCTAAAAAGTCTAACAAAAGATTTACCAGTAGAGTAATATTTTAAGTCATGTTCTTATATGTGGAAGTAAATCTTAATAAAATGCATATGATTTCATAGGTGGGAAACTCTTGTTAAGTGAATGAGAAAATTCTCCAAAGAATAACTGGGCCCTTTTCTATAATGAGAAAGAATCTCATATAAAGGTTATAATTTAAAAGCTTTCTTCAGGTAGCCCATTTGGGCAATCTTCTATATTTGCAATAACTAATATTTTATAATCTCCTTTGCAATTAAAATGAGCTGTTAGTTTAGTAGATATGGCATATATCTGTGTATGTGTGCATATACACATAGTATTATACTTTAATTTTTATATATGCATATGTATACACATATATTATTTATATTATATATGTATGTGTGTGCCCCTTCATAAATTGCCTTCTCAAACATTAGATAGATCTTTTCTTACAAAGAGAGACCTGAATAAAACTTTTTCGTCAAAAAGAAAAAAATGAATGAAAAAGTATTTATTAATGTTTATTGTATGCAAAGGTCTGTGCTAAGTGCATGGAACTAGAGTTGTTCAAATATAATAATTTATATTTAATCAAAAATAATAATTATAGATGTTACAGTGGCACATTTAAAAGGTCTATGAATACTGTTTTTGAGTCTATGGCAATGTATATAATACTGAGCAAGCTGTTTGGGAGAAAGGACAATGAAAATTCTATCCTATTCCTATTTAGCCTTTCTGAGTTAGTAAAGTCTTCCAAATATTGTAGTATCTAAAACTAGAATCAGATGTACAATTGGAAGGGACACATCAAAAAACATTTAGTCCGATTTGATGAAAATGAGACCGAGAGACTATGTAACTTACTCAAGATCACATAAATAGCAAATGGCAAAGCCAGATTCACACTTAAGTCCTATAATTCCAAGCTTAGAATTCTTTCCACAGTTACTACACTGATTTCCTAGAAGAACACCCCAGGAAAGGGATCATAAAATCACATATCATTGACACTGAGTTCTTGGAAAAACGATCCATCAACTAGGTCAGAAATAGAAAACTACTAGCAGTGGCAGAAATATTATAATGAAAGAGTATCCTTCCAGCTGGAAATATGGCCATATCACAAGAAGCCAGAGAATATATCACTGGTCATAAGTTGATATAATAAAACTATCCCAAGTTGATCCTATGTAAGAACTTATAGTTACCCTCAGATGGTACGGTTCCCCAGAAAATAAAAATGCCTTCTAAAGAGTTTCAAAGGATCTTCACTTGATGTATTATATATCTTAAAAATGGAAACCCCATTGATTCTATTTCTTAAATGCTTTAGAGCTCTCTATTTCCACATATAGAGTATAAGGAATGTGGAGAAACTTCTTTATGAGTTGCTAAGTATGATACAAAAGAAGTGGGTAAAGTTTCAAGCTATGCTGAAAAGTTCAAAAAAGCATTATAAAAATGACAAAGGTTCAGATCTATAAAGGACATAGTTCATTTGAAGAATGTGTTCAGAGGAACCTTAGATAATGAAGTGAATTATATTGGAGCAATTACAGGTAGCTGAAAAGGACAGTCTTACAATTGTTTATAATTCATAAATAATCAATTTTTAAAAAGTAATCTATAGCAAAGGTTCTTAACCCAAGGGTTCTATGAACCTCCCACCTTGCTCAGTTTTACAGGCTATTGTTTTGCTACTAGCTTTTGTTTGGTCATTTTTCTTTGTTACTAGGAAGGATTTAGTTAACAACTTCATAAAAGAATCCTTAGTTATGCTTTATATTTACATGAGGACAGAATGAACATATCCATAAAAACTTTTTTTAAAGGACTGAGAACATCTCCTAGATTAGAGTATTTGATGACTTATTTATTGAGGATGAATGATTGAGTACTAATGAGGAAACAATAAGGAGACCTATGTTCTCTTTTAAGAGAGACTTAGAAAATGTTGAGCACAGATAAGGCACCAATGTCAAGATTTACACATCAGCATTGGTCCACCTCTCAGTCACCTGAACAAGCTAAATGAAAGAATGATAGACTTCTGAAAGGAAGAGGTTTGCTGACCACAAAGTCTTTCAGTGAATAGTGAAATAATTGCTCTTAAGGTGATTGGATAGATATAGATCTGAAAGGAAATGATGAGACATGATTTCTCTGGATTGCATTAAAGTTGCAATGTATGGACAAGAGTAGGAAAAATAGAACACTCAACATATAGCAGCAAAATGGGGCTAAATGGGTAGTATGACCAGGAAGCAGTATGTTGATGGAACCAGAAAACTTCTAGAATTCTTCTGTATCAAAATATTTAACTACCCTTTCCTACAAATGTGGGGCATATTTGCTCTCTGTGTGTACCTTCCCCAGATATGCTTGGCCACATATGTCCCCCCATAAGTTTATTTATCACATAAATGTTCTGTGCATGTATATTCCTCAGTGAGGATGCGTCTATTTTGTGAGAGACTGAGCTCCACATTTATGGATATCCAATAACTCTGATATATGTTCATTTTTTTCATTAAATATATCTATGCATAATTTAACATGATAAATAATAAAAATAAACACAAATTTATCAACATAAACATATACATATATGTATATGTGTGTATATATATATATATATATTCCATATATATATATATACATACAGATTCCTCTCAAATTTTTTTAATCTGGGTAGCAGATTTAAATGTTAATTAAGCATGAACTCTCATTGCATTGTATTGTTGCAACCTGTAGATTTTTTTTTCAAAAACATTCCTTACCTCTAGAGTGCCTAGAACATGAATTAGCTTTTTGGAATTATATCATTGAGGCAAGAGTCCATTAGGCCCACACTGAAGGAATATGTTTTTTCCAGATGAGGTTATTATTGTCTCCTGATTGTCTCCTATCATCTTCAGATCAGTTATTGGCATTATTGTACAAAATTGTTATTGTACAAAATATTTGCCAGAATCCATGGGTCAAATAGAAACATCACAAATAATCCCATGGAATACCTTCCTTCTCTTTGAAAATGAAATCTATGTGCAGAATGATGAAAGTGAATGTAGCATCATCTTAACAATACTTTGCTACTAAAGTTGCAAAAAAAATAAATAAATAAATAAATAAAAGACTGCCTCAATTCCAGTCATTAAGCAGGTACCTCACATTTGTAAAATCTGCCTTTCTTGCCAGATGAAGGGCAATGCTGAAAACATTGTAATTCCTACCAACTTTATCTTCATATAAATGAGCTGAAGTTTCCCTTGGCAATAAAAGCAAAGCTGAACAAATGGATATGAATTTGACTGCTCTTGGAAAATATTTTAGTAGGGGGCTAGCAAACTAACTGTCCACTAAGGTTAAACTTTGGCTTATAAACCTATCAAATCTCATGAAATAATTGGTATTTGCCTTTTAACTTAGTTCTTTATTATGAGTTTGAATTACCTATTATGCCAACCTCTGACAGAAACTGGAAATTAAATTACAGGTATGAATAATGACATAAAATTTATGCAGTACACTCTCTAATAAGCTAAAGAATTCTAGTAAATATTGAAAATTATCAAAGCAGTGAGTCAGGGAGCTAACACAATGAAAGCAACTTGCAGAACACCAGTATTATGTATAAGCCAGCATCACAAATAAGTATCTTCTGAAATGATTTCTGAGGCAAATAAAACACTATTTGCTACCCAGATTAGAAAATTTGAGAGGCATCTGGAACATCTTAGGTAAATTATAAACCAAGCAAAGTTTGTCTTCAGCATTCTTCCAGGTGATTCCCCCTTCATTCCTCATATTTAGAAAACTTTCTCAGTATATTTATTAAAATATGGACATATATATGTGTGTGTATGTGTGTATACACATGTACGAGTATGTGTATTATATGTAATATATATACACATATATATATATATATATATATATATATATATTTATAAATTAGTACAAAGACACCAGGTTGATAACCACTGTCCTAGAGTTTGCTTATGTTACTGATAATAATGGTTATGGGAGGAGTAACATTAATCTCAAAAAAGAATTTCAACTAGTGTTCAGCTAGTTAATCTCTCATCCAGTTATGGTACTACCTTTTCGAAATTCTATTATCCATATTTTATGCTCTAAAGAATAGAAATAGGAACTGGATGCATGATTTCATTAATATAGATAACCTTTTTTGTGAAGAAACTATCTCTACCACTAGCACCTTCTTTGCAATTTGTAATTCTGAAATCAAGAATATTGAGAGATTATATTACTTTCCTCAGATTATATTACTTGCACGTAGTCAATATGTATAAGAAAAAGGACTAAGACCTATATCTTCCTATCTTCAAATCCAATTTTCTTACAACCTGTTCCAAGGTTCCATGGAGCCACCATCTTATTAGTACACTTAAAATTTTTTTAAAAAGGTCCTGAAGAAGTCACTATAGTGCCAGGGGTTTCTGATACTATTGAAAAGAAAACATATTTTTGTTATCATGATATGTGGGCATGACTGCATAAAGCTGTCCTGGAAAAAAACGGAAATAAAAATGATAAAGTAACATTTGAATGAAGAGAATGGAAGAGAGAGCATGACTTAGGTATGATTCCTTGGGACATATCTATAAAATCTCTAATGAAGAATTTCTGTCAAGGTAAGTATTTCATATCATCATATTCAAAATACCTGGTTATTTTCACATCAATTATACTTTGTAAATTCTTTTTGTAATAATTTTCAAAAAAAATCATGATTCCCCCCCCCAATATGATGTTTTGGGATATTATTAGCCTACATACTTGATATTGACCTCCACTCATTCTGGAGTATATAATAGCATGTTAAAGTCATGCATAAGACCATAAAGCAGCCAATCCTATGACTTATTTGAGGATTTTTACAAGTCCTTGTCTGCTAGGTGACCATCTTGTTAAACCACATGATAAGAAAAAGAAGCTGTTAGCATCTGTAGTGATAAGGTGCTGCTGTCATTCAAGTCTCCCAGTTTTAAAATCACAGTATTATTTTTGACTCCCCCTTATATAGCCAGTCAATTGCTGCATATCTTATCATTCTTATATCCACATCTCTTGAATGGGTCCCTTTTTCACTACTTCCACTATAATCCAGGTCCTTATTATCTCTCACCTAGCCTATTATAATGGTCTTTTAAGTGGTCTCCTTGACACAAGTCTCTTCTCATTCTAATCCTTTCTTCATTCTGTAGCCTAAGTGACTTCCCAAAATTGCAGATCTGATCATGTCACTGCCTTGCTCAATAAATTTCAGTGTCTCTTCAAAGATAAATTATAACTCCCCTATTTGGAGGGCTTAACTAACTCTCTGTCTGTGTTTGTTTCTCCCTTTTTCTCTCACTCTCCTTCTCTCTTTCCCTCTCTCTCTCCTTCTCCCTTTATAATTGTTAAGCACTTTATAATTATTATTTTGTTTTATCTTAAACAAACCACAAAGGTACTGTTATTGTGCCCATGTTACAGATGATGAAAGTGAGGGAAAGGAAGATTAAGTGACTTGCCTAGAGTTACACAACTAGAAAGTGTTTGAGGTTGCATTTAAATTTGGGTCTCCCTGATTTTAGGCCCAATGCATACCTACCTAGTCCATCTTATATATGTGTTGTCATTCATGTTAGAAGGTAAATTCTTGCAAACAGCAACTGTTTTATTTTTGTGTTTATAATTGAAACACAGAGCAAAGGGCTGGTATGCCATAATTTCTTAATAAATTAATAATAATAAATAATAAATGCTTAGTGATTGAGTGTGTCCTAGCCATTAGGGGATAAAAGGATAATTCTACTATCCAAGTAGATTTGAGTTCTATTATGTATAGAGCACTACGGTAGACATTAAGCAAAATTTATTTACATATGATGTTACCCCTAACCTGGTGGAATTTTCAATATAGGAGATGTACGTGACATACATATAGGTAACAGTAACATGAAATAAAAAATATTGATATTAAAAAGTGAAAAATAAATTTCAATGTGAGCTCATAAGGGAAATGTTGCAATTCTGAGGTTTGCAAGGTGCATAAATATAAGAGCAGAGAGATGGTACAGTGCATAGAGTACTGGCCTCCAGTCAAATTCGATCTTAGACACTTCACTCTTATTAACTGTGTGAGCTTGGGCAATTTATTTTACCCCAATTGTTTCACAAGCACCCCTACAAAAAATGAATAAAAATAAAAAATTCAAAGAGAGAGGAGGACATTTCATTTACTTGAATAAAATACAGGGTATTCAAAAATTTAGGACAAGTTAAAATTGCACTAAAACTTTTAGGACACTCAATGTAAAAGTTCAGAAAAAGAAGGGGTTAATGAGATTTAAGAATCATACACTCATCAAATTTTAACATGTAAAGATCTGAAAGTTCTAGTGCAACTTTTTAATTATATAGAAAAAGAAACTAATTCTGAGAGGTGTTAAATTACTTTTATAAGATCGATATTCCCACATGGCAGAGTAATGATTTGAATCCAGTTCTGTTACTGGTGAAATCTGAAGTAATTGAAACAACAATCCTAATGTCTAAGTACCTGGACCTGCTCACCTTCACATTGGGTTGGGGGTTAGAGGGAGATAGATTTTTATGACCAAAATAATAATTAATTGGATGCAAACCAAGATACAAGATTAAATAGTAAGATTCATAATTAGAGGAAAGTTTAGGATTTCTAATATTTTCTGATTTGGGAGGGAATAAGTGAGTTAAGGAAATTCAGAAAGGTTAGAGTGGCAGAATGAGCAGGTTGACTTTGCCGGGTGTGAAATAAGATATCATTCAATTTATACAATTAGCAAGGATTTTACAAGAAAATGAAACTTGGGGCACAAAATGAAGTCAGTTTTACAAGATAGAATCAGTTTGGTTCACAAAATTCCCACAATTCTCTCAGTTGATATGACTGGAAATCCAAGGCTCTATTCTCTTGGGCTGCTTTCCTAAGGGGCAAATGCATAGTAGTCCAATTTAGCTGTGTATTACAGAATATGGAGAAGGAAATCATATAATGATTTCCTGATGTCAGACCTCACCTGATGTCAGATTGTATAGTGCTAAGCCAAAAAAAAAATTTCTTCATTTGATAGGAGTCACCAGTAAGGACAAAAAGATCTTAAGAACCAAAGATGGATCAAGATAAGAAAGGGAGGAAGAATGAATTAAAATTATGTGGATTTGGGGGCAGCTAGATGGTGCAATGAATAGAGCAATCGCCCTGAAGTCAGGAGGACCTGAGTTCAAATCTGGCCTCAGACACTTAACACTTCCTAGTTGTGTGATGTTGGGCAAGTCACTTAAGTCACTTAACCCCAATTGCCTCAGCAAAAAAAAAAAAAAAAAAAAAAAAAAAAAAAAAAAAAACGTGAATTCAATCTGTCACTCCTCTCAAAGAAAATTAGTATATTTTGTGGAATATAATACAGCATGCAACCTCCTGAGTTAGGAGATGGTAAGAGATGAATAAACGGCTTAATTCCCACCTAGATTAGAAGTAAACAGAAAAGCATAGTATTTTTCCTTGAATCCCTTAATAATACTGCAGGTCTGTGGAAGACTAGGATAAAAAAAAAGTGTGTGTGTGTGTGTGTGTGTGTGTGTGTGTGTGTGTGTGTCTATGATAACAGACCAGTCTTATTTGGGAGAATAGAATGGCTGTAATGAAAACCTCTTCTCTTGAGCATGTTATAAATCCAAGGATTACTTCCTACTTCAGGCATGATAATTTATAGGTTGTCAGGGAGACATGGAAGGGTAAAGCATCAGAAATAGGATAATAGACCCTTAGAATTGGTGAGTGATCATGGTTTGAGTAAAAGAAGGAGTAGGCCTCATGTAATAATATTTCCGTGATGAACTGATATTTTTTAAAGTCTAGCAGAAAAGGGAGACATCAAGAAAATAAGAATATATAAAAACACAAAGGAAATGAAGACTAGCTGTGACCTATACATGTAAAAATAGCACTGAATAGAGAAGGGAGTCCAGCTCTATCATTGCAAAGGACATACATAAAACAAAGAAGAAACAAATAAGGTTTTGAGCAATGAAGAGAACAAAATTCATAAGTCTAATAAGTGATGGAGGAGAGATTAGGATGGTAAAAATGAAAAGATAGGAAGATATAGGCACATAATGCTGCATATACTATCATACATGATGGGAATGTTGGTTGGGTTTGCTGTTGTATGTAAAGAAAATTATTCAGATAGCCATATGGGAAGGGGAAGGATATATAGGGAATCTGATGTTTGGGAGTGATAACAGATTTTGTATTGCTTATCTTGGGGAAAAAAAGGTAAATTTAAAAAGAGGGTATGGAGGGAAAATCAATAATAAATAAAATAAAATAATAATTTAATTAAGTCCAAAGAATTTAGGATAATTAGGTTAAGAGTGAAATCAGAATGATACAAACAAAACTAAGTATAGCAATGAAGTACTGAATTAAAGGGAAAAAGGAGAGAAAGTAATGACTAGGAAATAAATTTTAAAACGTTCAAACCTAAAAAGCATATCCTTACATGTGTACAAACTATAAAAATAATAAAAATATTTTAATAAAATTATTTTAAATTAAAAATAAATAAAAATAGAACAAATTTAAAAATTTCAACAATTTGGCATGTATGAGAAACAAATTCAAAAATAATATTTGAAATTGACTATTTAACAGACAATTTAAAATCAGAAGTTGAAATTATTGTATTAAAAAAAGCAAAGAAAAATTTCAAAATAGGAAATTCAACAGGAAGAAGTCAACATTATCCCAAATGATATCATTATTAATGAAAAAAATCAATATTAATTATGTAGGTGTCAAATGGCAGGACATCTCTATTCATGAAAATTAATTGAATTTTAAGAAATGTTAATGAAATAAATTTACTATGTTTTAGTGATTTCTTACAGTAGAAAAAAATCAAATAGAACAATTAACAATAAAAGGAAAATAAAGAACTTGGGAAAATATTGGAAATGTTAGATATGAAAAAGTTATTGTATTTTGTCTTTTGAAAGATAAAATAACACATATTTCTCATCAATGATATATATATATATATATGTAAAAATATACACATGTGTGTTTAGACAGAGAAATTCTATATAAATGTAAAAAGGAAGAAACAAAATATCATTTACAAATGCAATAAAAATAGTTAATATAAAGAACACAAGCAAAAAGCAGAAGGAATAATTTTATCTCTGTAAATATACATTTAAAAAGAAGGAAAAGTATCAATGAATTAAATAGACATTAAAAAAAATATATATAGAATGCTATGAAATCTGGCTTACAACTTGAAGAATGGAACTTGTAGTATATATAGATTTCCAGGATTTAGCTACTCGTGATGTCATCACTCAGTGATTAGACATCACAGGCTTTCCAATTTTTGACTCCAGAGATAAGAAAATTCACTTCCATCTTCTTATTCACTGTTTTTTTTTTAATTTATTTGCTTATTTATTTATTTTTCAATACACATAGCTTTGTGAATCATGTGGGGAAGAGAAAAATCAGAACTAGAGAAAAAAAAACATGGAAGAGAAAAAAAAAAACAGAAAAAAGAAGTGAATATAGCATATGTTGTTGGTTCACATTCAATCTCCATAATTCTTTTTCTGGATGGAGATAGTCTTTTTTTCTTTCTTTTTTTTATTATAGCTTTTTTTATCAACAAAATATATGCATGAATAATTTTTCAACATTGACTCTTGCAAAAACTTCTGTTCCAACTTTTCCTCTTCTTCCCTCCACCCCCTTCCCTAGACAAATATGTTAAAGTATATGTTAAATACAATATATGTATGCATATTTAGACAGCTGTCTTGCTACACAAGAGAAATTGGATTTAGAAAAAGGTAAAAATAACCTGGGAAGAAAAACAAAAATATAAGCAAACAATAACAGAAAGAATGTAAATGCTATGTTGTGGTTGAGTTAGCATTTTCTAACCAGAGTTTATTGGAATTGCCTTGGATCGGTGAAGCATTAAAAAGAACCAAGTCTTTCATAGTTGATCACTGAACCACTGAGAACCACTAAATCTTTTGCAGTTGATCATTATACATTCTTGCAGTTATTGTATACATCATATTCCTGGTTTTACTTATTTTGCTCAGCATCAATTCATCTAAATCTTTCCAGGCCTTTCTAAAATCATCTTGTTCATCATTTTATATAGAACAATAATATTACATTACCTTCATGTACATAATCTGTTCAATCATTTTCCAAATGTTGGGCATCTGCTCATTTTCCAATTCTTTGCCATCACAAAAAGAGATGCTACAAACATTTTTACATATGTGGGTCCTTTTACCTCCTTTAAGATTTCCTTGGAATAAAGACCCAGTAATGGCATTGTTGGGTCAAAGGATATGCACAGTTTGATAACCCATTAGGTATAGTTCCAAATTGCTCTCCAGAATGGTTGGATAATTTCACAATTTCATCAACAATGCATTGATATCCCAGTTTTCCCACATTCCATTCAACATTTATCATTATCTTTTCTTGTCACCTTACCTAATCTGAGAGATGTGAGGTGGTTTTGTAGAGTTGTTTACATTTGTATTTCTTTAATTAATAGTGATTTAGAGAATTTTTTCATATTATAAATGATTTTAATTTGTCTGAAAATTGTCTGTTTATATCCATTGACCATTTATCAATTGGGGAATGACTTGTATTCTTATAAATTTGAAGCAATTCTTTATATATTTTAGAAATGAGATCTTTATCAGAAACTCTAGCTGTAAAAATAGTGCAGTGGAACTGCTGGGTCAAAGCATATGCACAGTTTCACAGACTTCCTATTGACTGTTTTTTTTTATTATTATTAAAGCTTTTTATTTACAAAACATGTGCGTGGGTAATGCTTCAACATTGAACCGTTGAAAAACTTTCTGTTCCAAATTTATTCCCCTTACTCCCTCCCCTAGATGGCAGGTAGTCCAATACATGTTAAATATGTTAAAATATATGTTAAATCCAATATATGTACACATATTTATACAGTTATCTTGCTGCAGAAGAAAAATCAGATCTATAAAGAAAAAAAACCTGAGAAGGAAAATAAAAATGCAAGGAAACATCAATAGGAATTGTGAAAATGCTATGTTGTGGTCCATACTCAGTTTCCACAGGTCTTTCTTTGGGTGTATATGACTTTCTTCATTACTAAATAATTGGAACAGGCTTGAATCATCTCATTGTTGAAGAGAGCGATGTCCGTCAGAATTGATCATTGTACAGTCTTGTTGTTGCCATGTATAATGATCTCCTGCTTTTGCTCATTTCACTTAGCATCAGTTCATGTAAATCTCTCCTTATTTACTATTGAAAAAGGTAGAAAGACATAGGTACAGAATGCTGCATATACTACACGTGATGGAAATGTTGGTTGTGTTCACTGTTGTGGGTTAAGAAAATTATTCAGATAGCTATACAGGAAAGGGGAGGATATATAAAAAATCTGAACCTCAAAGTACAATTAGTGCTTTGGAACAAATGTGAGGGGTTGCATTGCTATAACAGTGGAAGAGTTAGAGAATGCAAGATAGCTTTAAAAACTGGGACTGATTTGACAGCTTTAATATGATTTGACAACTGACTGAATTTGGTACATGAAAAAGAGTATGGTGTCTAAGATGTCCTTGAAAGAAGGAAAGGCAAGAATAGAAATTAATGTGGAAAAAACAAATTCAGTTTTGAATGCTGAATTTGAGATATCCATGCGAGATTTGGGGACATCTTGAAATACTGGAGCAAAGTTTAAGATTCAGAAGCCAAATGTCATTGTTGGAAGCCAGACTTTTCCAATAAAGTTATGGGAGAGAATAGAGAATAAGAGATTGGGAAACACAAACATTTAAGATCAACACTAGTCAATTCAATAATTAGTTAAGCATTGCAATGTGCCAGATATTGAGAATGCAAAGGCAAAACAAACACAGCGTCTGCATTTAAAGACTTTAATTCTATTTTAATGATTAAAATTAAGGATTACATTGTCCAATTATAACATACATTAAGGTACAGGAAAAATGAAAAGGGAAAACATCATAAGATTTGATGATTTGGGAAATCATGGGTTTGACAAGCTATTTCAAATATTTAATAAGTGAATAATAAGGATATTAAGAAAGTTGTGTGCGTGTGTGTGTGTGTGTGTGTGTGTGCGTTGGAATGCTTAATTTGTGTTTTGCTTTTAAGGGGAAGTATAGTAATATAATTTTGTAGGAAAAAAGGCAGAAGTTAAAGATGAGATAAAATAATAAGCGAATAGTGTGGATTATTCAAGGTGTCACTGTAAACATCTATAAATATATATAGAATTCAGAGAAGAGCAGTTTCTTGAAAATCTGGAACTGATCTAGATAGACTTGTAGAATTGGAGTCTTGGTGGCAAAAAAAAAAAAAAAATAGTCACTTCTAGAAACATTTCTGTTATGTAATCAATATCAGACCAGGCAAAGGAGTCACTATGATTGTCTTTAAAATATTGTTGGAAAAAAGTTGCCCTAGAGGCCCAGACTAGGAAAACTAAAAGACTATTACAAACATATAGATATCAAAAAAATAAAAGGAAGGCCTTTTTAAAATCCAAAGATATATCATGATTAACCAGACTATAATAAGTGAAAATAAACTGGAAGTTTTCAAGCCCAAATTGTATGTCAACTTTCAGGAATGGGAGATTACTTTTCACTGAGGCAAAGAATGGAAAAGGTGAAATTTATTTTGTCAATTATTTAAAATTTGATCTTCCAGAAATAAACAGTGATCAGTGTGGAGTTCAATTTTGTAAATTCATGTCATTTCTGACAGAAAATCTTTTTTTCTACTCTTTGGATATAGAGTGACTGAATGTGGAAAAAGATAGATTCAATTCAATTTAACAAGCTTGTGATGAACATCTAGTGTGTGCAAAGTGTCAGGAGATTCAAAGATTAAAAACTAAATTGCTTCTGCCTTCAAAGAGTTTATAATCTACTTGGAATACCAGCATATGTATAAACATGTAAATATAACATATACATATAAACAAATACACATAAAGTTATATCTAACAGAGGGAAGGAATGCACTAAGTTACTAAGTTACTAAGAAGATTAGACTAGGCTTGTCTGTAATGGGCTGATACTTGAAATGAATCTGAAAGAAACCTAAGAAAATCTGTGAAATAGAAGTGAGAGATCTCAAGCATAAGGAATAGCTTGTATACAAAGACTGAAAACAGATGGTCATGTATGGGGAAATATGAGTATACTAGTTTCATATAAGGTAAAGTGGATGAAAAAGAAGTATAAAATAAGAACAGAAATATTTAGGATTAAAATGATAAAAGGAGGGGTTTGTACTTTAAACTAGAGATAAGAAGGAATTCCCAAGTTTTTTGATCAAAGCAATAACATAGCCATAACTTTTTTTAGGAAAACAATCTTGTCAACTCTGATGGAGGGTAGAATGGAGAAGAGAGAAACTAAAGATGAAAAGATCAATAATGAATTTATTAAAAGAACTCAGATGAGATTATAAATGTTAAAAAGAATGGATGTTGTTTGTGAGAGTGGAGAAAAAAAGGAAAGAAGAAATGAAATAAGCATTTATTTGAAGCTAATACATGCCAACTAATATGTTAAGTATGTTACAAATATGTCATTTGATTCTCATAACAACTTTATGAGGTAAGTGATTTTATTTTCATTTTACACTTGAGGAGACTGAGGCAGAGAGAGGGTAAGTGACTCTCCCAGACTGACAAAATGTCCTATCTTTGCAATATATAGCATGTAAATGAGGCTAAGTTTGAATTCAGATATCCTTTACTCCAGGACTAATGCTTTATGTACTTGTTATCTACCTTCCTCTACATTATATTGTGGAAATAAAATTAAAGAGATATTCAATGCTTGGATGTAGGAAGTGACCGAGAAGCTAGAGCAGAGGATCACTCTGAGGTTGTAGAAAATGTGGTAGTCTTAAAAGAAACAGAAATTTGGAGGAAAAATTGGTTTAGGGAGAAACAAAATAAATTCTGTTTTGAACATGTTGACTTAGAGATATCTATAGTCCATACACCGAATATATCCAGGGCTTCCTTGATCAGATATACTGTCTCTTGACATCAATCTCTGAGATATTTTTAAGTTTTACTAGCAGCATCTTGCTATTGATTTCTGATATCACACAAAAAAACAGCCCAATATCTTGCCATAATTTCTTTGTCTTTAATAATCATAAAACAATAACTAATATTTATATAGCATTTAAAGAATTTTAATATTTTATATCAATATTTACTTAATTGATCATCAAAATCTCTCATGTAAAATAGCTATTATTATTATTATTATCATCCCCCTTTTGCTGACATGGAAACTGATAGTTAAATGACTTACCCATCATCACACAGCTAATAAATGAATGAGGAGTATATGAATTCAAATCTTTCCGAATTCAGACACTGTATTGTACCCACTGCACCACCTTTCTTTATCATAGAAAGTCTGAAGTCTGAGACATTCGGTGTTTTTGTATCTGTCAATAACACTTTTAGCATTCTAGTGAAGCTGATGTATCCCTTCTCAGATTAATGCTTGTTGCCTGGGTCAATTGAAGAAAATGCAAAAAATTAAGCTAGATGTTAGTGAAAATAAAGATGTAATCCTTTCATTTAAATTTCTAGCTTCTTTTGAAATCTATCAATGAACAAGAGGGGTCCATGGGCTGTAGATTAAAAAGTTTGTTCTCTAGAGATCACGATGCATTTATCTTGTCTATAACTCTCATATGGGAATTGTAGCCCTAAACCATGTCATGTGTTTCAACATCAATTTAATGCCTATTTCATTTTCTGCTTCTGTTCTAGAATCATTCTCTTATATCAGAGAAACACAAGACCTTAGGGTAATCACATTAGTGCTGTTGTCACAGCAGATAACAACTTGTATTAACCTTATCACTTCTATGGTTATATTCTAATCAGGTGGGTGTTCCATTAGAACAACCACAGCTTCCTCATCTGAAAATGTACATTTTAGTAGGTCACAGAGATGAAGCAGACTTTTTTTTAGGAAGTCCTCAGCTCATTTATTTATTAATTTTTATTATAGATTTTTATTTACAAGATATATGCATGGGTAATTTTTCAGCACTGGCCCTTGCAAAACCTTCTGTTCCAACTTTTCCCCTCCTTCCATCCCATCCCCTCCCCTAGATGGCAGGCAGACCAAATATATGTTAAATATGTTAAAGTATATGTTAAATACAATATATGTATCCATATCCATTAAGTTATTTTGCTGCATAAGAAAAATCGGACTTAGAAATAAGGTAAAAATAATCTGAGGAGGAAATCAAAAATGCAAGCAGACAAAAACAGAAGGAGTGGAAATGCTATGTTGTGGTTCATACTCATTTCCCAGAGTTCTTTCACTGGGTGTAGCTGGTTCTATTCATTATTGAACAAATGGAAATTATTTGGTTCATCTCATTGGTGAAGAGGGCCAAGTTCATCAGAATTGATAACCATATAGTTTTATTGTTGAAATATATAATGACCTCCTGGTCCTGCTCATTTCACTCGGCATCTGTTCATGTAAGTCTCTCCAGGCCTTTCTGAAATCCTCCTGCTGGTTGTTTCTTACAGAACAATAATATTCCGTAACACTCATATACCACAATTTACCCAACCATTCTTTAATTGATGGGCATCCACTCAGTTTCCAGTTTCTAGCCACTACAAAAGGGCTGCCACAAACATTCTTGCTAAGATCTCTTTGGGATATAAGCCCAGTAGAAACACTGCAGATCAAAGGGTATGCACAGTTTGATAACTTTTTGAGCATAGTTCCAAATGAAGCAGACTTTTTTTGAAAGAGAAAAATATGACTGGACAAGTACCATTTCTCACTTGTTCCAAGAATGCTGTTGTCATCCAAAAAAATAGTCTGTCTATTAAGGCAAATTGCAACTCCTCCATGCCTTAGGATACAGTCTTACGAGTTGTTTTACTCTAACCAATACTGATAGCCAAGAATCTAATAGTGATGTCTCTCTATAGAACTACAATGGTACTCAAAAAATCATCCAACTTCAGGTCCCCTCAAGAAGCTATTCAAATTTGCAGAATCTTCCATGGGTTGTCCCTTGCTGTTATCGTCTTTGATGATGTAGGGTTACCCCCAGGCCATGATGAGCCATCACAGTAGAATCTTAGTACTATTGATAGAAACTGCAAGGAATCTGGTAGGAAGACTAAGATATGGCTAGCTAACTAACTACATAGATAGCAGGCTGACTGTTACTACTACTACTTATTACTAGTTATGGTATGACTGTGTTGACAACTCATGTTTTTGACATTATCTACATTTCTATCATCTGTTTTCATCCTCTCACCTACTAGAGTTCTATTCATCTTAGGAGGAAAAAAGAATAAATTAAACAATGCTGGGATCATCAAATAATGCTGAAATGATATTAGGAAGCCATTATAAAGACTAGGAAATATTTCCCAATTTTCAAATAATTTACAAGTAATTTTGAGAGGAACATAATCATTAGGCAAATTGGAAATTACTGGAGCTATGATTATATCTCCCATCATTCTTAGCATATTGTAGATCACAGTAAATATTCATGAAATTGAATTAAGATCACTTGATACCATAACTGAATGAGAAATTAAATAATCAATGAAAAAATATTCATTAAATTCTTACTATGCACTAGACACTATAGAAAATACTGAGATTTCAAAGAAAAATTAAGAAGAAAAAAGTCCTGCCCCCAAGGAGCTCACATTACAATACCAGATATATCATATAAATAACTATGTACTTTTAAGGCATGTAAAATAAACACAATCTCTACAATCTCAAGAACACCAACAAAATGAAACTTATTTGATTTGAAAATTAATATCAAATAGTTCTTTGGATTATTTAAAATGGCTAACTCATTTTTACTAAAATAAATATATAAGTCTTAATTTTTAAAAAAGTAATATTGCACATTACATAAGTAAAAGTCAAATATATAATAATTTAGAAATAAGTTGTATAATTATTTTATAATTAAAATAAATGATTAATACCATATGACTGGTATCCAAAACAATTTCTATTTTTCTCTCAAGACTTTTAATTTCATTTTTATAGAGAATTCTCCTTGATGAACTTCATCCCTTCAACACATATGTCCATCTTTTCTGCATCAAAGGGTTTCCTGGCATATTAAGGAGTTCAGTGATTTGCCAAGATTCACAAATTCAATATTTGTTAGCAGCAGATTTGAACATAGATCTTTCTAATGCCAAAAGCTGAATTTACCCATTATAGGACATTACCTTTCACTTCAAAATCCAAAAATATCTACCCAAGAAATGTTTAGTTAATTACCAATTCTCTTAAAATAATATTAATATGGGAAACAATGTAGATTTCTCTATTGTCTTTAAATATAATTTAGTCTAAGATCATTGACTAATAACCCTACTTTTTTTTCTAATGAATTCTACTCCTGATCCTTATAATAGTGTTTATATGTAAGTGTATATATATATATATATATATGTGTGTATGTGTGTGTGTGTGTGTATACATACATATATATATGTAATTTCCAATTCCTGTCAACTCTTCTACTTTAATTCTACTTCTTAACTTGCCTTGCTATATTACTCAACCTCTCCCCATCTGTGAATCCCTACCTTATCTTCTTCCCCAATATTTACCCTCCCTTTTTATTTTATTCCTATTAATCTACACCTTTTTCCCACTCAGGTTAATCTAAACATTTTTCTATGTCCCAACTTATCCTATGCCACCCTTTTCCTCCCTCTTTATTCATTTCCCTTTAATCTACACATCTTGTCCCACTGCCATTAAGTCTAACATCCTTCCATACCCCACCTTATATTAATCCCTCCCTCCTTAATTCTTTATAGATTTTGGCATGTGCTATAGTTTTCATACATACACATGTATATATTTGTGTATGTATGCATGTTTGGTTGAGATAAGGTGCTGAAAATCTTCAGTTTTGTTGAATGTCCATTTATTTTTTGTTCAATATTATGGTTAATTTTGTTGGTATATTTTTGGCTATGGGCCTAGTTCTTTTGATTGTTTCAAAATTTAGCAATAATAGTCATATGTGTTTTCCATTTAGGATCCAAGAAGTCATTAGAAACCCATGAATACAACAGATCTTATTCTAGTGCTTCACATGATATAAATTAAGTGGCAAAGAAAAAATCAAGGCAAAATGAAAACATTTGGAAGTGGTAATGAGAGGATATTAACTTTATGTCAAGAAAAATAAATAAGATTTAAAATAGATACACAGGACAATACATTGAATGGCTCAAAGCTTTTTTTTGTCACCTTCTGTTTTTTGCCACATGGACTGAAAAAACTCTGCTATGGGTCATTTTTGTCTTTCATGGAATCCAGTTTTCTTGAAGTGCCCTTTTCGCCAGTCCAGGTTGGTGCCTCCCATATCTTCACACTATCCCCAAATCTCACTTTGTTATGAGAACCTGCTCTCTAACATGAGCAATTATGAATCATTCACTGTGAATGAGTTTCAGTGGATTACCACTTCCAAGGCACATTATCGAAATTTTAATATTTTCAAGCTAACTGGAAAAGAGAGCTGACATTTTCCTAATTCTATAAATTATTCTATGAAAGGATTCACTTGTACTACAAAATTCTAATATGAAAACATATTGTGTTCTCTCATTCTACTAATAGCCTACAAGGTAGAGCAAAGAAAATCAAATAATAAGAATTTCTCACCTCCTATACCATGGAGATACAAATATAAAAAATGATACAATTTCTACCTACATGAATCTGAAATTTTGATGGGAAAAGAGGAGAATAAAGTACATTTATAAGAAAGGATATACAGGAGCCAGTTCAAAAAGGCTGGAAAGAGCCAACTATGAATTTTTATTTTGTACACATCCAAGTCAGAAAATGACAAATGTTTCAAATAATGGCTTGATTGATTGTTTTGCTGGTTGTTTGAACTTGAGTAAGTGATGGACAAAATTTTAAAAGAATGATGTGCATTTTCAGATAGTTGATTTTAAAATATTTTTCAGTATAAATCTATAATACAAATATAAATTGAATAAATATAAATGTATACAAAGTAGCTAAATACAATATAGTTTTGAATATAGAACATCTGGCAGATCAGAGAATCAGGAAAGACTCTAAATACAAGGTAACTATTGAATAGCCCACCTTAAGGAATCTTTGAGGTACAAGTGATCAAAGAATGCATTTAAGGCAGAGAGAATAACCAATTTAAATTTCTAAGAAATGGTGAAATCATTAATTATTTTTAACTTGGAGATTAAATGAAAAGTATCATTTCCTTAAGAAGATTTTACTATTGAAACATCAAGTCACTTTTCCTTTTGAGGTACTTAATTTTTTTATTCTAAAAACTGAGTAGAGATTCTATGACTTTTTCCCCCTCCACTTCTAGAATATGCCTACAAAAGCAGCATATGCTCATTAATTTTACTCTGCTCCTGAGTAACAACACAATGAGAATAGATAAGACATTTTTGAGGGAAAAATTAATTACAATCACACTTTAAGATGAATATCCCATGGGAAAGATATTATGCTGACTCTGACTTGGATGTGATTTAATTCTCAAAACTTAACAAGTCTTTAAGTCTACTAGATCTGCCAAGTTCACTTGCTGGTGTGTATGAAATTAAATATCGTGCTATGTTTGACATTGAAAGGGCATTATGCTTACAATTACAGAACAAAGTCTTATGATATTAAATTAATACCCAGGAGTGAAATATTGTGATAGATAAGTGTTATAACATTGTTACTTTCTCCATGTACCAAGCAAGTCTATTTATAGACATCTGTAGAAAGTATAAATGAGGAATGTATGGGGTCATAAATACTTAGATATTATTTCTACATCCAATATTTCTTTTCTTTTCTTTTCTTTCTGAGGCAATTGGGGTTAAGTGACTTGCCCAGGATCACACAGCTAGAAAGTATTAAGTGTCTGAGGTCAAATTTGAACTCAGATCCTCCTGACTTCAGGGCTGGTGCTCTATTCACTGCACCACCTAGCTGCCCCACCCAAATATTTCTAATATAAATAGTATTTCTATTGATTATAAACTTAAAGAAACAGTCCCTACTCTCTAACTTCTGCATCTGTTTTTGCAATGTGTCCATATATAGATTATCAGTGTCCTGAAAACAAAAATCTGTTCATTGGTAAATCATTTAAAAAATCAATGCATTTTGACAGAGGTCTAATAGTAACTCAATTGTCAATGTTCTTAGGAAATTTTAAATCACTACAAATTTGTTCCAAGTTAGAGAGGGCAGAATCATGTAATCACAGATTCTCAGAGTTGGAGACACTTCAGAGGTCATTGAGGCCAAATTATACCATGCCAAGAATATCGCATATAATATTCTTAGCAAATGAAATATCTTTGAAGAAATCTGATGATCATGTACCCACTTCTTCCCAAAGTAGCCTATTCCATGTTTAAATAAATCTGATCTCTATAAAGTTTCACCATACATTTAACTTATGCCCATATAGTCTATTTATACCCTATAGGACAGAACAAAACTAATCCTTTTATGAAGAACTCTTTAAACATTTATAGGTGGCTATCTTGCCCATTTCCTACAAATGCTCTTTTCCAAGCTTAATAACCTTGTTTTATCATTTGATCTTCATATGGTCAGATTTTGTAATCCACTTCTTGATTGCCTTCCCCATTTATTACTGTGCTATCTGATTTTTAGTGTGTCAGAGATTTGTCTCTCAAACATCTCAATTTTATTTAGCATTATTTTCTAGTCTGCTGAAGTCTTTTTGAACCTCGATTTATCATTCAACCTGTTTCATCTCAGCTTTTGTTACCTCAGCCTATGTAATGTACTTTCATCCTATTCATATGTAAAATTGCTGCATAGCATAGATTCCTGGAGCATTCTGCTAGAGGTCCTTTTCCAATTTGAAAAACTAATTCTCAATTTTTTTAAAAGACATTATCCCTTCATATTCAATTCACACCTGTGATCTGTCTATACACACTTCTTCTGCCATAATAATGAAAAAGTTCTAATGAGTTTCATCAACAAGGATCATCTTCCCATGTACGCATGTAAACAGATGAAGTTACTTATGATATCATTTTCCTGATTACCTCCTTATGCTTCTGCAGTCCCACATTTAAAAATCAAATGTTCCATTCAGCTCTGATTTTTTCATCATGAATGCTTGAAAATCTTCTATTTTGTTGAATGACCACCTTTTCCTCTGAAGAATTATACTCAGTTTTTCTGGGTAAGTGATTCTTTGTTGTAATTGTAGTTCCATTGCTCTCTAGAATATCACATATAAAACCCTTCAATCCTTTAATGTAGATCAGTTGTTTTTCCAAAGAAGTATTTTATTTCCCCCCTATTTTTTTTTCATTTTCTTTTAGTTTTGCTTAATTTTATCTTGATTCCTCATAAACTCATTAGCTTCCATTTGTTCAACTCTATTTTTAAGGAATTATTTTCCTCAGTGAGCTTTTGTACCTCCTTTCTTAATTAGTCAATTTTGCTTTTTAAGGCTTTCTTTTCCTCATTATTTTTTTGCATTTCTTTTAGCACTACTTTCAATGTTTTCCCTGATTTTCCCTCTAAATATCTTAATTGATTATCAAAATCCCTTTTGAGCTGTTCCATGGCCTGAGCCCAATTCCTATTTTTCTTGGAAGCTTTGGACATATGAGCTTTGACTTTGTGATCTTCTGAGTATGTTTTGATCGCCTTTGATACCATAATAACTTTTGATGGTCAGATACTTAATTTTTGTTGTCTCATTTTCCTAGCCTATTATTCAGCTTTTAAAACTTCTTGGTAAAGCAGGGCTCTGTTTCCAGATGGAAGGTGTACTGTCCCAAGTTTCAGGAGTTTTGTGCAGCTGTTTTCAGAGATCTTTGTAGGGATCTTCCCACAAGCACTTTTTTCTGTTAGGAACTCTGTACAGAGTTCACTCCCCTGTGGCTGTAAGATCTAATATGCTAAATCAGCATCACTGGAGTTGGAGCACTGTGTTGGGACTGCACACCAAACTCCTACTCCATTGCCACAGACCCTTTCTGCTGACTTTTTGAGTCCTCCAGTATTGCCATCTATTCAGAGGGCTAGCTGGATCTGAGTCCTGGGCTGGGACTGGGACTAGGCCTGCCCAGGGACTACATACTGGACTTCCAAACTGATGTCACAGACCTTTTCTTCTGACTTTCTAATTTGTCTTCAGCTGGAAAATATTCTACTCCAATATTTTGGATGTTTTGATAATCTAAAATTCGTTTAAACCCATTATTTAAAGGAATTTGGAGTGGCTTAGGGGAGAGATTGGGTGAGTTCTTGCCTTTACTCTGCCATTTTGGCTCCACTACAAATAATTCTAAATTAATCTTATTTTGCTACCATCTAATGCATATCTATCCCACATGTTCAAAATGTTTTCTCAAATGCTTTGTGGAAATCTGGTTAAAATGTATCTACAAAAAAATCTCTTATTTTTCAGTATTCAACCTCCTGCTTCATTCCCCCCAAAAGAAAGAATGTTAATTTTATCTGATGTGATTATTCTTAATGAAAGAATGTTGAATCTTTATGATCACATTTCTTTCTTTTAAAAAATATATTTACTAATCAACCATTTGACAATAAATTCTAGAATATCACCAGGAATTTTTCAAGGCCACTCTCCTGTATCCTATAGCTTACACTCTCTTCTCATAGAGAAATATATAAATGACTGATTTATCATTATTATTTTCTTCTCAAGTTTTTTGTTAAGCTTCAAGTAGAAATAGTACTGATACCAGTCACTATCTTGCTATCATTTATTATTTTTTTTTTATTATAATAACTTTTTATTGACAGAACCCATGCCAGGGTAATTTTTTTTACATTATCCCCGATTTTTCCCTCCCACCCTCCACCCCCTCTCCTAGATGGCAAGCAGTCCTATATATGTTGAATATGTCATAGTATATCCTAGATACAATATATGTGTGCAGAATCGAACAGTTCTCTTGTTGCACAGGGAGAATTGTATTCAGAAGGTAAAAATAACCCGGGAAGAAAAACAAAAATGCAAACACATTACATTCATTTCCCAGTGCTTTTTTTTTGGGGGGGGGGGGTGTAGCTGCTTCTGTCCATCATTGATCAATTGAAACTGAATTAGGTCTCTTTGTCAAAGAAATCCACTTCCATCAGAGTACATCTTCATACAGTATCGTTGTTGATGTATATAATGATTTCCTGGTTCTGCTCATTTCACTTAGCATCAGTTCATGTAAGTCTCTCCAAGCCTCTCTGTATTCATCCTGCTGGTCATTTCTTACAGAACAATAATATTCCATAACATTCATATACCACAATTTACCCAACCATTCTCCAATTGATAGACATCCATTCATTTTCCAGTTTCTAGCCACTACAAACAGGGCTATCACAAACATTTTGGCACATACAGGTCCCTTTCCCTTCTTTAGGATCTCCTTGGGGTATAAGTCCAGTAGTATGCTATTATTTATTTATATTTAATACTCTATGTATTATTACGCAGATTAAGAAAATAATTATTCTTGTAATTAAAGTATTAGAATATGCAAAAATTATATTGGAATATAAGTTAATGAACCTGTACGTTCTTTAAAATCACCCTCAGAATAACACCAATGTCAAAACCAAAAGAATGATATATACTTCATCCTGTTCCTGTCCTGGATCTTTAGATGTTTTGAATTGATAACTGTTCAGTTCCAGAACACCATATTTGATGACTTCTTCAAAAATATGATGCATTCTGTAATTCTAATACCAATATCTGTTATTTGTCAATCCATAAAAGTTAATGAGCTTTCTAATATACAATTCTCACCACCATACCATGTCTTGCTAAGTATTAAGTTGATTTGAATTTTTTACAATCTGAAGTAATATATTACGCAGTTTCTACAATGCTATTGTATCATTTATGTTTAGCACAAAGTCTGAACTTCTTAAGATAATCTATCTTTTAGTTCTGGTGGAAATGATTTCATCCAGAATCCCTTTCTGAAACCCTTCGGATTTCTGCAAACAACCATTCAAAATTCATTCAGTTGTTTGAAATTTCCTTATCAATATATTGTTGACTCTATTCATGTGGACATCACCCATGAAAGGCCTTTTATTCGTGCTTGTATCATTGATATTCCATAAACTCTATAAGTAAATTACTTTTTCTTACATTTAATAAATCCAAAGTAGTTTCTTTATTATTGTTTAGCAAAGCTATGTTTCCTTGTTCTTGCTGCCTATATATTTTCCTTGTTCTTCATGTACTATAAAAAGATGCAATTGTCCTTTATTCTTTTTGGAAAAGGAAGTGCTTGCCTTTTTATTGTCAGGGTAATAGGAGATATGTTACACTAATATTTTGGGATTTTTTGTTATTTTTGATTGGGGTAATTTTTAATGTGTTATAGGCAAGCCTACACTTCTGAAAGTATACATTATCAAGTCTGGTATGGTGCAAGTGTTGATTGTTTTAAATGTATTCCTCTCATTCAGCTTTGGTATATTAATATTACCTTCTATCACCTCTCTCTACTCACATTTTAAATTCCTCAGTCTGATTTTAGTAACTGATGATCAACTTAGTGCTCTTTCATTTATGTTGTCATTAAAACAGGTCATTGTTCTCTATGATTAATATGGTAATTTCATGCACAGGTTTAATTAATTCATGATAAAATATAAAGACAACAGGGTAATTAGAAGGCACAGTTCATATAGCATTGGTCCTGGAATTAGGAAGAATAATATTCTTGAGTTAAAATCTGACCTCGACATTAGTTGTGTGACCCTGGACAATTCACTTAACTTTGGCTCAGTTTCCTCATCTGTAAAATAAACTGGAGAAGGAAATGACAAAGCCTTTCTGTATCTTTGCCAAGAAAACCCCAAATGGACTTACAAAGAATGGGGCACAACTGAAATGACTTAAGAACAAAACAATGGCAAGAATAAAGACAACAAGTTTCTGAGAGCACTTTTCAGACTATCTATGATAACGAGATTCTTAATCTATGTGTGTAGAGGGGAAGAAGGAAGACACTTGTCAATCTAAATCCTATGGAATCTTCAGAATAATGTTTAAAATAGATAAAATATGGTACATAGGATTTCCAAGAAAATCAATTATATTGAAATAAATTTATCAAACAAGCATATTGGATAAATTCCTGAACTCCAGATTAATAATTCTTGATTTCATGAGTCACAAGGAAAGCAATAATACAAAAAGTTAACTCTTTAATTTAATAGTATTGAGTTCAGTTTACTATTATAAGTCTCAGGCAAATGAATAGACTTGGAGTGAATATGTCAGTCTGAATCACTCATATCCCAATTGAAACCTAAATCTATTTTTTTTAAGTCTACATTACATTTTCATCCCTGAAACCAGAAATTCTCAAGAGCGTACTTGTTCAGCAGTATGTGCCAGCATGGTAGTCCTAAGATAATAGGAATCTATATGGAGTCTCTCTGTTAAAAAAAAATCCTCAGTAGTTTACAGCTCTCTCTCATCCCAGAAGTCTGTTGGCAGAAGCTCCTGGCAATTTATGTTTTCTGTGTTCTGTTTTTATGTACTTTCTGCAGAGCATTTTGCACCTACTATGATCACCAGTAAATTGTACCTTATTATTTTTGTAAATAGTATGACAAAAGAGTCAAGTTTTCCTTTCATGTTCTTTAGAGATCTCCAAAGAAGTAGATTCAGACAGACACATTTTTCTTCAAGGTTTATATTAAACTCAGGCAAACTTGAGAATCAGAGGGAGCAAGGAAACCTGAGGGAATGAGAGCCTTTGAATCCTGTGACTCAAACCATTGCTTACTGTTAGTAAGGAGTTTCAGGCTGCCCATGAGCTTGTTTCGGCCTTGTGTTAGCTAGAGCTCAAAAGAAGCCTCAAGCAAAGTGGACACTGAGATAGCATCGAACATTGCCCAATGGGATTCCTTCCCTATCCTCAGCTAATAAAGTTGTTTGATATCTAACCAGTACCACTCTAAAAATAAAAGGGAAGAAAATGCTGTTAAATTCTTCCCAAAAATCTAGGGAAGTTTCAATTTGTGTTTCAAATTGTGAGGTTCTGCTTTTGATGATTTAATAACAATTAACTCAAAACCAAAAATCTTAAAAAAGCTTGTACAATTTAATTCAATTCAACACATACGTATTATGTACCTACTATTTGCATAGCACTGTTCTAGATGCTAGGGACTCAAAAACAAAAAAAATTCCATTCTCTCAAGGACATTACATTCTATTAAGACAATAAAATATACAGAAATATAAATACAGTACAAATAAATTCAAGAAGATGATATAGTACAGATAAATGGGATGTATCAGGAAAGACTTTTTTTTTTTTAAAGAAAGTAGGACCTGAGCTATGTTTTGAAGAAATCTAGGCACTCTGCAAAGAAGGTATACTTCAAAGACATTAGGAACTACAGAGGCAGAAAATGTAATGTTATATAATAGGGAGTAGTTAGCAGATTAATTTGTTTGAAAAAAAAGGAGTGCATATGAAAGGAGCAAATGAATACTAAAAATGTTAGAAGGAAACCATATGATAGAGGATTTAAAATAATTGAATGAGGGTTTTGCATTTTATCCTAGAAGCAATAGAGAGCTATTAAAAGTTTTTTTTTTCTTATTGGAATGGATGGTGGGATCAAATTTTTCCTTTCAAATATATATTTGTTAGCTGTACAGAGAATGGAATGGAGCAGGTAGACAAAAGAGCAGGTAGTAAGGAAAACAAGTGAGAATCCGTTGCAATAGTCTAAATGAGAGATAATAAGTCTCTAAATGAAGGTAGTAACTGTGAGTAGAAAGGAAGCAGATATGAGACATACAAGAAACATTAGCAAGACTTGTCAGCTGATTGAATATGAAATTTTGGAAAAGGTAAGAGTCAAGATTCACTTTGTTTTGAAATCTTTGGTAACTAGAAACATAGGAGGTCCCTCATAGAAAGGGACAAGTTTGGGGAAAGGATGGTTTTTGAGAAAGTTACATTGAGGTCTGCTTTGAATACATTGATTTGGATGTATGTGACATGCTTATGTTTGTGTATGAATTCAAATCCAGTCTCAAGACACTAACTATGTGACCCTGGAAAAATCACTTAACCTTATTTCCCTCAATTTCCTCATCTGTAAAATGAACTGGAGAAAGAAATGACAACTACTCCAGTATCTTTGCCCCCTGAAAACCAAACAAACCCAAATGGGGTCATAATAAGTCAAACACAACAAAAATGAAAAATCAACAACTAAACCACAGTCATTCTATTCAGAAGAGCTATCTCTGCAAAAGGCTATTATCTCTAAATTCACATCAAAACACCAGACATTCTAAAGGGATAGTGACCCCTAAAGAAAAGTGTCAAGTTTATTTTTTGTTTGTTTTTCTTGGAGAAAGCTATCTGACTGAAACTCTCTTAGAAAATTTCCTTTTCCATAAAAAAAAAAAAAATCATAGCACTTGCCTTTTAGAATGGTCATGAGGATGAAATATTATAAAATATAAGCAGAACTTTTTAAAAAGTGTCATTTAACTCTCAACTTCCAGGGTCAGAGCCAAGATGGCAGAGACAACATAAGTTTCTCTCTAACCTTCCACAACCTTCAGACTAATTAGCAAATCCAGCCTCTGAATTAGCTCTGGACCAACAGAACCCACAAATGTTGGGAGTGCAACAAATTACCAGTAGAAAATAACTTCAAAGATCACCAGAAATGGTCTGTTTCAATTGGAAATAGGAGGGAGGCAGCTAAATGCAAATAGCTGAGCACAAATGCCCGCACAGACAATGCAGAGTCCCAGGGCTGTGCTGACTCCACCTGGCAGAGAGTCTATGGGGAAGAATCTACATGAATCTACAGCAGTGTTGGCCCCTCTGCCCTCGTTGCTAGCCAGTAAATCAGCAGAGAATTAGAAAACATCCAACTCAAACACAAAAGGTAAATAGAGAACCCCAAAGTACCAGAGTCTTTCAGAACCTGGCCACACCAATCCCAGCACTGGGAGTGAGTCAGCACTGACCAAGTGCAGCTGCAGCTGCTTATAAAGGAAACTACTGCTTGTAGAGAAAACTTGGAAAGCCTCTTCTGCCCTAACAGAAAACCTCAACTTAAAAAAAAAAAAATGATGTAAAACATAAAGAGGACTCTGACGATAGACAGCTTCTATGGTGAAAGAGAACAGATTCCAAACCCTGAGGACACTAAAGGCATATTGTCTCCAGATGAAGCCCCAAAAGTTGATATAACCTGGTCCCCACCACACAAGGCTCTTATAGAACAAATTTAAAAGGATCTTAAAAGAGATTTAGAAGAAAAATGGGGAAAGGAAAGGGAAGCTTTGCAAGAGGGTTTAGAAAAGGCATATATAACTCATTAAAAAAAAGATTTGATAAAATGGAAAAAGAAAAAAACTCCCAGAAAAACAAATTTGTGAAACAGAAAAAGAACTCCTTAAGAAAATGAATTTGTCAAATGGAAAAAAAAATTCCATAGAACCAAACAATTCATTTAAAAATTCAATAGGAAAACTACAAAAAGAAGTAAAAAAAGTAAATGAAGAAAATTATTCACTATAATTCATAACTGAACAAATGGAAATAAATGACTCCATGAGACAAGAATCAGTCAAACAAAACCAAAAAAATAGAAAAAAATGTAAAATACACAATTGGAAAAACAACCGACTTGGAAAATAGATCTAAAAGAACCAATCTAAAAGGAAAAATCTAAGGATTATTAGACTCCCTGAAATACATGATTGAAATAAAGAGCCTAGATATTATTTTTCAGGAAATCATCAAAAAGAACTGCCTGGATGCCATAGAATCAGAAGGTAAAATGACCATTGAAAGAATTCACCAAACATCTCCTGAAAGAGACCTGAAAATTCATACCTCAAGGAATATCATGGCTAAATTTCAGAACTATTGGACCAAGGAAAAAAATATTACAAGTAGCCAGAAAGAAACAATCCAAATACTGAGGACTCACAATAAAGATTACTCAAGACCTAGCAGCTTTCACTTTAAAGGATTGAAGGGCCTGGGATCTGATATTCTGTAAGGTGAAGGAACTTTACCCTCCAAACCTGAGCATTTTCTTTTAGGGAAAAAGATGGGCATTCAATGAAACTGGTGAATTCTATTCATTTTTGATGAAAAGACCAAAGCTAAACAAAAAATTTGACTTCCTTTTTTTTTTTTTTTTTTTTTTTTTAATTTAATAGTCTTTTATTTACAAGTTATATGTATGGTAACTTTACAGCATTAACAATTGCCAAACCTCTTGTTCCAATTCTTCCCCTCCCTCCCTTCACCCCCTCCCCCAGATGGCAGGATGACCAGTAGATGTTAAATATATTAAAATATAAATTAGATACACAATAAGTATACATGACCAAACTGTTATTTTGCTGTACAAAAAGAATCAAACTCTGAAATATTGTACAATTAGCTTGTGAAGGAAATCAAAAATGCAGGTGTGCATAAATATAGGGATTGGGAATTCAATGTAATGGCTTTTAGTCATCACCCAGAGTTCTTTCTCTGGGTGTAGCTGGTTCAGTTCATTACTGCTCCATTGGAAATGATTTGGTTGATCTCATTGCTGAGGATGGCCAGGGCCATCAGAACTGGTCATTATATAGTATTGTTGTTGAAGTACATAATGATCTCCTGGTCCTGCTCATTTCATTCAGCATCAGTTCGTATAAGTTTCTCCAGGCCTTTCTGAAATCATCCTATTGGTCATTTCTTACAGAACAATAATATTCCATAATATTCATATACCACAATTTATTCAGCCATTCTCCAACTGATGGACATCCATTCAGTTTCCAGTTTCTAGCCACTACAAAAAGGGCTGCCACAAACATTCGTGCACATACAGGTCCCTTTCCCTTCTTTATAATCTCTTTGGGATATAATCCCAGTAGTAACACTGCTGGATCAAAGGGTATGCACAGTTTGATAACTTTTTGAGCATAGTTCCAAACTACTCTCCAAAATGGTTGGATTCGTTCACAACTCCACCAACAATGCATCAATGTCCCAGTTTTCCCACATCCCCTCCAACAATCATCATTATTTTTTCCTGTCACATTAGCCAATCTGACAGGTGTGTAGTGGTATCTTAGAGTTGTCTTAATTTGCATTTCTCTGATTAATAATGACTTGGAGCATCTTTTCATATGACTAGAAATAGTTTCAATTTCTTCATCTGAGAATTGTCTGTTCATATCCTTTGACCATTTTTCAATTGGAGAATGGCTTGATTTTTTATAAATTAGAGTTAATTCTCTATATATTTTGGAAATGAGGCCTTTATCAGAACCTTTGACTGTAAAAATATTTTCCCAGTTTATTGCTTCCCTTCTAATCTTGTCTGCATTAGTTTTGTTTGTACAAAAACTTTTCAGTTTGGTATAATCGAAATTTTCTATTTTGTGATCAGTAATGATCTCTAGTTCTGCTTTGGTCATAAAGTCCTTCCCCTTCCACAGGTCTGAGAGGTAAACTATCCTATGTTCCTCTAATTTATTAATAATTTCATTCTTTATGCCTAGGTCATGAACCCATTTTGACCTTATCTTGGTGTACGGCGTTAAGTATGGATCAATGCCTAGTTTCTGCCATATTAGTTTCCAATTTTCCCAGCAATTTTTATCAAACAGTAAGTTCTTATCCCAAAAGCTGGGATCTTTGGGTTTGTCAAAGACTAGGTTGCTATATTTGTTGACTGTTTTATCCCTTGAACCTAATCTATTCCACTGATCAACTAATCTATTCCTTAGCCAATACCAAATAGTTTTGGTAACTGCTGCTCTATAATATAATTTTAGATCTGGTACAGCTAAGCCACCATCATTTGATTTTTTTTTCCATTAATTCTCTTGAAATTCTTGACCTTTTGTTTTTCCATATGAATTTTGTTATTTTTTCTAGGTGATTAAAATAGTTTTTTGGGAGTCTGATTGGTATAGCGCTAAATAAATAGATTAGTTTAGGTAATATTATCTTCTTTATTATATTTGCTCGTCCTATCCAAGAGCATTTAATATTTTTCCAATTGGTTAGATCAGACTTAATTTGTGTGAAAAGTGGTCTGTAATTTTGCTCATAAAATTTCTGATTTTCCCTTGGCAGATAGATTCCTAAATATTTTATATTATCAGTAGTTACTTTAAATGGAATTTCTCTTTGTAACTCTGACTGTTGGATTTTGTTAGTGATATATAAGAATGCTGATGACTTATGTGGGTTTATTTTATAACCAGCAACTTTGCTAAAGTTGTGGATTATTTCTAATAACTTTTTAGCAGAATCTCTGGGGTTCTCTAAGTATACCATCATGTCATCGGCAAAGAGTGATAATTTGGCTTCCTCATTGCCTATTCTTATTCCTTTAATCTCTTTCTCGGCTCTTATTGCCAAAGCTAGTATTTCTAATACAATATTAAATAGTAACGGTGATAGTGGGCAACCTTGTTTCACTCCAGATCTTATTGGGAATGGTTGCAGTTTGTCTCCATTACATATGATGCTTACTGATGGTTTTAAATAGATGCTGCTGATTATTTTAAGGAAAAGTCCATTTATTCCTATACTCTCAAGTGTTTTTAATAGGAATGGATGTTGGATTTTATCAAATGCTTTTTCTGCATCTATTGAGATGATCATATGGTTTTTGTTAATTTGGTTATTAACATGGCCAATTATATTGATAGTTTTCCTAATATTGAACCAGCCCTGCATTCCTGGTATAAATCCTACTTGATCATAGTGTATTATCTTGGAGATGATTTTCTGTAGTCTTTTTGCTAATATCTTATTTAAGATTTTAGCATCAATATTCATTAGGGAGATTGGTCTATAATTTTCTTTCTCTGTTTTCAGCCTACCTGGTTTAGGTATCAGTACCATGTCTGTGTCATAGAAGGAATTTGGTAGGACTCCTTCATTCCCTATTTTATCAAATAATTTATATAGCATTGGGGCCAATTGTTCTTTAAATGTTTGGTAAAATTCACATGTAAATCCATCTGGTCCTGGGGATTTTTTCTTAGGGAGTTGTTTAATTGCCTGTTCTATTTCTTTTTCTGAAATGGGACTATTCAAGCAATTTACTTCCTCCTCTGTTAGTCTGGGAAGTCTATATTTTTGGAGGTAGTCATTCATTTCACTTAGGTTATCAAATTTATTGGCATAATGTTGAGCAAAATAACTCCTTATTATTTCTCTAATTTCCCCTTTATTGGTGGAAAGTTCTCCCTTTTCATTTTTAAGACTACTAATTTCATTTTCCTCCCTCCTTTTTCTAATCAAATTTACCAAAGGTTTATCTATTTTATTGGCTTTTTCATAGAACCAACTCTTAATTTTATTAATTAGTTCAATAGTTTTTTTACTTTCAATATTTTTAATTTCTCCTTTTAATTTTAGAATTTCCAATTTAGTATTTGATTGGGGGTTTTTAATTTGGTCTTTTTTTAGTTTTTTTAGTTGCAAGCCCAATTCATTAATCTTTTCTTTCTCTGTTTTATTCAAGTAAGCCTCTAAGGATATAAAATTCCCTCTTATTACCGCTTTGGCTGCATCCCACAAATTTTGGTATGATGTCTCATCATTGTCATTATCCTTGAGTGAAATTATTAATCCTATCTATAATTTGCCGCTTCACCCAATCATTCTTTAAGATGAGATTGTTTAGTTTCCAATTACTTTTTGGTCTATTTCCCCCTAACTTTTTGTTGAATGTAGTTTTTATCGCATCATGATCTGAAAAGAAAGCATTTACTATTTCTGCTTTCTTGCATTTAATTTTGAGGTCTTTATGTCCTAATATATGGTCAATTTTTGAATAGGTTCCATGAACTGCTGAGAAGAAAGTATATTCCTTTCTATCTCCATTCAATTTTCTCCAAAGATCCAACATACCTAATTTTTCTAATATTCTATTTACTTCTTTAATTTCTTTCTTATTTGTTTTGTGGTTTGATTTGTCTAATTCTGAGAGTGCAAGGTTGAGATCTCCCACTATTACAGTTTTGTTGTCTATTTCTTCTTCCAACTTTCTTAACTTCTCCTTTAGGAAGTTGGATGCCATACCACTTGGTACATATATGTTTAATATTGATATCGCTTCGTTGTTTATGCTGCCCAGTTCATGTAACTCTTTCCAGGTCTCTCTAAAATCATCCTGCTGATTGTTTCTTACATCTTATGTTTCAGATACCATAACTTATTCAGCCATTCCCCACCTGATGGGCATCCACTCAGTTTCCATTTCATTGCCACTGCAAAAAGGGCTGCCACAAACATAAAAATATATTTTGCAATCTTGTGATTAGTGTATTTACTATTATAAGTTTTGTTCAAGATGGAACAACATTCAGATAAAACTTTTTCTTGATTCAAGTAGAGAAATTTGACAATCCAACATCTGTACATTCAATTGCTCAAGAAGAAGGTTTTGAAAAAAAGTTGTCTTTTTGCTCACCAGAACCATAGTTTTCCCTTTGGTTTAATATATTATACAATTGCATAAATTAATAGAAATCTAGAAATTAATGAGATCAAATAAGAGAAAAGGTAGATAACAAAAATAAAATAGACAACTTTTAAAATATTTTATGTAATTAAAATTATTAAATAAACAAAACTTGCAGTTAAAATTAAAAAGAAAACTAATAACTGAGAAAAATATGTTTGCAGCAAGTCATTCTGATAAGGATCTCATATTTAAAATATATAATGAACTTATTCAAATTTATAATAAAAGCAAATTCATAAATAGGCAAATGTCCAAAGATTAGCTATTTTCAAAAGATGAAATCTATCCAACAATCATATGAAGAAATGCTATATCACCCACTAATAATCAGAGAAATGCAAATTAAAATTTATTATTAGGTTCTGACTGCTATTCAGATTGGCAAAAATGAAAACCTAGGAATATTTTTCAAAAGCACTGAAGAAATTTTGGAAAAGTAGGCACACTTTTGGTATTTTTTTGTTGGTACTATCATTCAGAAAAGCAATTTGGAAACTATGTTCAAAATGTCATTCATTGATCCAGTAATACCACAAGTAGACATATATCTTCCAAATAGTCAAATAAAGGGAAAATACAAAAATGTACAAAAATATTTATAGCACGTCTTTTTGTAGAAACAAAAATAGCTTGAAACTAAAGGGATACCCACTTTACCTAGTAAATTTACCTAGTAAATTATGATCTATGTATGTAACCATTTCTGCTACCTCTTTACAAGGAGACGGCCAGGTTAAAATGCATAATGAGACATCCTTTTTTGGATCTGGTAACACTGGTCTGACTGCATTTTTGTCATGAGTTATCATGAGTTGTTTTTGTTGCTGTTATGTGTGTTGTTTGTTTTCAATTGAGGTGGAATACGAAGAAGAGAAAACATTTTTATTATTGGGGAAATGAAACTAAACTTTAAAAATGAATCAGAATTTCAAAATAATTTTTATCATTGTCCTCAATTTATAGATGAGAGAATTATAGGTCCTTGCTATTAGGAAACTTGGTCAAAATTATAGGGAGGTAGTGGTAAGAGTTAGGATTATATATAGTCTACATTTCATGGAACATGTTCTGGATTAGGAACCAGGATACCTAATTCTAGGTCTGACTGTGTCACTATAATATGAGGAATTTCAGATAAGATATCTCAACTCTTTGAGCTTCAGATTACTCCTTTGTAAAATAAAAGTTGTGGATTAAATAAATCCTATAGCCCCTTTTTATCTCTCACTTTTTAATGACCCTTTCTACTATGCCATGATGCCCTTTCTCTTAGTTTTTTCTTTCTGACTTTGGAACCTATTCAAGGATAAAAGAAATCTACTCTTCTAATGAAATGGTGATGAAAATAATGTGTTGAAAAAATAAACTTCATTTTTTCTTAATTGGACAAGTGTCTTTCCAAAATTAAAATAGCATCAAAATTAACCCTGTACTTAATGAGGTACATTTCTCCCCTTCCCCTCTCCCTTTTTCATCTGACAATAGCTCTTATTAATTTCTGATCTTTTATCATTAGATTTAGAATAAATCATTTAAAACAATAAATTATCTTGGGGTTAATATCTAGTTAACAAAGTTGTGCAATAAATATAAATTCCCTAAATCTCTGCCAAGGGTAAATTTTTGCTAATTATTTAAAATGCAGGGCCTGTTTTTCATTCTACCTCTGACAAGTGCAAATGTGAATTGATAGTTCTATAGTGATTATAGCTGGCAACATTTTTAGAGGGACCATTTCAGGCATTTAAAAGTGTAATGCCATTAAATAGTAGCATCATTAAATGTGAATTTCTGAATATTAACTTCTCTTAAGTGTGCATGCATTAAATATCCCCAAAATGACTTGTTAACATATTTATAAGCCATTATTTATTCTCTTTATTAGCAATTAGGTTTTTAAATTGCTTCTCCTATTATATTCTACACTATGTAAACTAAATGTCACCCATCAATTTAACTTCAAGAGAATGGCTCACAGAGCAATAGCAATGCAGCAATTCAAATGGTTTGTCATAGCTCATTATTGCTAAAATGTTCAGTGTTCTTTCACTCTCCAAAATATGTCTTTATATTCAGCAGGCAAAAATGGGTTCATTAAAAGAGTTAGCATTAGGTTATTAGCAGTGAACTAGCCATGGAACTTTCACGATTTGTCTGGGCCAGTTGGCTCAGTTGCTTCATGGTGCTAATGAGAACCTGTTTATCCATTTAAGTTATATATCTAGAGTTAAACTCGTGCATACACACAGGAAGTAAAAGATAACTTAAGAATAATTCCTTAATTTGAAAGCTACCATAAGCTCCTATATGCGCTCAGATACCACCCTTAAAAATTTCCCATGTAATCACCCTTCTAGCTGACCTGCAGAGGAATTCCAGAAAATAAAACAATTTATTATTTATTAAATAAAGATACTATCCCTAAAATTCATTTTTCTTGAAAATCACAATTGAAAACATCCTCCTATTTTATCAAATCATTGGAATGAGGATTGTCACATCATAGGCAAAAATAGAGCATCAGTGTCAAGAGGATAGTAACCATAGTGGCAGTGGTGGTAGTGAGAGTAATTCAAATTTGTTGTCACAGATAAAAATATGGTGGTGATTTAAGGTTTAGAATGCAAGCCTAATCTGTAGATAAAGGACAATGTCATTGTCTCCCATGATGATCATTTATTCTATCTCAAATGCATTTAAAATTCAAGATTTCCATAATCCAGATTCCAAACAGCTTGTGGGTTAATTTGATTGTATACTTTTATCTGCTGTTGAAAGTATGAGACCCTGATAAAGTATTTAATGTGTGTTGTAAGGGATATCTAATCTTATGTTATAATAGTTGTACATTGATTTCAATTCAGTTTTAGAATCAGGTACTTTAAAAAATAAATAGAACGCTTCATATTAGGAGAAAAAAATCAGTTTTTGTTTGGCAGTCCTTTGGCTGTGTTTGGTGGCCTCTGGCTAGGACTGAAGAATTACCCTTATCACAGACTTTCACTATATTCCAGAAGATAAACAGTTGATATAGATGGTAAACATATGCTACAATCTTAAAGTGTCATAAATTCTAGTATCTTGGAAAACCCATAGAAATGCAAACTGCCTGTCTATATATGGGAGAGCTTGTAAGATCATGGGATTGATATGGGTAAAAACCATATTGAGCCAACCAAGAGAAAGATATTTTATATGAAATTGAGCTCTTTGTCTAGGAACCAGATCAGGAATTGGATTCTACAAAATAGGGGTCACCCAGTGATTTAACACTTGGATGTTATACAGCATACAAACAGATTCCAGTGACTAGAGTCAGCCAGGGGTGACTACATGAAAGTGAGAGAGATCTTTTGTTCAGACTTCCTTTCTATAAATAAATTTTTGAGCAGACTCATTGTCTGCTCTAGTCTCTTAACTTAGGTTCCATATACTTTGGTTTTTAAAAAAACATTACTGTCTCCCTCTATCTAGACTTGAGTTCTCTTTTTGAGGGGATAACAAATTTGTTGCATAACCATAATATATGCTTTTAATATATAGCATCTCTACTGAAAAAAATTAATTTTTTAATTAAATTAAAGTTTAAGTCTTTAAGTATTAAGCACAATGTGTTTAATTATTTTATTAATGAGTTTAATTATTAATATTTGTGAATAACATATTTCTTTTGTAACATTACACATGTAATTTAACCTGTCAAAATATGTCTGTCTATATGTATATGTATTTGTATGCTCATTTGACTATATAAATATTTATGCATATGGTTATATACATATAGGCATGTATATTTATAGCTATATGTTTATATGTGTGTTTTATGATGTCCCATTTATACATGTATGTATCCATATATAATATAATATGTGTATGCATTATAATACATAAATATTTAAATACACACTTATGTTTGCATACATATACAAACTTACTCCCCATCCAAAAATGTTTGGCAGAGTAAGTTATGTCTTTATATAATATGACAAAAGAAGTATGCTGCCGTTCATACACAATAATAATGAAGAATCCAACCTGGATATTAAAATGTTAATTAAATATTTAAATACACACATATGTTTGCATACATATACAAACTTACTTCCCATCCAAAAATGTTTGGCAGAGTAAGTTATGTCTTTATATAATACGACAAAAGAAGTATGCTGCCGTTCATACACAATAATAATGGAGAATCCAACCTGGATATTAAAATGTTAGTTATGATTTAAGGGACATAAAATTCTATTAACTAAAATTTCCTTTGTAACCAGTAGAATATATTTAATAGGTAGTTGGGATATTTTTAAGGATGTAACCTTAAAATTACCTCTAAGTCAGCCCCAGTCCTAAGCAAAAATGTGGTTTATCTTCTTTTCTCCACTCTTTTCCCATTTTCTCCTATCTAGCAATTTATGATTATTTCTTCATTGTCCCTGCTAAGTAACTTAATAATTCTATATAAGTACATATATATATATACATATATATGGATATAGGTAATAGATATGTCATTTCTTCAAATATGGTTAACAGCAGATGAATTTAAGGAGTTCCATATATATATATATATATATATATATATATATGAATATCCACATTACATACACACATATACTTAAAATATATATATTAATATATTCAAATATGTCTGAATTCTTCTAATCTTTGCATAACAAACTGGAGAATTTTCAAAGTATAAATAAATAATTATGATGGAATATGTGTGTCTATACTCAAGCACCCCAATATATATCTTTGATGTTTATTGATTGTATAAAAGTAATAATGGAAGAGTGACAATATCTTACATTTGTATAGTGCTTTATACTTTTCAAAGTACTTCCATTTCAGAATTAGTACAACATTGCAAATGAAGCCCTAGTACCATCCTAGTCTGAATAAGAAGCTTGACTTTAACACTTTCTAATTGTAGGACTAATATAAGATTTAACCTCCTTATATCTTAATTGCTTTACTTGTAAAAGGAAATGTTACGATTTCAACTCCTGATTTCACAATGCTATTGAAAGAAAAATGCTTGTGATGCAAAAACAAAAGAGTAGAATTGTTAGTGAATATAATATTCATTATTAGTTATTCAATATACAGGTGTTTATTAAACATCTAATGTGTGCCCATGATGTCTGTATCAAATACAGTAGGTATGAATGTTATATATAGTAATGGCAATATTGTTTTAAGAATGAAATAAATCATTTTGTCTATTATAATTTCTCAAATCAACTATAAAGAATATATGAAGAAAACCTCCATCTATATCCAGAGAAAGGATAAATAGAAATTACATGTAGAATGATTTTCTACATTTCTAGGTATTCATTTCTAGAGTGGGGCAGGGAATGGAAAAAAAAAAGGAAAAAGAGGACAAATAAACCTACATAACTTTATCATTATTTAAAAAGAATTACAAGTATGATATGCTTGTAGCTTCAAGTGCAATTATTTTTTACTATAATGTTATGTAAATGCTTGTTTTATTTCATAAATTAAAATTAGTTAATTTAAGAAAAATGAGATGGAGTTCCTTTCCTCAGAGGGATTAAAATTAGTCATTGACATGAAACAGAGAACAATTAAGTGTAATACATGTATTACTGCCAAACAAATTGAATAGGATTTCAGAAATAGACAGGAGGAATGTATGGAGGTATAATGAAGGATGTTGTACCCAGGAAAGAGTAAGTAAACAAAGACAGAGATATGGGAGGAAAAGGGAACTAATATTTATTAAGCTCCTACCAGGTATCAATCACTGTGCTAAACTCTTTCCAAATCTTGTCCCCTTTGCTCCTCAAAACAACCCTATGAAATAGATGCTTTTATTGCCTTCTTACTGAGCTAAAGTGAAATGGAAGGATTGAGGAACAGGGGCAGTAATATTAGATGGCTAGTCTGGGACTAGATTAGAGAAAATTTCATTTCATTTGATGTATTTTACCCTCCCCTTCCCCTAAATTGTTCTATTATCTAGGGACAATACTGGGAAGATCTTTTGAAAAGACATTGTCTGGACAGAAAATAAACCTGTTTATAGCAGGCTCAAAGCTGAATACATACACACACACACACACACACATGCACGCACACACACACACACACATTCACACATATCTACAAAATTCCTGAATAGATGGAGTATTCCAATAAACAATCAAAGTGATGAACAACACAAAAATGCAAAAATGTCCATCTCAAATTTATTAGCAGTCCTTCTGGTCTGGATCCTTAAACCTAATTCTCAATTTCCCCTTCCTCTAATAGTTTAGTTTCTCTGTTACTTTAACACAGCTTAATAACATTTTTCTTCACGCTTGTACTCCAACTTTCTCATAGATCAGACTTAATCTTCCTATATTCCCCTTTAGAAAATACAGTGCTTGCTTTATTTGAGCTATAGTGTAATTTTCAGGTTATTAGTTGAAAAGCCTTTCTAATTGTCTTCCATCTAATGTGTCTATAATATATTTCCCAAACACCAAAGTAAGCTTATGATTAGCAAGAAGCTCCCTTGTTTTGGCAGTGTGGATAGTGCTCACAACATGGAGGACTCCTCCCACCTCTCTATTTCTCTCCTTCCCTTTAATGCCCCCTTCTCCATTTCTTTCTCTTCTTCTTATGCTCTCTTCTTCTATTTCTCATCTTCCTCTTCCTGTTCGTCTTCCTCATTTTTAAAATCTCCCTCCTCTTCTTTTCTCCCCTGAACCTCTAAATTTAAGAAATGCCTGAAAATGCTACCAAGCGTTAACAGATTTGGTGCTGGTAGGTTTTTTTTTTTCTGTGTTCTATTAGGCATTCCTGCCAAGCCACCAACTTTAATCATCCAACCGATAAGAATTTATTTATTTATTTATTTTTCACTTGTTTATGTCAAGTATAGCATGGAGCAGTAGAAATATAAACTAAACACACAAAAAGCACTTCCTTGAAGAGCTCACAATGTAATGGAAGACAATATATAATTGTCTTGTATATGCAATATATATACAGAATAGATGAAAGGAAATCTCAGAAGTCTAGCTATATGAAAGAGTGAATCATTTGCATAAAGATAACTACTGAACACATGGGAGCTGATGAGATCAGGCAAAAAGAGAAGAGGACTAAGGACAGAATATTGGAAGATATCCACAGCTTGGGAGATATGGACTAGAGGCTGCAAAGAGTCATATCTGAGGTGAATATTGAAAGAAATCAGGGAAACTAAGAGTCAGTAGTGAAGAGGGAATATATTTTATGCATAGCGAATCAATGCAAAATAAAGAGATGGAAGATAGAGAGTCATGAATGAGAAATAATAAGCAATTCAAGGCTCCTGTGTTGCCACATGAATGGAGATGAGTAAAAATGAGAAAGATAGGAAGGAGGAATATTACAAGGAGCAAAAATACCAAATTTCCTTTCCAATTAGTTTCTGAAGTAATAATGAGCCACTGGAGGTTGAGAGGAGGTTGTAGTGACATGTTCAGACCTGTTTTGTAGGAAAGTCACTTAGGCAGGCTGAAGTAGAGAGAAAAATGAGACAGTGAGATCAGAAAAAAGAGGCAATTTTAATAGCCTAGGCAAGAGGCAACAAAAAACTTTTAAAACTAGAGTGATTGACACGAGAGTGGAAAAAAATGAAGGTGGAAATGATGATTTTTGTTAATAACTTGGAGTGGATGAGCTCAAGGAGGTGGAGATGACACCTATGGTGTGAGCCTGAGTAATTGGAAGGGTCAGGCTACCTTCACAGTAATAAATCTGAGCAAAGGTAGGATTTGATGATACTGAAGTGAAGAGATAATATTTTCTATTTTGAACATATTGAGCTTAATAAACTTATAGAGCAACAAGTTCATGCTATCCAAAAAGAAACTGATGTGAGAATGGAACTTGAGAGAGATTGGGACTGGATATATTAAATAGTAAATCATTTGCATAGAGACAGTTATTGAACCTATGAGAGCGGATTATATTACATAGTATGAAGCAAAAAGAGAAGAGAACTAAGGATAGAAACTTGAAAGATATCCATAGTTAGAGAAGATGACATAGAATAATCAACACAATAGAATGAGGAGTAAGACAGTTGGGGAAAAAATCAGTGGAGAGCAGTGTCCAAAAACCAAGAGGGAAGGTGTCCTAGTTGAAAAGATAATCAATAGTAACAAATGCTTGTGAAAGGTCAGAAAGATAAGGATTGAGAAAAAATAATTAGGTATTACAGGCTTCCTTAAAGTGTTCTAATAAATAAATATTCCCAGTAGCAATATATAGCAATCTCTTGGACCCCTTTCATTGGTATTCAGATGGAAGAAAATTATTGACAAATTACTGTTGAGAAGAGATCACCTGGAAAGGGAAATAGGAAAGGGAATAGAAGGATATCTGCACCATAGTCTACAAACTTACAGTTTTACATGATGAGAAAACTAATTATATCATTACATATTGCCTCTCAAAAACTTCACCTACATCTTCTAGTACAAACCCCCCCATACATTATTAGAATTTTATGTGCCTCCTACCTATGGTACAAGTTCAAATGAGTATTATATATGTACTTCAAAAATAACATGCAAAAAAACTAAATCAAATGAAACTCATTATTTTCTGACTTAGCCCATTAATTCCCGAAACTTTTCCTCTTTCTTTTTAGGTTACTGAGAATCACATCTTTAGAATCATTTTGACTTTTCCCCCTTACTCACTAACTCCCTCTTTCCCAGTCTTTCTTTCTTTCTTATCTTTCTTATCTTTCCAGATAATGAATTATCAATTTCATCTCCATAGAATCTCTTGTATTTTTTTTTCCTTTTCTCCCTACACTATTTCACACCCTTACAACCTGTTCCATAGTCTATTGCATCAGTCTAATTAAACTTGTGGATTCCAGTTCTTTCCCTTATCAACTCATCCTCCATAGAGCATTCAATCATTTCTTCATCTTTGATTTTAAAGGTATTTTTCTAATAATAATAATACCACTGAGACAAAGGGCAATTTACTTAGGTGATTTTGTGAAATATAGTTCAAAATTATTGTCCATAATATAGGTTCTATCATTAGTATATTGATGTGTCTGACCTACCATTGGCTTTAAAACAATTGCAATTTCACTTTTTATCATCTTTATAAGTCTGATAGGTTGGGATAAAACTACAGAATTGCTTTAATTGATATCTCTCTTATTATTAATGATTTAGAATATTTTAAAATGACTCCAGATAGCTTATGTTTCTTCATTTGGGAGCTACCTTTTCATAACTGAATTAGTTTTAACAATGATAAGCATTTATTTAAATGTTTATAATAGATTCAGTGCATAATTATTCATTTGAAAAAAATTGCCTCTAGGTTATCTTTCTTAAAACTCATATTTCATTTTTCTAGGTTATGATTTTATTTTTTCCATATTTAGTATTATATTTTCCCCAGCTACATGTAAAAACAATCTTAACATTCATTTTTATAACTCTGAGTTCCAAATTCTCTCCCTTCATCATTTTCTATCCTACTTCAACCCCCACTGAGGAAGCAAGCAATTTGATACAGGTTATACATGTGTAGGGAAGCAAAGCATTTCCATTATAGTCATTCCATTAAAAAAAAAATTAGACCAAAGGTGGGAGAAATTCAAGAAAAATAGTTAAAAAGTTTCTGTTTCAATCTATATTCAGATATCATAGGTTCTTTTCATAAGTCCTTCAGAGTTATTCTGGATCACTGCCGAGAATAGCTAAGTTGTTCACTTCATCATTTTACAATATTACTGTTATTTTGTACATAGTACATTTCACTTTGCATCATCTCATGGAAGTATTTCTCTTTTTCCTTAGAACATATTGCTTATTCCATCATAATCACATATCACAATTTAATCAGTCATTCCCCAATTGTTTGGTATCCCTTCCATTTCCAGTTCTTGGCCATCAGAAAAGAGATGCTATCAATACTTTTGTACATGTGGGTACTTTTCCTTTTTATGATCTCTTTGGGATACAGTCCTGCTAGGTTAAAAGGGTATGCATGATTTTATAGTCTTTTAAGCATAATTCCAAAATGTTCTATAAAATAGTTGAATCAGTTCACAATTCCATGAACAATGCATTAATATTTCATTTTCACATATCCCCTGAAATACTTGCAATTTTCCTTTTTAGTCCTATTAAGCAATCTAATATACATGAAGTAGTGTCTCAGAATTGTTCTAATCAATACTGAGTTACAGCATTACTTAACACGGCTATAGATAGCTTTGATTATGTCCTTTGAAAACTGTTTATATCATTTGATTACCTATGAATTCGGGAATGGGTCTTATTTTTACAAATTTCATTCTATTCTCTAGATGCTTGAGAAATGATGCTTTTATCAGAGAAACTTGCTTCAAAATATTCTCAAAGTTACTTTTGTTAAACTGTATTTTCCTTCATCCTATTCATTATACTCCTATTTATTATATTCTTTTTTTTCCTTTTACTTTGTCCCTCCTCAAAAATGTTATGCTTCTAACTTTCTACAAGCACTTTTTTCTGCCCTAGAACTGTGAGGAAAACTCCACCTCCATTGTGGCTGAAAGCACTGGTGTGCTAGTGCTCATCCTCGTTTTGGGTCTGCCACCAAGGACTGCACTCTCAGTCCCAGTATAAACAAAACAACAGTATCTTGCCTCAGTTCTGGCAAAGAGAACCCTGTAATTCCCTCATTGTCTGTGGGCTGTGAGCTCTGGAAAGCACTCCTGCTGCTAATGAGTCCCAAGTCCCAAGAACTACCCCTAGCTTTTGGGGGGCACAGTCTGAACTAGACTGAATCCCACTTTCACCCTGGTGCAATGGACCTTTCCTGCCTACTTTCTAAATTTTCTTAGACTATAAAGTTTTTTTTATTCCATCTCTTTTGTAGGTTCTGCCATTCTAGAAGTTTTTTAGAGTCTGATTTAAAGGTATTGAATCCTTTCCTTTAATCCACCATATTGAATAGAATAAATTATTAGTCATTAATAATTTAGTATCATTGAATCATGTTTCTATATATTTTTCTATTCCTAGTAGTAAGCTATCATCATGGCAATAAAGTAATGAAGATTTTAATAAAAGCTTTTGTAAGGATTGAAGAAGATATATTCCTGAATGTGCAGTTATGCTCAGAATGGTTTTTCTTCTCTGGTCTTCAACAGAGCAAAATAAACATATTGAGCTCTAAGAGACCATAGATGGGGAAGAAATGGTAAAAAAAATTAGATGTAAATAGTCATCATAATTAGAACACCTATTTCACAATTTTAAGCACAATCATTTTAAGTTTTAAAATATTCCCACAACTGTAGTTATTCTGGTACATATAAAGTCACATTCCTAATGAAACCCTTGAACTAACAAAGCAACCCCACATTTCACTGACTATTGAGTACAAATTCTTTTGAGGAAATTCATTTCAATAGAAATAACTGGTTCAATTTTGAGAACATCTCCTGGAACTTGTTAGTTGTATTATGAATCTGATAAAACACTATTGTGTTTTTTATGATGGGTAACGTGATACAACTAGCATGTATATGGGGCAGTACTGGTTAGGAATCATACTGATTGACCTATTAACATACTATGGTACTACATCTTTTACATCATCAAGGAAACAAATTAAGACCTCCAAAAATTCTAGCATATTTTGTTTATCACATTCCGCAGAGCCTAACACTAGGTCTGAGAAATAGTTGCTTACTCAATCTCAGTTGAATTGAATTGAAGAAAAAAATAAGATAAATTTGAAGCAAGGTTAAAAAATTCAATTCTATTTTAGAATAGAAATGTAAAATGAAAAAGTCACTTACCTATCTCACCGACTTCAGGAGAAGTTAGAGACGAACAGTTATATTGTTAATACATTGACCTTTGAAATTGAATTCAAAATGCTGTTTTTTAAAACCACACATCTTTTTGAAGAAATAAAAGCAATTGTTTAAAATGAAAATAATTTAGGGCACATTGGGGGCATATTGTAATTTTATTTCTATAAATTTCTATATTTATATAAAGAGAGATTATTTTTCTCCTAACTTAATTTAATCATGTACAAAAACAGCAATGTAGGAAAAAAAAGATTTATAGTTGGGTATCATTATTTCATTATTTTTTCATTTATTTCCTTTTCTATAAAGTGGGAATGTTAGACTGAAGAATAAGAGAAGAGGGAGTAACATTTTCTAGCAGGGAATCTCTCCAAATGATTACTTGGGAGATGAGATAATTTATGTCTTCCCTCAACTCCTTAAGTAACTTTGAGTATAATCTTCAAAAATTGCAAAGCCATGTTGTTTTCCCTGAAGTAATTACTTAAAAGATCAGATTAAATATTTGTCTTTAAATATGTAGCAATTGCGGCCAAATTTCTTGCTCATGATTCGCTCACTAATAGATTAATATCATGCAGATTGATCAAGCAACCTCACAGTTATGGCAGGAATTAATTATTGCATTCTAAGTTATAACAAAATCAACCAACATTTATATGGTATTTAAAGTTTACAAAGCATTTTAGAGACATTTTCCCATTTTATCCACTCAAAAGCCCTGGGATGTATGCTATTATTGCCTCCATTTTACAGGTAAGGAAACTGAGTTAGACAGAGTTTATGTGAATTGACCAGACCAGGTGCAAATAGCTACCAACTATCTAAGATTGGATTTGAATTTGGTTATTCCTTACTTTAAGTCAAATACTCTATTAACTGAACTTTGTAGATGCTCATATATGCTAATCTTCCCTCTTCTCTGCTTCCAGGACTGTGAAATACTAGCAGTTCCTTAAGCTTCAAGGGAATCCTTAAACTTTATGTTCATGCACTCTTACTTATCATGTGATTTGCTAATATTTTTGCTTGTATGCCTAGATTAGGAAATGTTACAGTGAATCCAGGGGAAAAAGTGATATTTATTAGACAATTTTCAGGATAGATTTATTTTCTTGGTCTGTTGTTCTAAATCTCACTAAATCACTAAGCATCTCTCTGTAAAATGCCATTTGAATTAAAGGAGTATCATGAAGTTTACAAAAATTCTTTCCACTCATAGGTCCTACCTTGATTATGTAATAATTAAATACTTATTTAATTAATAATGTATTTGAAATACTACAATAGACATTTAAAAAGATATTTTTTCTGTACTAATTGAAAATATTACATTCAGAAGCAGCTATGCCCCTAGACTTCACAATTTCATCTGTACTCCATGGCATGCCTTGATTAATTGTCTAATTTCTAATGGGAACTCATAAAATGGTTAGACTATTCTGAATGATGGAATAAAGAAACAAGGACACTATCCTTAGATACACTCAACCTAACATCACACTGGTGCATTGGAATGTCCTTGGAATATCAAAAACACCCCTAATTAACATGTTTGGTAAGTTTGGATTATGAAATATTCTTTTTATTAAGTTAATTGCACCTTTATGGCAATCGCATACCTTTCCTGAGAAATACAAAGCACTGCACAGAATTGTCTAAGTGACAGATAATAAATGGTGATTCATTGCCAAAGTAATTAAAAAAAAAAACTAGATCCCAAAGTATTATAATGTATCCATTAAATATCTGTTTCTTTAAAAAAAAAAAAAAACTCTTCTTTACCTCCTTTGCCAAATAATTACTGAGCTCTCTTAGCATCCTGTTTACCTATCTCTTCACACTTCTATAGTGAAGACATACTATTGCAGAATTTTTCTTACAGGTTTCCTCATCTCTATTCTCTTTTATTTTCAATAGATTATTTGTATGCATTTCAAAATAATATTTATTAAGCATAAACTATGTCACTCTAATACACAAAATCTCGAATGGTTTTACATTGCTGCCAAGCAAAACTCAGACTTCTCCCTGGGATTCCTTGTCCTTCATAATCTAATACTCATTTCATATAATTCCCTTCTGTGAAATATCATTCCATTCAAATGGACCCATTCATGTATTTATATATTTGTTCATGTTATTACTTTTACTCTTTCCCTGTTGAATTGATATTCTAATATCTATAATGAGATTCCAAACTTAAGAGAAATGCTATTCATTGAAAGAGGATGATATTGCTACTTTTGCTGATGTTATAACTTTACTAAAAGAACTTATATGGATTTGATAGTAGAAGAAAGGAAGAAAAATAATTTATTTTATTAGGATAACAGAGGCTCAGTTAAGTAGCAGATTATCAATTATTGATAATAATATAATAATATTATTGTTACTTTAAAGAGATCATTAACATCTAAGCCTACCATTAAGAAACTTGAGTCATCTCAGAAATACATTTCCCTACTTATGCACCTCAATTTTATATAAGGATATGCTCAATCCTATTCTTATGGGTGATTTGTTCATTGGTAAGGATTGAATTTATGAATGAACAATTCTATTTTCATTATTCCTATTTTTGTTTTTAAGTAAATAAATGTTTCTTGTTTCTAATCGTCTTGAAATCTAATATTTAAGATTGTCATTATGAATGTTTTGTATACTCTAAGATACCACTACACACCTGTCAGATTGGCTAAGATGACAGGAAAAAATAATGATGATTGTCGGAGGGGATGCGGGAAAACTGGGACATTGATGCATTGTTGGTGGAGTTGTGAACGAATCCAACCATTTTGAAGAGTAGTTTGGAACTATGCTCAAAAAGTTATCAAACTGTGCATACCCTTTGATCCAGCAGTGTTACTACTGGGCTTATATCCCAAAGAGATCATAAAGAAGGGAAAGGGACCTGTATGTGCACGAATGTTTGTGGCAGCCCTTTTTGTAGTAGCTAGAAACTGGAAACTAAGTGGATGTCCATCAGTTGGAGAATGGCTGAATAAATTGTAGTATATGAATATTATGGAATATTACTGTTCTGTAAGAAATGACCAACAGGATGATTTCAGAAAGGCCTAGAGAGACTTACACGAACTGATGCTGAGTGAAATGAGCAGGACCAGGAGATCATTATACTTCAACAACAATACTAAACCAAATCATTTCCAATGGAGCAGTAATGAACTGAACCAGAGAAAGAACTCTGGGAGATGACTAAAAACCATTACATTGAATTCCCAATCCCTATATTTATGCCTACCTGCATTTTTTATTTCCTTCACAAGCTAATTGTACAATATTTCCGAGTCTGATTCTTTTTGTACAGCAAAATAACGTTTTGGTCATGTATACTTATTGTGTATCTAATTTATATTTTAATGTACTTAACATCTACTGGTCATCCTGCCATCTGGGGGAGGGGATGGGGGGTAAGAGGTGTAAAATTGGAACAAGAGGTTTGGCAATTGTTAATGCTGTAAAGTTACCCATGCATATATCCTGTAAATAAAAGGCTATTAAATAAAAAAAAATGAATGTTTTGTATAAGTAGGAAACACCCTGATAGGGGCTCACAAGTAACAGTGAGATCCACATCGATATTATCTCTGAGGGGAGCAGCTAGGTGACACAGTGAATAACCCTGAAGTCAGGAGGACCTGAGTTCAAAATCTGATCTCATACATTTAATACTTCCTAGCTGTATAACCCTGGGCAAGTTACTTAACCCCAATTACCTCAGAAAAAAAAAATATAGGATCACTCTCTTAGGGCCTCAGAGGTAATATATAACATATATTATTATAATATATATATGTTACATATATGTTATATAATATATATTACATTATATGTCTAATAAATTATATAAATGTTATGTTATATTATATATTGTGTAATATAATATAATATATATACATATACATATATATATATATATATATATATATATGAAATCTCTGAGGCCCCACTGTGATTGGTAGCATCAGGGCTTCTTTTCTGGGGACATCTGCCAGCATGGGTACAATTTAATTGAGGATACTAACTCCAGGTGAAAAATTGAAATCCTAGAAATCTATGTTATACACCTACATTTGAGGTCATGTAAAAATGTCTTAGGTGAAAAGGGATCATGAGTGGATAAAGTTTAAGAAAACCTCTTAGAGAGAGGTCACTCAATACACTTGGGGACTTCTGTTAAACCTCATGACTATGTGTCTATACTAATGGAACAAATTAGATGTCAATTAACTCTCTCTTATTCTTACTATTTAGTAAATCACCACATTTTCCAGACATATCACTCTCTGATTACTTTCGTACTGCTTTATGTTCTGTACAATTCCTTAATGATATCAAGTTGTAGCTTCTATCAAGAATAAATCTTTCAATGGTTCTTTGGACGACCTGCAATTTTAACTACGAAGTGACTATCATGTTCCATGTATTGCTGATGATCAATATCACATAAGTATTTTTGAAATGATCATCTTTTATTTTATAAAATTATTTTGTTTTCATTGTGCTCTATTCTACCTATAGTATCAAGATTCCATGACCCCCAATGTCACAACATTCTATATTATACCCCAAAAATTAGCTTTATAAAAGAGAAGGCAATCACTTAAAATTTGACACAATCATCAGTCACCAAAATAAATTGATATCACCCTATCAGGGTGTTCCCTGCTTATAGAGTATCTAACAAAAACATGATTGGAACCTGTGCCTTTTGTCTCCAAATCTTTCTAAGCAGTGTTATTACATAGCTCTGAGATAGTATTGTAATGATAATATAATAAATATGTAACAAATATAATGCCAGAAAGTTTCTGGCTTTCCTTACATTTATATATATATTGCCTACAAAAAGCCTCGAAGTGGAAGAGAGGCTGGTGTACTTTCTGGAATATTGGCACCAACAGCTGATTCTTGTCCCCGTACCTTGGTTATATTTTTTCCCAACTTATGATAAATGAACATCCTGTCAAGTTTTAGAAAGGCCACTCAAAGATCTTCTAACAAGTGGGCACTCATGTATGAATCATTGTAAAAATGTAAAGAATGTTACATTTCTTTCTAAGCACAAATGAAGTAATTAACTGACTTTATTCAAAGAAGGAAAAAAGATGAACCCTTTTTTCTTTCTTTTTTAATAATAGCCTTTCAATTTCAAAATACATGCAAAGATAATTTTTGCATTAACCCTTGCAAAACCTTGTGTTCCAAATTTTTCTCCCTCTGTCTCCCCTACCCACCTCCCCTAGGCAGCAAAAAATCCAATATCGATAAAACATGTGCAATTTTTAAAATATGTATTTCCATATTTCCACATCTGCACAAGAAAAATCATATCAAAAAGGGAAAAACCGAGAAAGAAAAAAGTAATCAAACAACAACTACAACAAAGGTGAAAATATTATGCTGTGATCCAGACTCAGTTCCCACAGTCCTTTCTTTGGGTGCAGATGACTCTCTTCATCATAAGTCTTTTGGAACTGGCCTGAATCACTTCATTGTTGAAAAGAGCCATGTTATCAGAATTGATCATCATATAATCTTGCTTTGTTATGTACAATGTTCCCTTGGTTCTACTCACTTCACTTAGCATCATTTTATGTAATTCTCACCAGGCCTCTCTGAAATCATCCTGTTGTTTGTTTCGTATACAAAAATAATATTCCATAATATTCATATAACATAACTTATTCAGCTATTTCCTAATTGATGGGCATCCACTTAGTTTCCATTTTCTTACCACTACAAAAAGGGCTGCTACAAATATTTTTGCACATTTGGATCCTTTTGCCTTTCTATGATTTCTTTGGGATACAGACACTGCTTGATCAAAAGATATGCACAGTTTTACAGCTGTTTGGGCATAGAAGCTGAACCATTTTCAAGAGGCAAATGATCCATTTTGTAAACTAATTTTTCTGTTTTTGCAAGAGTCTTTGCAAGAGTGATATCACTGGCCTTCTGGTTGCCAGATTCAAAAACTTGAAAACATCTGTATTGCTCCTTTTTCACCTAACAATCTAAATAGTAAATATCCTACTGTAAAGGGCTGAAACTCTGAGCATTGGAATCAGACAACCGAGCACTTAAGGCTAATTACCAATTGGACAATACTCTATTAGCATATGCTTGGAAAATGGCCCTTCCACTATTCTATGCTGGCTTGATCTTTTGGTGTATACAGATAATTGTAGGAAGGATTAGGGGGTGGAGTAAGACAAGCCAGATGTGGAGATCCTGTATCCATCCCCTTCACTTCTCCCCCTAAAGACCAAGGACTTTTGCTTATCCTGCCTCCAGCTTATTCTAGGGTATCCAGGGTGCTAACTAGGTCTTCACATCCTACTGCTACATTATCTCTATCATCATCTCTTTCTACTCTCATTATCCTCCATTCCCCTAAATGCAGGTCTGGTTATCAATATTCTCTTCTAGGGAACAGTCTGTACTACACATTACCTATTCAGCTTTTGAACCTCTTCATTCTCCTGCCAGAAGTAGCAATTTGTTATTCTCTGGCCATTGAAGTTTTTAGTAAAGCACTGTCATATTTCATTGCAACTCTATCTTTAATTCTGAGGTCAGCACCTTTCCAAGTCTGTTCCAATGGCAGACTGCTTTAAAGCAATATTATATCAGTGACAAAGAATTCACTCATACACAGAACTGCCAAACTCCTGGGCTCTGAAGAGTTTTTTTTTTTTTGTTTTTTTTTTTTTCACTTCCTTAAGTGATAAGGTAATGAAACCTTTCCTTGGCCAGCTTTTCAAATAACAGAGGATTCTGGTTTCTTCTTCATTGTGTACAACTCACAGAAATGTGGACACCTGTCTTCTCCCTTAAACTTCTTTCTTCCTTGAAACTATACAGGGCAGTAAAGGTCAACATAAGTAAGTCCATGAGAAACCTCTCCAACTCTAGATGGTGTGAAAGGGCAAAAGGTTTAAAAACTCTCTTCACACAAAAGAATTATACTTTCCTTTGTGAGTTCACAGTAGAGATAGAACCTGCTGAGCTTTATTCAGCTCTCTGTTAGTTCTTCTCAAAAATAGTTGTTTTTAAAACCTTAAAACTCATTAAAATATTAAAACTCATTAAAATGAGTTAATTTTATATTTTCCACCATATTGTTTGTTTAATATTGTGTTTTTCCTAAGTTGTGATTTTTCCATTTTTCCCACTATAAAACCAGTACTATGTCTCTTTAGTTACTTAAAAAAAAAAAATCTAGCCCTTTTCCCACTGGCACTCTTAATGTCTTTCCCAATTGTTACCTCTCTCCCTTTGGAGCTTTTATTATGAATACTTTTTTTTTTTTAATTTCCTTCATTATCTGGTATTTAAATCTCTTTCCTTGCAGTCAAGAAGATTCTCCTCCTACTCTTCCTTCCACTGGTCCTATTCTTTTATTATGCTTTTCTTAATTTCAGTTCAAATACATGAATTATTTCTCTCACTCTCTTCATTGTTCATCTTTATTTCTGTCTTCTCCAAATACTCATTCTCTGGTTCATGACTACAATAATTAGGTAGTCCTCTATTCTCTGTATCCTTCATAGAAAAAAGTCTTCCAAGAGAGCAATTCTGGGCTTTTTCTATCTATGAGATTTCTACTTCTTCCTTACAGAAATTGCCCCATGGGTTCCCTTTGTCCAATGTGTCTCACTCCGAAAACAATGCCAATTCCTCTGGGTGACATGGAAGACATACCATGAGGTATTCATGGTAGGACACCCCCCAAAACACTAAGCTTCTTTGATAATGCAGCTCAGTACTAATTTTACCCCCATATTTATATTATTTCCATATTTTCCTCAAAATTTCCTTCCTGGATCCATGACTTACATTCTCCATACTACCAGCTACCCCAGGAATTTTCCAATACCCCTTTTCCTCCTGGTCAAGTAAATATGACTCATTTTAAGAGTGTCAAATTCACCTTGTATTTTCCAGCATAACATTTCCATTTCTCTTCAAAAAACACGTTTCTTCACCCATAGAATTATTGGAACCCTCTCATATAACCAAAGTCAAACTTCCCTTCTTCCCTCCTTTTTAAAAATTCTTCCCTCATATTTTCTTGACATTCACTCTCTTAATGGTTCTTCTTTTCCTGGAAAAATAGAAGAATCATATGTGATAATGCATTGTTTTTTGCTAGCCCTGATTCTGACTCAGGCACATTACAGACTGCCAAATTATCTCTTTGATTTCCTTCCCCTTTCATGTGTCTTCCACTTTGTAGTCTCTCTGTCTTTCTGTTTCTGTCTCTGCTTCCCTCTGTGTGTGTGTATATGTTTCTCTCTCTCTTTCTCTGTCTCTCTATCTCTGTTTCTCTCTGTCTCCCTGTCTCTCTGTCTCTGTCTCTGTCTGTCTCCGTGTGTCTCTCTCTCTGACTCACTCTCTCTCTCTCTCTCTCTCTCTCTCTCTCTCTCTCTCTCTCTCTCTCTCTCTCTCTCATTGCCACGGACCATCTCCACTGAACTTCTGAGTCCTTCCTGGTGTTTTCAGGCTGAGAGGTCCAGAATCCTCCAGCACTCCTGCTGATCCAGAAATCCTGCCTGGCTGAAGCTGGGGTCTGGGCTGGAGGAGGGCCAGGCTGGGGCTATGCTGGATTGCAGTTTAGGGTTCCACTCTGGTTCCGCAGACTTTTTCTGCTGACCGAAAAGATTTTCTTTGAGGTCTCTGGGCTGAGAGGTCTGGAAATCATCAGTACTGCAGCTGATTTCTGGGTCTAGAGCTGCACCCACATACTCTGCACCTGGACTACAAGCTGGATTCCTATGCCCGAGTCACCAGTGTTTTCTCTTGAGCTTCTAAGTTGCCTTTGGCTAGAAAATGTTCTCAGTCTTTTGGGGTATTCTGAGATTCTAAAATTTATTTAGAGTCATTATTTAAAGAAATCTGGAAGAGTTTGGGGCAGAATTTGGGCAAGTTCCTGCCTTTACTCTACCCCTTTTTATATTATTTTTTAGCATGTTGTTTAGATTTTTTTGAACTGTCTTGTTCTAGGAAATCAGGACCATAAGGACGTTTCTATATCTACCCTGTCAATAAGATTTACATGTCTTGTTTTGATAAAGAATATATCATTTTAAATGTTATTTTTTCCTTTGCTCCCTCTCGATTGTGTTTCACTTCACTCTGTTAAACTCCTAATCAACTGTTCTTTATTTTGTTTCTTTGATTTTTTTTAATGATGTTTCTTTCACCATCACAGATTCAAGAAGTTTTGTTTGTTTGTTAATTCTTTCCATTTGCTGTTCAGGTCATAAATTCAGCTCTCATATTATTTATTTTTCTTCTAAGTTCTGTTTGCAGTTCTGTTTTCTCTTTGAATTCCCCAGGGTCATCTGTCTCATCACATGTTAGGTCATTTCCTTTTGTTTTGCACTATTTATTTATATCTCTCTGAATTTATTTACTAAAATAATTCCATATTTCCTTTAATTGTCCCCCACTGACCCACTTTCTTATTTTCAAGTTTTTTAAATTTACTTTTTTCCAACATCTTTGTAACATATTTTTAAAAAAACTCCCTTCTTTATTCCTCACTTTCTGACTCTCTCTCCTCTGCTTGTGGTTTTCCTATGAGCTGGAAATAAAAGTCTTATCTCTGCTAGACAATTCATCATTCATTAGCTGAAATTTTTGCCCAAGATGACTTTTGCGGGGACATGTCTAACTCAAGCTGGATGTAGAGCCCTTTCTCTCCAACATAGTAGATTTTTACATACTCATTCCCATTCACAATACAATGGCTAATTCTTGTGTCTGCACTCATTCCCTCTGTTCCTCAGTTTTTTCTGAGCAGTTCTGAATACTGTGAGTACTGAGTAATAACAGTCCTGGATACTATGAAAGTGGCTTCTGCAATGTGAGTCCTCAAGGGACATTGATGAGGTAAAGGGGTTGCGGTGTGAGTTTCAGTTCTATTTCAAACCCAGACATTTTTCCTCTGTTTCTCCAGTCTTTCATGAAGATCTTTTGTAGTATAGAAGCTGCTACTTCACTGGTTATTGAGGCCACAGCAAACTGTCTCACTCACCCTAGTATTTCTAGGGCCCTGGAAAGAGACAGAGGGAATTTAAGTGTGATATTCAGTTTTATTGCAAATACACTGCTTAGATTCTTGAGTTCATTGGTACAGCCTTACTGCTTGGAGCATAATGGGCAGAAAAGGATATAGAGTGAATTCAAGGTAGATGTTAGTTTTTTTTTTTTTTTTTTAACCTCCTTTTGAGTTCTATGTTTCCCAGATAGATGAAGTTGCCTTATCTTTCATACATAATTTATGACTTAGGTTTGAAAGTTTGGGATCATCAGAAAAAAAATGTCTAGTTATCCACCTTAATGTTTGTCTCCTCCAACATTTTGTCCTATCTCTCTCTTGTTATTTTTGTTTTCCTCAGTGGTCAATTTATTGATGTGGCTATTGTCTTATAATACAGCATCATAATTTATCCTTTAGCCTCATTGAAGCAATTACATGATTTTTCAGAAAAGTCATTGAAAGTCATTTAATTTTTTTAAAATTCTAAATTATTTCCTTCCCTCCATACCTTTCTTCACTTCATGAGAGCATAATAAATAGGTTATCAATTATACATGTGAGGTTATGAAAAACATATTTCCATATTAGCCATGATGCAAAAAGAAAAGCAAGAAAAATAAAGCAAAAAATCGCCTTTAATCCTCATTCTGACTTCATCAACTCTCTCTCTCTAGAAGTATCTTTGATCATCAGTCCTTTGGAATTGTCTTGGTTCATTATACTGATCCAATTAGTTGACTACATCTGTTACAATTGTTGATCTTCGCAATTATTGTTATTGTTCCTTTGATTCATCGCACTTTACTTTATGCCAATTCCTATGAATATTTCCAGGTTTTTTTTTTAAATCATACTGCTTGTAAAGTATTCCTTCACAATAATACACTACAACTTGTTTATGTATTCCCAATTGATAAGCATCGTTTCAATTTCCAATTTCTTTTAACCACCACAAAACAGCCATTAAAATTTCACATACACATACACATACACAAACACACACACAAACACACACATGTACATATGGGTCCTTTACCCTTTCTTTGATCTCTTTGGGATACAAACCCAATAGTGGTATTACTATATCAAAGAACATATAGAATTTTACATACCTTTGAAAATATTTCAAAATTGTTCTCATGATCAAGTCATGACTCTACCAAGAGTGTATTAGTTATGATATCACCTTTTATGTCTAAATCATGTTCCCATTCTGACCTTATCTGGGCATGAGATATAAGATGTTGGTCTATACCTAGTTTCTTCTAAATAGCTTTCTAGTATTCCCAGCAATTTTTGTCAAATAGTAATTTTTTGCCCCACAAAGAGGGTATCTGTTCCCCTGAAGCCACAAGTACCAGGTCTTCTTTTAGCCCTGTAACTATGACTACGGATACTGACCATCTTGATCATGCTTTTAGGTGGTCCAGTATTTCAATTGTTTTTCTGATATGTTATCTCACATTTTCTTCATTTTTAAAAAATTCTTATCACTTTGTTTTACTTTTACATGATGTCTTGTGGATTTAATAGCTTTCACTTGCCTTATTATAATTTGTGTATGCAAGTGTGTATGTGTGTATATGTCTAAATTTTCTTCAGTGAACAAAATTTTGTATCTCTTTTTTTCCATTTAGTCAATTCTGCCTTGTAAAGTAGGATTTTTATTTGCTTTTTTTCCCTTTGAGTTAATGTTTGTGACTCTTTTACCATTTAGTCAATTTATTTTTTAAGTTATTTTTTAGTAATTTTGTGACTCTTTTACCAACCTATTAATTTTCTTTTCATAGTTGTCTTGCATCTCTCTCACTTATTTTCCCCTCTTCTTTCATTCTAACTTCTTTCTTTCTTTAGCTGTTCCAGGAATTCTTTTTTGGCTTGCATCTTACTTGATTTTTTTTCCTAAGAGGCTTTTCTTGAAGCTTTTTTCACATCCTTATCTTCTAAATTTATGTGTTGATTTTTTTTTCTCATCTCCATAGTAGCTTTTTATGGTAATGTCCTTTTTTGAGTATTTGCTAGTTTTTGTAGCCTGTATTTTGACTTCAAACTTTACGTTTAAGTTGGATTTTGTTCTGAGGATGGTATAGAGCAGCTTTCTAAGCTTCAAGTTTTTTAGCTGCTATTTTCAGATTTAGTTCTGGGTGTCTATAAATTGTTCTGGTGCTTCCAAGGTAATATAATCCTAGGAGATGTATGATCACTACACTCCTTGCTTGCATTCTCTTTACACTCTTTATACTTTACACTCTTACACTCAGAGGGTATCTGCTCTCCTGAAGCTACAAGTGTCAGGACTCCTTTTGGTCTTGGAACTATGACTATGAGTCCTGATCATCTTGATCTTTTTGATCTCCTGCAGCAACAAGTGCTGGTGCTCCTCTCTGCCTTGGAGCTATGACCTGAAACTGCATATTATCAAAGCACAAGGTACTGCACACAGTGTCAGCAAAGGGCTCCCTATAATTTCATTCTAACACCTGCTCAACCCTATTTCTGATCTGAGAACTCTGAAAGTTCTGCTATTGTCATAGTTCCCCCATAGACCACTCATTATTGGTGCTACTACCATGCATTCTGTGAGACAGTCCAGATCCCTGTGTTATATATCTCTCCTGTCAACCTCCTAAATTTGTCTCAGGCTTGATCATCCCATTTTTGGTTAACTTTACTTCTTCAGAATTTGATTTGAGACATTATTTTAATGTTGTTTAGAGGAGAATATTGGGAGAGTTTGGGTAGATTGTTGCCTTTATTTTCCCATCTTGGCTCTGTCTCCTGAATATCTTTCTGCCCTATCTCTTTGCATTTTTTCTTTTATCTAATTTTCAAAGACAAGATTTTCCTGAATCACAGGATGCAAGGCCCATTAACTTCATCATATATATAACTTTGTTATATAGATGCATTCCTATTTCATTGTGCTTTTATGAGAATCATAAGTTCATTCACGTAAAGTATTTTGTAAACATTAAAGTGCTTTTAAACATCTAATTAACATTACATGAGAAAAAATGTCATAAAATTATACATATCTCAAGTAGGTTAATCATTTTTAAAAATATTAAATAGTTGTATCCTAACTTCCTTTAAGAATAATTGCAAGTTCTTCTAAAATATAAATTTACAAAAATTAAAGTTTAGAGTATAGCTACACTACCTAAACAGGACCAAAGACTGTGGTAATTACTAAGAAATAGATGATAAAAAGAATTTCATGGTGACTAAAGAAGTCAGTTTTAATTATGAGAGTTAAGTATTGATAAGTTTTCCCAAAAAAACTGAATTATACAGTATTTGTATAATATTTTGATCAATCTTATGCTTCACAATCCTCTTATCCATATCATAAGCCTTTCATGCTTTCATTTATTTGTCTTCTGGTTAATTGAAATCAATAATCTGTTTCTATCTGGTTTCTCAAGAATTCAAAAATTTTAAAGTGTTTAGGGTCATTAACTCTAACTTAGTTTTAGTACTGAAGAGCAGAATTTTTACATATAATCCACATTCATTCCCCCTCCCCCCTATTTTTACATCTTCATAGCTCGGAGAAACAAATTAATGACAATCATAATCTCAAAATAATCAACTTTTTACAGTAAGTTTTTTAAAAGCATAGCGTTTTAAAGATACAAAGTTAGATGGAGTTAGATGACCAGGGTTTGAATTTTTATTCTATTACTTGCTTCCTGTTCAATCTTAGGCAAATTACTTACTGTTTCTGGGCTTCTTTTTCCTCATCTATATTATGAGAAGACTTCAATATATGATTTCTTAGAACCTGTATGGGGATTAGATGAAATGATCTTTAGCATTTCTTTCAATTACAAAACCTAAATACTATGAGCTTTTCAATTCTAAAAACCTGTGCAAAAATAATTTCCCATAAAATCAACTAGAGATATTTCCATATTGGTAATCTAGGGAAGTAATACATCTCAGAAGATAATTTATCATCTTTAGGTATAAAATAGCATAATGCAGTATCAGACTTTGGAATTCAAAAATCAGGGTTTCAATCCTGATTGTTCTCCTTATTTTCCATGTGATTTTGAATAAGAGAAATCCTATATGCTGGACCTCAAAACTGTAATCTATATAATGAGTATATTGGAAAAAAGGATCTCTAAGAAACCTCCCAATTCTAAGTATTTAATGATATTATCTTAGGAATCCAAGTCCTCATCACATTATTGAGCAATATTATGAATTATGAATATTATGAATGTTATCTACCTAATGAAGAGGAAAAAATCAGTCTCAAAATGGCTAGTTGAAAAGAGTTATTATATTCAATATAAAATAAGAATGCTAAAATGAAGAACTAGGCCTCAAAACTACATAAAATAATATCACTAGTTATTATGACATATAAAATATTTTTCTTCCCAAAAGATTGTACTCACTGATCCTCATGTTCACATCTTTATAAACAAAAGCAAGTTGGTTACTGGATTTCTCTCTATACTCTTGTCCATCCACTTACATTATCTGAAATGAACTATGGAGAATGTTGATTGTAGCTATCTTTAAAATAGACCAGATTTTATTGCCTATGTCCAAATTAAAACAAAATAAATGAGCACTAAACTTACTTTTTCATCAATAAATAAATGCAAATTACATGTTCAGTTATCATAATCTTATGAATAGAATCAATGGAGAGAGGCAAGAGATTATCTCCCAAGTAAAGAGGTTTTTGAAAATAAAACTCTTTTTACAGAGATTGGAGATTACAACCATCATTTGGATGCCTCCGTGATAAAATATAATTTTTATCTCAGTTATAAAATACTGTTGTATACTGTACTCTTCAGTATGAAATTAAGCATACATGATAGACAAAGATCAGTCATTTTAAATAACTGATAAATTATGAAAGAATATGACACACCTGTATATTTGTCTTCCCCTTTTTAGTATATATTTCAATCAAGACAATATCAGAAAAGACAGTGTTAAAACTGACTATATATTTAAGTATGAAGGAGGAAAGGACAAGGACATCTTACATAAACATTTGGGGATACTCTCTGCAAGTGCTTTCATTTACTCTCTTACTTAGATTGACTCCCTAAAGCTAAACTGTATGGCCCACAACCTCTCCATTGTTTCAGCTGAATAAAATATGAGCAACAAATATTGAGTTTGGTTTTCTAAAAATATCTCTATCATAAAAGCCAGAGTGAAATTTCTATGACATGTTCACAGAACAAAGCACTTTCTCTTTTTTTTTCCATTTGTTCAGTTTTACCAGTGATTTGGTTAATTAACACTTCATCCAAGTATTACATCTCTTAAAGATTCAGGAAAGTGTGAAATTGCCCTCTTGGCAAAGACAAGGATGAAGAAATATCTCAGTGTCATTACTATTGTTCTACATCAGAATTTAACATTAAATATTTTACAGAACACGATGGAAGTCACAAAAAAGATAACTCTATCCAACTCCCACTCCAGGCTGCATATGAATACATTATTTGCTAATCCAAGAAGTTTTAGGTCAAATTCATGGTCAGTGCTTTCAACTTTAATTCACTTCTTTTGCATGTTTAACAAGAGTTCAAATCTGCAGGGTTCTACCCCTGTTTTATTTCATTACACACAATTCAGGTATGTTAATACAGAAATGACTAATTATATTATCAGATCAAAAAAGGGGGCAGTGCAGCTAATCAGCTGTACTACTTGTTTGGTCAAAGGTCTCTGAAAGACAACTTCTCAGTAGTCTGATTTTTAGATCCTGTCACATTTCTTCAGAGATTTTTTTTCTGCCTCTTTGCCTTAGTCTAATTTTAAAATATTCTTCCTGCTTGAATTGTCTTTCTTCAGCTCACCTGGCAGCAATCACTTTTATATGCTAGCCTCATTCTTTCTAGCAATGAGGATGATAATGCAATTATATAATTATAATGAGACATTGTAATTGATGGTGTGGATCAAATTGTAGTCTGGCAAAATGTAGTTTCCAAATGTTAACCCTCATTGAGCATCCTACATCAATCTATTGAAAGTTCCAAATTCTTACTAATGCTTATTGTCATTTCTGCATATGCTACTTTATTATCCCACTTGCTATTATAACAGATGAACTAAATAAAATGGTTTAAAAAAATCATATTGTTTAATGGATCAAATGAACCAATCAATCTGGTTTTCCTGGAAATTTTATTCAACCTACAATACCCAAATTATCAGTGTCATGTAAGTTAGGATGACAACATCTTAGCTTTTATTGTTTGTTTTGTTTTGTTTTCCTAAAAGTAAGTCCTTTATTAGGAGCTTCCAATTTTGAAATTCTGAAATGTTGACCTCTAAAATGATCATTATACTCTTTAATACCACTAATATTGAGTCCAATCTATCTTTCCAGCTCCTTATAAATTATTCTCTTTATTTCACTTTAAAGTCTAGTCAAACTGGTCTTTTTTTCTGTTCCTGTTTCAGAACACTTCAATTATTCCAATTTCAGTACAAATTCACCTTTATACTTGCTTTCCCACAGGCATAACTTTCATGATATCCTCACATCTCCATATAGAATCTCTCATTTCCTTTAGTACTCAGCTCAAACACCACAATTGACTTTAAAGTTTAATTTAGTTTAATTTTTGATTGACTTCACTGTTAGTGTTTTCTATCCCTAAGTGAATTTTGTATTTCTTCCATGTATATTTTTATATAATATATAACTGTTGATTTAAAATTCCTTTAGAGGGGGGATTATTTCATTTGTAACTGTCTTTGTCCAATGCTCAGGACACTGTGGATGCTTTATTCCTTTTGACTGATTTGTAATCTCAAGTTCTTCAGTAAAAGAAATAGTTGACATGGCAAAGACATTCCTCTGCTGGCAAAATTTTTTGTTTTAGTTCAGTCATTTTAATCATATCAACTTTTCATGATCTCAACCAGATTTTCTTGGCAAACAACTGGAATGATTTACCATTTCATTTTTCCAGCTCATTTTATAGATGAGGAAACGGAGGTTAAGTGATTTTTCCAGAATCATAAAGCTACTAAGTATCTAAGTCCAGATGAGGATACATGAAGATAAGACTTCCTAGATAAGAATCCAGGACCATCACTCCATCCACTGAAACACTAGAAGTATCAATAATCTATAAGATAGAAATGCTTTAATGCAGATGGAGTTCATATGGGCAAACCATAATTGAGCATGAAATGACCTAAAATATAAAGGATTTCATTATGTATCATTACTAAGGCTTGGGAAAGTATGAAAAGCCTCTACCAGTTAGAGATCAGGTCTTCATGCTATTTTTTATCAGTGGTACCCTTATCATCAAGTCACACAGCAATATAATAGATCAGTATCTGACAATTTTAAGGAATAACTTCACCCCCAATATCAAACTAGATAACAGAAGAGTTAGATATGAAGAGCTGATCCACAAAGAAGAAAAATTGAAGAACTTGAAGTCATTAATAATGTCTTATTTAATACAAATTTTCTACCAAAAATGAAACAGATGACAAAAACTATGTAAATAGGAGATGAATAGAGGTTATAATTTCTAAAAAGGCCTTTTTGAATCCAACTGACAGATCAGTTCCAACAAAACAGTATAATGGGGAGAAGCTTGGCATTTGTTCAAATATCCCTAAAGAATACATTCTCCCAAATATCTACCAAAAAGATTAAAAATGTCTAGAGATCTGAATATAATAGCATATACTGTGACTATTACCAATATAGGATCTTATGAGGAAAGATAGAGACATAAAGTAGTTATTCCAAAGGGCAGGTTTCATATATCAACATGGTAAAAAAAAGAAAAAAAAAAAAAAACTTGAGAGACATCCTGAAGAACTGTGCAAAGATTACAGCAATATATAATTGGTAAAGCATTTTGCTGGTCCAGAACCTGAGCATCATTGCTGTCTTTTCTAGCTTACTACTTTCCAGGGAAAAATGGTTTACAAAGTCATGTTGAGTGCCAGCTCTTGTGTTCCAGAATCATATTGAACTGCCACAAGGTTGTTATTGGTCAAATGCTTACCCTCAGTGCCACTCAGAAGTGTCACTCAGAAAATATGATTCATATAAGAATCTTTATCCTTTGATCAGCTGTGAATGACTGTGTTATTCTCAGTAGTACAAAGATCCATGACTACTTTGAAGGACATATGATGAAAAATCCTATCTATATCCAGAGAAGGAACTGATCATGTCTGAATATAGACTGAAGCATTCTCTCCCTCTCTGTCTCTCTCTGCCTCTCTCTCTCTCCCTCTCTGTTTCTCTCTTTCTCACTTTGACTTAATTTTTCTTGAGGGTGTTTATTTTTATTAGGGTGGGATATCTATGTTTTTTTTTTTCCACAACTTGACTTTTATGGAAATGTTTTGCATAACTTCACATGTGATTTCCTAATTGTAGGTGGGGATAAAGGGATGAAGCTAGAATTCAAAAATTTTAGAAACAAATGTAAAGGTTTTTTTTTTGTTTTGAATGTAATTGGGAAAAATATTAAATTAATTTATTAAAATTAGCAAAAAACAAAAAATAATTTTTATCTTTTCTTTGGGAATCTCCATAATTAAGCAGATTAAAAATATAGAAACAGAGATCAGACACAAAATTTTGAAAATTGACCTGCTAACATCAGAAAAATATGCAGCAAATGTTGTTCATTCTTTCTTTTTATCTTAAAAGTGTGAAATACTGTAAAACATGAATCAGCACTTCAAGACAGTGCTGAGGAAGAAGAGGGCTCTCCAACATTGACTGATCAAGACACTGTATGAGGAGAACTCACCCACTGAAGCCACTGGAATTGGCAGTGACTTTCACTTTCTTTCTTTCTTTTTTATTATAAGTTTATTCATTTTAATATACATTGCCTTATGAATCATTTAGGAGAGAAAAATCAGAGCAAAAAAGGAAAAATCATGGGAGAGATCAAAAAACAGAAAAAAGAAGTGAAGTTAGAATGTGTTGATTTACATTCAGTCTCCTTATCTTTTTCTGGATGCAGATGGCAGTTTAACAGGATTGTCTTGGATCACTGAACTACTGAGAAGAACCAAGCTTTTCATAATTGATCATGGCATATTCTTGCTATGATTGTATACAATGTATTCCTGGTTCTACTTGTTTTGCTCAGCATTAGTTTATGTAAATCTTTCCAGGTCTTTCTATAATCAGCTTGTTCATCTTTTTTATAGAAAAATAATGTTCAATTACCTTCATGTACCACAATTTGTTCAGGCATTCCCCAATTGTTGGGCATCTACCACTTTTCCATTTCTTGCTATCACAAAAAGAGCTGCTACACTTTTGCACATGTGAATCATTTTCTCTCCCTTATGATTTTCTTGGGATACAGATTCAGTAATGATACTACTGTTTCAAAGGGTATGTATAGTTTTATATCCTTTTCCTGCCATCTTAGCCATTCTGAGAGGTATGAGATGGTACCTCAGAATTGTTTTAATTTACATTTCTCTAATCAGCAGTGATTTAAAGCACTTTTTTGTATAAGTACAGATGGCTTTAATTTCATCATCTGAAAATTGTCCATTCATATCCTTTGACCATTTGTCAATTGGGGAATGACTTGTAGGCAGTGACTTTCATTGAGAAATCAGGAGCCCAAGTTGAGGCAATAAGAAACATTCCTTCTTTATACTGTAGTATGAAAATATGAATAGGGTTTTTAACAACAATTAATTTCCTTGCCTAAATTAATTTACATATTTAGCAACATACCAATTAAACTATGAAAAATTATTTTACGGGGATAGAAAAAATAATAACAAAATTCTTCTAGAAGAACAAAAGGTCAAAAATATCAAGAGAATGGGAAAAATGCAAGAGAAAGTGGCTTGGCTGTATCAGATATAAAATCATATTATAAAGTGGCAATCATCAAAATTATATGGTACTAATTTACTTACTTTTTTATTTTAGCTTTTTATTTTCAAAATATATTCAAAGGGGGCAGCTAGGTGGCACAATGATTAGAGTACCAGCTTTGAAGTCAGGAGGAACTGAATTCAAATCTGGATTCAGACAGTTAATACTTCCTTGCTGTGTAACCCTGGGCAAGTCATTTAATCCCAATTGCCTCAGGGGAAAAAAAAAAGCAAAATATAGACAAAGATAATTTTTAACATTTAGCCTTGAAAAACCTTTTGTTTCAAATTTTTCTTCTCCCATTTCCCCCACCTCCTCCCTCTACACAACAAGTATTCCAATATATGATGAAAATGTGCAATTCTTCTATAGATATTTCCACATTTATCATGCTGCACAAGAAAAAAATCAGATCAAAAAGGAAGAAAAATGAAAAAGAAAGAAAAAAACAAGCAAACAGCAATAAAAAGGTGAAAATAATATGTCTCCATTTCTCTTTCTGGTTGTAGATGACCCTCTACATCACAAGTCTATTGGAATTGGCCTGAATCACCTCATTGTTAAAAAGAGCCAAATCCATTAAAGTTAATCATCACATAATCTTGTTTCTGTGTACAATGTTCTCTTGATTCTATTCACTTCTCTCAGCATTAGTTCATGTAGGTCTCTCCAGGTCTCTCTGAAGTCATCCTACTGATCATTTCTTATAGAACAATAATATTCCATAACATTCATATACTATAACATATTCAGCCATTCTCCAACTAATGGGCCTCCATTTAGTTTCAAGTTTCTAGCAACTACAAAAAGGGCTGCCACAAACATTTTGCACGTGGGTCCCTTTCCCTCCTTTAAGATCTCTTTGGGATATAAGCCCAGTAAGAAACACTGCTGGATCAAAGGGTATGCATAGTTTCATAAGTCTTTGGGCATAGTTCCAAATTGCTTTCCAGAGCAACCAGAATGGTTGGAACTGTTCACAACTCCACCAATAATGTATTAGTGCCCCAGGTTTTCTACATCCACTCCAACATTTATCATTATCTTTTCCTATCATCTTAGTCAATCTGAGAGGTATATAGTAGTAGCTCAGTGTTGTCTTAATTTGCATTTCTCTGATCAATAGTAATTTAGAGCATTTTTTCATATGACTAGAAATGCTTCCAATTTCTTCATCTGAAAAATGTCTATATCCTTTTACCATTTATCAATTGAGGAATGAATAGTATTCTTATAAATTTGAATCAATGTTCTTATCTGTTTTGAAATGAGGCCTTTATCAGAAACCTTGGATGTAAATTTTTTCCCCAGTTTTCTGCTTTCCTTATAATCTTTCTGCATTAGTTTTATGTGCAGAAAACCTTTTTAATTTAATATAATCAAAATTATTTATTTTGCATTTCATAATATACTCTAGTTCTTCCTTAATTATAATTTCCTTACTTCACCACAGATTTGAGAAGCAGACTATAATTTATTTTTTAATGTAATTATAGCATCACTCTTTATATCTAAATCATGAACCCATTTTGATCTTATCTCCATAAAGGATGTTAGATGTTAGAGTCAATACCTAGTTTCTGCCATAGTCTTTTCTAATTTTCCCAGCAATTTTTGTCAAATAGTGTGTTCTTATCCCAGAAACTGAGGTCTTTGTATTTATCAAACACTAGATTACCATAGTCAATTACTATTGTGTCTTGTGACTCTAACCTATTCTACTAATTAAATACACTGTTTCTTAGCCAGTACCAAATGATTTTGATGATTTCTGTTTTATAATATAGTTTTAGTTCTGGTACAGCTAGGTTACCTTCATTTGCATTTATTTTCATTAATTCCCTTGAAAGTTTGATTGGTTATTCTTCCCAATGAACTTTGTTATTATTTTTTAGCTCTCTAGTTTCTTGGCAGTTTGATTGGTGTGCCATTGAATAAGTAGATTACTTTAGTTAGAATTGTCATTTTTATTATATTAGCTTCTCTACCCATGAATACTGGATATTCTTCAAATTATTTAGATTTGACTTTGCATGTGTGGAGAGAGTTTTGTAATTGTGTTCTTAAAGTTCCTGACTTTGTCTTGACAGATAGATTCACATATATTTTATATTATTTACAGTTATTTTAAATGGAATTTCCCTTTGTATATCTTGCTGCTGGACTTTGTTGGTAACACAGAAACACTGATGATTTATGTGGATTTATTTTGTATCCTGCAACTTTATTAAAGTTGTGAATTTTTCCTAGTAGTTTTTTAATGGATTTAATAGGATTTTTCTATGTATACACTTTTACCATCTGCAAAGAATGTGGTTTCTTCAATATCTATTCTAATTCCTTTCATTTCTTTTTCTTCTCTTATTAAAACTAATATTTATTATGTACATTTTTTTAATATATTATTAATATCAATCATCAATCAATACTTATTTAATTGTTATTCACAATATTTTATGATTAATTATAATTATTAAAATTTATTATTACCAAAACTAATACAATATTGAATTGTGATAGTGACAGTGGGCAAACTTGTTTCACTCATGATCTTATAAGGAATGCCTCCAGTTTATCCCAACTACATATGATACTTGCTAATGGTTTTAAATAGATAGTACTGATCATTTTAAGGAAAACTCCATTTATTCCTATGGTCTCTAGTGGTTTTAATAGGAATGGGTGTTGGATTTTGTCAATAGCTTTTTTGGCATCTATTGAGATAATCATAAGATTTTTGTTAGTTTGGTTATTAATATAGTGAATTATACTAATAGTTTTCCTAATATTGAAACAGTCTCATGTTCTTTGTATAAATCATACTTGATCACAATGTATTATTCTGAGGATAACATACTGTATTATTTTTGCTAATATTTAATTAAAATTTTGCATTAATATTCTTTAAGGAAATGGGTCTATAATTTTTTTCTAGGTTTTGAGCCTACTTGGTTTAGTTATCAGCACCATATCAGTGTTATACATGGAATGTTGTAGAACTCCTTCTTTTCTTAATTTTCCAAATATTTTACATAGTATTAGAATTAATTGTTCTTTAAATCTTTGGTAGAATTCGCTTTTAGACCCATCTCAAGAGATTTTTCCTCAGATTGTTGATTAATAGCTTCTCCAATTTCTAAGTAACTTATTTCCTCTTCTTTTAATGTGGGCAATCAATATTTTTGTAAGTATTGATCCATTTCACTAAGATTATCAGATTTATTGATTTATACTTGGGCAAAATACCTTCTAATTGTTGCTCTAATTTTTAAATTAACCCTTTTCATTTTTGATACTAGCTATTTGATTTCCTTCTTTCCTTTTTCTAATCAAATTAACTAGAGATTGATCTATTTTATTTTTTTCAAAAAACAAACTCTTAGTTTTGCTTATTAGTTCAATAGTTTTCTTACTTTCAATTTTATGAATCTCTTTTTTTTTATTTTCAGAACTTCAGATCTGGTATTTAATTAGGGATTTTTAATTTGTTATTTTTCTAGCTTTTTTAGTTTCATGCCCAATTCATTGATCTTCTCTTTCTCTTATTTTATTCAAGTAAGCATCCAGAGATATAAAAATTCCTCTAAGAAATGCTTTGGCTGCATTCCAAAATATTTGGTATATTGTGTGATTATTCTCATTATCTTGGATGAAATTATGGATTTGTGTCTGTGATTTATTGTTTCACCCATTCATTTTTTATGATTAATATTGTTTAGTTTCCAATTAATTTTTGGTCTTTTTTTTTACCTGGCCCTTTATTACATGTAATTTTTATTGTATCATGATCTGAAAAAAATATGATTTACTAGTTGTGCCTTTTTGCATTTGATTTTGAGGTTTTTATTCACTAATACATGATCAATTTTTGTATAAGTTCTATGTTCCACTGAGAAAATAGTATATTCCTTTGTCTCCATTCAGTTTTCTCCAGAAATCTATCATACCTATTGTTTCTAAAATTGTATTTGCCTCATTAACTTCTTTCTTATTTATTTTGTAATTTGATTTGTCTACTTCTGATAACACAAGCTCAAGATCCTTCACTAATATAGCTTTACTGTCTATTTCTTCTTGCAGTTCTCTTAACTTCTTTAAGAATTTGGATAATATTCCACTTGATGCATATTTTTAGTATTGACATTATTACTTCATTATCTAGGGTACCCTTAAGCAAAATGTATATCCCTTTCTTTTCCTTTTCAATTAGATTTATTTTGCTTTTGCTTGATTTGAGATCAAGGTTACTTTTTTTTTTATTTTTATTTCAGCTGAAGTACAATAGATTCTGCTCCAGCCTTTTACCTGTACTCTAGGCATTATTTTGCTTTAAATGTGTTTATTGTAAACAATGTATTGTAGGATTCTAGCTTTTAATCCAGTCTGCTATGCACTTCCATTTTATGGAAGAGATCATCTCATCCATAATCAGTTAAAATTACTTTGCATTTGCTGCCCTCTTATTTTCCCCAAGTTATATTTTTCTCTTTCCTTTCCCCCTTTGCCTCCTTCCCAGTGTTTTGCTTCTGACCTCTACCTCTGCACTCCCATTTGTACACCCCCCTTCTCCCTTTCTTATCCATTTCCTCTTCTACCTCTGTTCTCCTATTAGCCTTCCCCTTTCCTTTTGCTTTTCCTTCATACTTTTCTATAGAGTGAAATAAGTCTCTATGTCAAACTAAATGGGTCTGATATTCTCTCTTTGAGCTAAATCCAATGAGATAAAAGTTAACACAATAATCATCCTCTTCCCTTCTTTCCCTCAAATGTAATGGGTCTTTTTGCCTCTTTCTGTGATATAATTTATCCCAGTTTACCTCCCCTTTCCATTTCTTCCAGGGCAAGTTACTTTTCTATACCTAGTTTCTTTTTTATATCATCCCAATAATGCCAGATTATACCTACACCCTTTATCTTAACCCTAACAAAGATACAAGTTTCAAGAGTTAAACATATCATCTTTCCATATAGGAATGTAAACATTTTAACCTTTTAAAAAACACATTTTTTCTTTTTTATCTTTTTAAGCTTAAGTTATGTGTTTAAAGATCAAATTTTCTGTTCACCACTGGTCTTTTCATAAAAAAACAAAAAATGAAAATGACCTATTTCATTCAATCCACCTTTGACCCTGAAAGATAATGTTCAGTTTTTCTGGATAGTTGATTCTTGGCTGTAATCCAAGCTCCTTTGCCCTTTTGAATATCATATTCCAGGCCCTTTGGTCCTTTGAAAGCTGCTAGGTTTTGAGTAATCCTAATTGTGGCTCCTCAATATTTGAATTGTTTCTTTCTGGTTGCTTTTAGTATTTTCTCCTTGATCTGATAATTCTGAAATTTAGCTACAATATTTCTTGTAGTTTTCATTTTAGAGTCTCTTTCAGGAGGTGATTGGTGGATTCTTTGAATGATTATTTTACCCTCTGGTTCTAAGATATTAGGGCAGTTTTCCTTGATGATTTCTTGAAAAATACTGTCTAGACTCTTTTTTTCATCATGGTTTTCAGGTACTTCAATAATTTTTAGATTTTTTTGTTCTGGATCTGTTTTCCAGATCAGTTGTTTTTCCAACGAGGTATTTTATATTCTGTTCTATTTTTTCATTGTTTTGATTTTGTTTGACTGATTCTTTATGTATCATTGAGTTATTCACTAATAAAGCATAGGGAGAAAGAATAGAAAGGAAAGAGAATCTGGAATTCAAAATTCAAAAAATGTTGAAAAATTGATTTAATATGTAATTTAGGGAAAAATAAAATATATATTTAAAAAGTATGAAATTACAACTTCACCTTACACATTTTAGGCCAAAACTCAGTGTGAAAACCACGTATTTTAAAATCAACCAGAGTCAGGAATTCAGGTTAGGGGAAAATCGTCAGTCTTTATTCTCAGTGAAGAAAGATCGGAGATGGAAGAGAATGGGCGATAGCAATGTGTGCAGCTGAGTCAAGAAGCTAGCTAGACCAGCAGCCATACAACCAGCAGCTACGAACATAGAACCCAGGCCCAATCCCTCCCCGCCTCTCTTCCTGTCTCTCTGCCTCCACCCACCAAAATCGTCATTTCCTATACAACACATCAGGACTTGCACAGAGAGTGGGCGGGGGCCATTCTTTATCCAAGCTTCTATATTAATAGAGTATAGTCCAATTACTATTTGGCCTCACGTGCTTGGGACCTCAGTGCATCAACTCAAGCCTCAGCCCATTACAACTCAGGACCAGCTAACTATTGATATCAAGCAACAATCAAGTATATTATTTTTGTTCAGTTATTTGTTTGGCTGATGCCCATTTATAACTAAATATAATATGAAAATTTATAGGATTTCGTACTATTTCTTACTTTTTCTTGGTGTTGATTAAGACAAAAGCTGATTTTACCTCTTTTTATGTGAATAGAATAAGAAATATTAACATGAAGAAAAATCAATTTGATTCTTACTGGCTGTATGCAGACATGGCAAGAAATCAGTTGTGTACATTTATTTATAAAAGTTACTTTACTCACAACAGAGCATTCAAAATTGTGAAAAATCTTATCAAACAAAAATTCTGGAATTAGGAAAGCAATTGAATGTGACATTGTCTATACTGCTTTTGCATCTGTCACAAAGGCCATCAGCAGCATCTTAGTCCCTGAGTGTGAAGAAGAAAAGGATGAATAGTTCAATAGTTGATTCTGGAAGTTCAAATGGGATTATACAGAGGAAGAAAAGAATGAAAAACAAGTTAGACTTTTAAAAATTAAAGAACAAGAAAGAGGTACAGATGGTAGAAAGTGGCAGCAATAATTGCTTCACACTGAGTACAATGCTACTAGTATCATAATTGTCTTCTCAAATATTTAGTTTTCTTTTTATTAAATAAAAAGGAATTGATATATTTCTGCAGTTCTGAGTCTACTTTTGTACCTTAGCACCACTTATTACATAGGTAGAAGATTCAATTTATATATGTATATTAATTTTATCTAGGCTAACAACAAGCTCTTTGTAGCAGATGATTTTACTGCACAATGTAAAGTATGAAGTAATTAAAAACTGAACCCAATCATTTAAAAAAAACATTTTCCTCATAAATAAATGAGTAGTCACCTATTGAAATTTTAAAAACTTGACAATAATTATCATCTGCATTGTTACTCAGATTAAAACTAAACTCATTATTTTCAGGAATTTCATTATATCAGTCTGAGTCTCTAAATTTCATACTATCAGGATTTTTCTCCATGTGATGAAAGGTTATTTTGTTAGCTGATTTTGAGGTCTATCCCTGGCATATCAATTTGTATTACCTTGTTCTTTCATAAATTTTTTTTCATTATTATGAACTTAACAAAAATCAACAAAAAAAGAGCAAAAAAGAGGACTGCATAAAAAACTGTTAATTTCTCTATAGAGTTACTGTGAATTCTCTTCCATTAGATTTTCATCTCTGTTAGGTCAGGACCTTACTTTTGCCTTTCTTTGTGTGACTTCAGAATTTAGAACAATATCTGATACATAACAAGTGCCTAATAAATGCTTCTTGACTTGACTGTTTAAAAAAAAGTATATATACACATATACTTTTTTTTAAACAGTCAAGTCAAGAAGCATTTATGTAAGTATGTCTGTGTTACACATATATGAATGTATACATAATTAGTATGCAGAGAACTATGAGAACAAATATATGAGAAGGAATTTGGAAAAATATATGGGAAATTCCAAATTCCTTTAATTCTAAATTGAAAGCAAGTCTCAAATTAAAAGTGATCATAAAAACTCAAAGTATTGTAAGAAACAAACTAAAAATCAACATCAATTACAAACTGACTACAGAAATTGAGAAACAAAGAAATTGAAGATTAAAGATAAACCCCAAGAAATGGTGTAAAAAGATTTCTGGTCTTCTTTATGAGAGAAAAAGTCCAAAACAAGGAAAACACAGTATACTTTAAATTCAAATTATGCCATTGACAAGATGAATGACAAGATATCAAGAAATGTGAATGAAAAATGTAGTTTCTTCACAGAGCTACCAAATAGTGTGTCTGCAAAAGATCCATAATTATTGCTTCAGACATTTCACAGAAGTGCATTAACTGCTAAAAAATCCCTTTACCAGCTTCCTTTCTGATGTGTCTGAAAGGAAGGCATCAGACATCTCCTATCAAGAATGAGTACAGCAGTGACCTCTTCAAGTATTAGCCATTTGCATGTTTATATTCTTCATAGAATGCATTTGTAATTTATGTCACTAACAGCAAAACTAACTACAAATACAAGAAAGGGATGCTCTATTTGAGAGGTAAAATAATTTTGCCTTTAAGTCATAGATAAAGAGTAAGATGTTAGGGCTTTTACTAATTTTTAAATAAATTTAAAAAGCTTTTTTGTTTTTTATGAGGCAATTGGTGTTAAGTGACTTACCCAGAGTCACACAGCAGGGAAGTGTTAAGTGTCTGAAACAAGATTTGAATTCAGGTCCTCCTGATTTCAGGGCTGGTGTTCTATCCACTGTGCCATATAGCTGTCCCCAAAAGTTTTTAAATGTTTATGCCATTTGTACTATCTATCGCAAATTTTGACTGTACTATATTTGTGACTTTTGTAGGTATTGAAAAATATATATAATTGAAAAGGTATCATGAGAATATAAAAATATTTGATTTCTACATAGAAAATTGTTCTTTGCAACATGTCAGAAGATAAGAATCTTTGTTGTAAAATGTGACAACTTTCATTTAAGTTCGTTTAAGTCCATTATGGTTTTTCCTTCATTTGAAGTCATTATCATTTCACTTAAGAGAGATGAATAAGGTTTCTAAGTCAAAGAGAAAGTGATACCAAAACATCCTATCAATCACTTGAATATGCAAATGACATTGAGCTATATAGTTCCATTAAGAAGAGCATGAGACAACTACATCTTGAAGAATTTTTCTCCAGTGACAACAACATATAATTTGTGCTTAATAAATGTAGAATTTATATTGTAGTCCAAAGAAAAAGAGAAACTAAAAGCTTCAAACCCTGAAATCAGAGGTCACATTGAAGCAAATCAAAAAAGAAATACTTAAAAACAATTTGGTCTCTTCTAGACACAGGATACAAAAACAGAACAGTATAATTGTATATATCAAAATCTGATGACATGCTGACACCAAAGTTAATCGAAAAGAAAGTATTATAGCAATCACCTTTGTAACTCCATGATTAAGATAATATTTGGGAACTACAAGATGTACTGTGCTTTGGAAAATATCCTAAAAAGCAGAAACACAGGATCTATTGAAAATTTTACACTTCAATATCAAAAAGGGAAAGGAAAACTAATTGTCATTCACAAAACAAATCATAAATAATTTCAAACTTTCAAAATAAAATTTCAAATTACTTCAAAAATAATTCCAGAATTGCTTTTGGAATAAGCAAGTAATTTCACTAGCAAGTAATAAAGGCTGACAATTTGTAGATACTCTGGATTAATCAAATATAACCTAGAATGGTTTAACTCTGATAAAGTCTAAGAATATCTAAATCAGATTCAAAAAGCTGTCCGATGGTAACATTCTACTATTCAACTCTGTTGAAAAAAAAAAAGCTGCATTGTGAAAATTTGTTTATAGAAATAGAAAAACTAATTAAGGCAATGCAAGACCAAGTATTTTTTTCACCAGAAAGCATAGAAAGGTTATCTTTTGGTAGCTCAGACTTCAGAGCTACATTGAATCAATTGATATTTTTCCAGAAAAACAATAGAAAGTGGAACAAGCTGCAAAAACCACCTACAAATCCCTTATAAGACATGTTTCATTACTTGATAGATGATAAATTCAAATGTAACTCAGGTTTTGACTATATCCTCAAGGGATAAAGCAATTCAAAGACAGAAAACTGTTCTGTTAGGAAAGTTGCTTGATTCCCTTCCTTGACCCTTCACTTGAAGGGTCAGCAGGAAAAAAAGCAGGAATTATATAGACTGATAGATTAATATTTACACACACATATAAATAACATATATTAAAACTGGATTTTATTTCATATTTTACAGGTTTCTTTTGGACTTTTCTTTATAAAATATCTTGAATTTATAAGTAATTGTTCAATTTAGCTATAATTATAAAAATTGTTTTGTATGTATAGTCAAGTACCCTGATAGAATATTTGTACATATACATCTAATTGTAAATAAAAGATAGATTACAGTAGAGCAAATAGTAAATGAATTTTTTATTTATTAAATAAAATAATTATTTTAGTAAATTCAAAAGCTATTTCATTTTTATTAAAATGAGCTATTACTAGCTGTTTTTTATTCAGTTCTTTAGCAAATAATTTACATAAGATATATTTTGTATGCATATATGTCTGTTTACCTTGGGGGCAGCTAAGTAGCTTAGTGAATAAAACACTGGATCTGGAATCAGGAAAACCTGAGTTTAAATCCAGAAGCAAATATTCAGTGGCTGTGAACTGCATTTAACCTTTTTTTGCCTCACCTCTGGAAAAGGAAATGGCAAAACACTCCAAAATCTTTGCAAAGAAAACCATCTGCAGGGTATGGACTTTTCGTGTGTGATCCATGATGTCACAAAGAATCAGACAAGACTGAATAGCTGAGCAGTAACTTGTCCTGTACACTTGATTCAATCTGGCCCCTTGATAGTTAGAAAATGAAACAAGAAAATTATTGTTTTGTTAACAATAGTTAACAAAAGTAGATTTAGATAGTCATAACATATCTAAGATAGTCCCTAAAGACACACCTAAGTACCCTAAAATCAGCACTGCTCCCTCCCTATGCAAGTTTGATATGTATTGGATGTCATAATTCTTGATAATTGTAGGGCATCTATATATTAAGAGAGATACAAATTCTAAGTATTTGGACCTTTTGTATTCTCAGGTAACTAGGAAGTGCTATCAGGTCTGGTCAAACAATTTTTGGAGAAAGATTCTTTGTCTCTTAGGGGAAAATCTAGTCTATTTTACATGAAGGTATGGGGAGAAAAACCCAAGATATATCTAGGAAAACCTTTAGGTATAAGTTCTATCACATCATTTAAAACATAGTTTTCTCATTATTGTTGTATTAGGCTCTTCCAGCTAACACTATAGGCACAATTTCTGAAATGAAGGTTGTCTAGATAGATAGATAGATAGATTTAGTGACTTCTAGCAAAAGATGTTTTTAATTCTTTTCATATGCTGAACTTAAAGAAATGTAATATGCTTCCTTATGGATGTTGATCTTAGAGATAAAAGGATGCCATTATTTTGAGAAACACTAAAATTTGATAGCTTCTTTTCTCTCACACATATATTAGTTTAGAGTTTTGTTTAGTGCATTCAAAAGTTACAGAAAAAATATCATTGAAGTGATTTAAATATAAAAAGGAAACAAAAGTAATGAACAAATTTGGAAAAAATATAAGGCAAAATATAATTTCAAAAATTATTTTATACAATTTCCTTTTCTATCAAGAACTAAGTAGTTAAAAAGTGCTGGGTGGAGACAAGATGACGAAGAGTAGACAGGTCTCTGAGCCCTTCCTGTCACAGCAGATCAATCCTCTGAACTGATTTTGGAGTGCAGAACCTACAAATATTTGAAATGTAATAAATTTCCAGCAGAAGACATTTTGGAAGAACTGCAGGAAAAATCTGTTTCAACTGGGTCAGAGTGAAGGGGACTGTGGAGGGGGCCAAGCACAGGCCCAGCGCAAGGACCCAGGACTGTATGTCCAGGGAATCTACCAGGAGGCTCAGCCAAAATACAGCACCTAGTTAATCTGTTCTAGTTCAGAAAGAAGCCAGTGGGTCAGCAGAATAGGATGAGACATCCAACATAACAAAAAAGGCAATAAAAAAGTCCTAGAATAATATGGGACTTGTCCACACTCACCCAGCATGGAGAAGGAAATCAGCAGAACCAGTCCCAGGGCAGCATTAAGCTGCTGTTACCTGGAAGCTTTGGAAATCTCCCCTTTGCCCTAAGAACAGATATCAATCTTTAAAAATGAGAAAAAAGCAAAAAAAAAAAAAAAAAAGAACTCTGACCACACATAGCTTTTGTGGAAACAGAAGAACAAACCTCAAACCCTGAGGACACTAAATAGAAAAACATCTTCAGATGAAGCCCCAAAGGGTGATATAAATTGATCTCCATCTCACAAGGCTCTTGGAAGAATACAAAAAGGTCTTAAAATAGAGTTAGAAAAAATGGGTAAAGGAAATGAGAACTTTGCAGGAGAGTTTGAAAAAGGAAAAAACAGCCATTATCTGAAGAAAAACACTTTAAAAATAGATTTAGAGAAATGGGGGAAAAGCATATAACTCCTTACAAAATAGATTTGACAAAATGGAAAAAAAAACCAACTCATTGAAAAACAGAATTTGTGAAATGGAAAAAAAAAAAAAAATCCAGTAAACAAAACAACTCACATAAAACTCCAATGGGCCAAATGCAAAAAGAGATAAAAAAAACTAAGTAAAAAAACAAATGTCAGTAAAAATGAGAATTGAGCAAATGGAAGTGAATGACTCAATGAGACATAAAGAATCAGTCAAACAAAACCAAAACAATGAAAAATAAAAGAGAACTAAAACCTAATCAGAAAAGCAACTAACATGAAAAACAAATCCAGGAAAGACAATCTAAGAATTATTGGATTATCTGAAAACCATAATTTTAAAAAAAAGAGCTTAGACAACATCTTTCAAGAAATCATCAAAAAAATAAACCAAAAAAACCTGCCCTGATGTCCTAGAACCAGAGGGTAAAATAGACATTGAAAGATTCCACTGATAACTTCCTGAAAGAGCCCCAAAATAAAAACTTCAAAGAATATTGTAGCTAAATTTCAGAATACTCAGATAAAGGAGATAATGTTGCAAGTAAGCAGAAATAAACAAATCAAATATCAAGGAGCCACAATCAGGATTAGTCAAGATCTAGCAGCTTTAAAGGATCAAAGGGACTGGAATATGATATTCCAAAAGGCAAAGGAGCTTGGTCTATGACCAATAATCAAGTATCTAGCAAAATAAAGCACTATCTTCCGGGGGAAAAAATGGACATGCAATGAAACAATTGAATTTCATTTATTTCTAATGAAAAGTACACAGATGAACAAAAAATGTGATCTTGAAAATACAAAACATAAGAGCAATATAAAAAAGGTAAAAAAGAAAGAAAAATAATAACTTCCCATTAAAAGTTAAAAAGTTTATAGCCTTATATAGGAAGATGCTATGTTTAACTCTTGATAACTATATCTCTGTTGTGGGTATATTTAGAGGGGTAGGTATAATTTGATTTGATTGTGATGATATAAAAAAGAAAGTAATGATGGAAAGGGAATTGTACTGGAAGAGGGAAAATGAGATAAAATGGATAAAAATATATCTCATGATGAGGCAAAAAGACCTATTATAATTGAGGGAAAGAAATGAGGGGGGATGAGCATTGTGTGAACCTTCCTCTCACTGGATTGGTCTCAAAGAGAAAATATTACGCATATTTAGTTTCACAGAAAAACTTGTCTCAGCTTATAGAGAAGTAGGAGAGGAAAGGAGAAAGGAAATGAGGAGGCTAATACAAGAGAGACAAAAGTAGAAGGAGAAAGGGATAAGGAAGGGGGAAGGATTGTAAAAAGAGGAGGACTATTTGAGGGAGGTGGTTTTCAGAAGCAAAACACTGGGGAGGCAGGAAAAGAAGAAAGGATAGAGAAAAGCATAACTTGGGGAAAATAATTTGGCAGGAAATACAGATTATTCATTTTAACTGTGAATGTTAATTGGATGAACTCTCCCACAAAATGGTAGTGGATAGCAAACCTGATTAAAGCCATAATCCTACAATATGTTGTTTACAAGAAATATTTACGGAGTAAAGGTAAAAGGCTGGAGCACAATTTATTATGCTTCTGCTGAAGTAAAAAAAAAAAAAAAAAAAAAAAAAGATAGGGGTAGCAATCCTGATTTTAGATCAGGCAAAAGCAAAAATATAACTAATTAAAAGAGATAAAGAAGGAAACTATATTTTGCTAAAAGGTACCCTAGATAATGAAGTGATATCGATACCAAACATATATGTACCAAGCAGTCTAGCATCCAGATTCCTAGAGGAGAAGTTAAGGGAACTGCAAGAAGAAATAGACAGCAAAACTATACCAGTGGGGGATCTCAAGTTTGCTCTCTTAGAACTAGACAAATCAAACCACAAAATAAATAAGAAAAAAGGTAAGGAGATAAATAGAAATTTAGAAAAGGTACATATGATAGACTTTTGAAGACAATTGAATGGAGACAGAAAGGAATATACTATTTTCTTGGTGGTACATGAAACCTATGCAAAAAATGACCATGTATTAGAGAATAAAATCTCAAAAAGCAGAAATAGAAAATCCATCTTTTTCAGATCATGACATAATAAAAATTACATGTAATAAAGGGTCAGGTAAAAGTAGACCAAAAATTAATTGGAAACTAAATAACCTAATCATAAAGAATGAGTAAAAGAAACAATTAAACACAATCCGTAATTTTATCCAAGATAATTACAATAATGACACAACATAGCAATATTTATGGGATGCAGCCAAAGCAGTTCTTAAGGGAAATTTTATGTCTCTGGTTGCTTACTTGAATAAAATAGAGAAAAGAATATCAATGATTTGGGCATGCAACTAAAAAAGCTAGAAAAAGAACAGATTAAATCCCTCAATTAAACACCAAATTTGAAATTCTGAAAATAAAAAGGGAGATTAATAAAACAGAAAGTAAGAAAACTATTGAATTAGCAAAGAAAACTAAGATTTGGTTTTATGAAAAAACAACAAAATAGATAAACCTTTAGTTAATTTGTTTAGAAAAAGAAAAGAAGAAAATCAAATTGTTATGATCAAAAATGAATAAAGTAAACTTTCCACAAATGAAGAGGAAATTAGAACAATAACTAGGAGCTATTTTGCCCAAGTGTATGCCAATAAATCAGATAATCTAAGTGAAATGGAGGAATACTTACAAAAATATAGATTTCTCAGATTAATAAAGGAGGAAATAAATTACTTAAGTCGTTCCATTTTAGAAAAAGAAGTTGAACAAGCTATTAATCAACTCCTTAAGGAAAAATTTCTGGGGCCAGATGGATTTACATATGAATGCTACCAAACATTTAAACAACAATTATTTCCAACACTATGCAAACTATTTGGAAAAATAGAGAAAGAAGAAGTTTTACCAAATTTCTTTTATGATACAGATATGGTGTTGATACCTAAACTAAGAAGGGACAAAACAGAGAAAAAAAAATTATAGACCAGGACAGGTAGGTGACACAGTAAATAGAACACCAGCCATGAAATCAGGAGGACCTGATTTCAAATCTGGACTCAAAAACTTAAAAATTCCTATCTGTGTTACCCTGGGCAAGTTGCCTCAGCAAAAAGAAAGAAAAAAAAAAGAAAATTATAGATCAATTTCCTTAATGAATATTGATGCAAAAATCTTAAATAAAATATTAGCAAAGTGATTACAGCAAGTTATCCCCAGGATAATACACCATGACCAAGTAGGATTTAAACCAGGAATACAAGACTGATCCATTATTATGAAAACTATTAGCATAATTGGCTATCAATAACCAAATAAATAAGAATCATGTGATTATCTTAGTAGATGTAGAAAAAGCTTTTGACAAAATCAAACACTCATTGAAAATACTATTCCTATTGAAAATACTAGAGAGCATAGGAATAAATGGAATTTTTCTTAAAACAATCAGTAGCATCTTTTAAAAACTATCACCAAGCATCATAGGTAGTCAGGATAAACTGGAAGCATTCCCTATAAGATCAGGAGTGAAACAAGTTTGCCCACTATCACCATTAATATTCAACATTGTGTCAGAAATATCAGTTTTAGTAATAAGAGAAAAGAAAGAAAAGGAATTAGAGTAGGTAATGAGGACACCAAATTATCATCCTTTGCAGATGATATGATGGTATACTTAGAGAATCCTAAAGAATCAACCAAATAACTACTAAGAAACCATTCACAACTTTAGTAAAGTTGCAGGATACAAAATAAATCCACACAAATCATCAGCATTTCTATATGTTACTAACAAAGTCCAGCAGCAAGAGATACAAAGAGAAATTACATTTAAAATCACTGTCGATAATATTAAATATTTGACAATCTATGTACCAATTCAAAGTCAGGAATTACAAGATCACAATTACAAAATACTTTCTACACAAAGTTATATCTAATCAACTGGAAGAATATCACGTTCATAGGTAGACTGAGTTAATAGAATAAAAATGACAATACAACTTAAATTAATCTACTTATTCAATGTCTTACCAATCAACCTTCAAGAAATTATTTAACAGACTTAAAAAATTAATAACAAAATTTATCTGGAAGACCAACTTATAAAGAATTTTAGAGGAATTAATGAAATAAAATGCAAATGAAGGAAGCCTAGCCATACTAGACCTAAAACTGTATAATAAAATAGTGATCATCAAAACCATTTAGTACTGGCTAAGAAATAGAGCAGACAAACAGTGGAATTGATTGTTAATGACTATAATAATCTAGTGTTTGATAAACGCAATGATCCCAGGTTCTGGGATAAGAACTCACTATTTGACAAAAAAAAAAAAAATGCTGGAAAAAAATGTAAATTATTATAATAGAAACTAACCATTGACTCATACCTTACACCTTGTACCAACATAAGGTTGAAATGGGTTCATGATTTAGATATCAAGAGTTATAATATAAGCAAATTAGAAAAACAAAGGAAATTCTACCTTTTAGATCTGCAGAGAAGGAAGGAATTTGTGGCCAAAAGGAACTAGAATACATTATGGAATATAAATGGATAATTTTGATTATATTAAGCAAAAAAGATTTTGTAGAAACAAAACCAATGCAGTCAAGATTACAATAGAAGCAACAAAATAGAGTTTAATGGATAGCCCTTTAAGCATAGTTCCAAATTGCTCTTCAGAATGGTTGGATCAGTTCACAAACTACTAACAATGTATTAGGTCCCAGTTTTTCTACAGCCCCTCCAACATTCATCATTATCTTTTCCTGTCAGCTTAGCCAATCTTAAGGGTATGCACATACAGATTTTTAGTTACTATTATTTTGTTATCCTGGGTTTGTTTTGTCAAGTATATTCCCAAATATTTCATATTGTCTAAAGCTCTTTTAAATGAAGTATCTCCTACTATTCTTATGTCAGGATTTTGTTTAACAAGAATATTGATGATGGAACATTCCATTTCCTGTCTTTATGCCTTTGAACTAACTAGACCTGTTCCACTAATGAACTCACTTCTCTTCTCTGACTGTTATAATCCCTAGTATCCCTCAACATTAAATTTAATTAACACTTTCTAAAAGGAGATCTTTCTTTTTTAATTTTTATTTTTTTACTTTTAATTTGTAGTATAAAGTAAGCACTGATATAACAGGATAATAAAAAAAAAAGATGATTGCACATGAAACTGCAAATCTATTCTATACAGCTTGGTATACTTTTAAATATATAATGAAATTTTCATGCATTTTTTCATTTTTTTCTTTCTCCCATCCTAGAGATGGCTACCATTTGAAACAAATATATTTTAATATACATATATGTGAAAATTCTGTATATATATACATGTTTAAATATGTTTATATAAACTATATGTAATTTTTTCTATACATACTTCTGTTTATCAGTTATTTTCCTAGATGTTGATAATGTCTTTTTTCATATGTCCTTTGTAGTTAATTTGGTTCTTTATTATAGTCAAAACGATTTATTCACTCGACGGTTTGTTGTTGTTGTTGTTGTTGTCGTTGTTGTTGTTGTTGCTGAGGCAACTGGGGTTAAGTGACTTGCCCAGGATCACACAGCTAGGAAGTGTTAAGTGTCTGAGGCCAGTTTTGAACTCAGGTCCTCCTGACTTCAGGGCTGGTACTCTATCTACTGCACCACTTAGTTGCCCCTCAAAGTTGTTTTAAAAAAATATTGCAATTACTGTTTACAATGTTCTCTTGGTTCTACTCATTTGTCTTTTCATTATTTCATGTGAGTATTTCCATATTTTTCCTAAGAGTATCAATCTCAGCATTTCTTACAGCAAAATAGTGTGCTATCACATTCATATACCATAACTTGTTTAGTCATTCCCCACTTGACAGACATCCCCACAATTTTCAGTTCTTTGTCATTATAGAGCATTGTTATAAATATTTTAAAACAGAGAAATTCTTTTATTTTTCCTTAATCATCTTTGAAGATAGACTTAGTAGTGATATTATTGAGGGGTCAAAGCTTATAAGCAGTTTAATAACTCTTTGAGTATAATTCCAGAATGATATTGGAACAATACAAAGAAAATATAATAATGTTAGAAAGATTTATTGGATTCATGTTGCAAAGAAATTTAGATGTTGAAAAGAGGTGTGTGTGTGTGTATATATATATATTTGTATATGTATATCTTTTAAAATAGGTATTTTATGCAAACCCTATTGTAAAGTTGTGAATCAGAAAGCCATTTTTAGTTGATGATGGTGGTGCTAGTAGTAGAAGTATTAATAACAATCAGATTTATATAGTGGATTAAGGTGACTGTGTTCCACAAAATAACTTTTGGTGAATAAAAATGAAGAGGTAGATTAATAAAGGAGAACTAAAAAGTGTGACATCTCTGAAGTCATCCAGTATAATCAGGTAATCAACAATATAAAAATATAGATGTGAGAGCTCAAGGAAGATGGGAAATGAAAAAAATTCAATGAGTCTGTCAATTTAAAGATTACTCATCTTTGTCTATCAAATACTTCCTGTTATCTGTCAGGGACAGAAGCCTGACTGGAAGTAATTGAGAAAAGAGTGGGTAATGAGGAAATGAAATACTGGTTGTATGTGACTTTTTCATGTTGCCTAGTAGTGAAAAGGAAAAGAGAAATCGGATAGTAACTGGATGAGCTCAAATTCAATGGGAAGTATGTTGTTGTTTTAAGTTTAGCATTGAGGAGAGACTTGAATATGTCAATAGGCAAATGAAAAGGCTAGAATAGAAAGAAAGAAATTAAAATTGTACCAGTGAGGAAGAAGATTTAATTACTAAAGAATGAAGGAAACAAGAACAATTAAATAAAAGTGATGAGAATGTGCGTTAGTCTAAATGAGAAGTAGAAATATCACTTTATCTGGAGGAAGAGGAAAATATTAATGAAAGTTTGAAAAAAAGAAGGGGAGTTGAGAAATCTCAGTCTTATCCACGAAATACATTAAGTCAATTGCAGTAAGTATGGGTGGGTATAAGTACAGCTGTTGGGATGAGTACAAAAAAAAGGATTTGAAAGATTTGTTAAAATACAATAAATAGTCTATAATTAAGGAGAAATTAATGTAGGTAGACATGACTGTAGAACCTATTTTTAAAAAAGATATTTAAATGTTAATTGAATTCTAGTATCATAATTGTGCTTCTATGGGAATTGCTATTGTCTTTGTAACTTAAAGATAATTAGGTATTTGAATCATACAGTTGGTTTTAAATGAAGTTTTTTTAATAAGAAAAATCATTTCCTACTACTTCATGAATTGTTTGTTATTACCTATATCTCCATCATTCAGTTGTTCAAATCACCACTGAACAATTTTGTTAGAGTGTAAAGTGTATAAGGAAGAATAAAATGAAATTATCAGAATAGACTGATTCAATGTCATAAAAGTCTATAATCAGGGAAATTTGTATTCTATCATATAAGTGAACCATTGAAGTTTCTTGAGTAAGAGAAATAACACTGTTAAACATGTGCTTTAGCAATATTCATTTGGAAGCTTATAGAAGAGGGACTAGAAACAGCTAAGTGGCTCAGTGAGTATAATAATGAACCTAGAGTCAGGAAGTTCAAATCCAACCTCAGATATTTATTAATTTTTTGATTCTGAGCAAGTCACTTAATTTCTATTTGCTTCAGTGCAACAGAGAATGAATTGTCCAACCACTCCAGTATCTTTGTCACAAAAAAAAAAAAAAGTATAGACAGTATTGGTATGCTATGGTCCATGAGGTCATGAAGGTTGTTCAGATATAACTCAACAACTGAAGAGCAACAATAAGACAAGGAATTAGATAAAAGAAAAATTAGAGCCAGGAAAGAAAATTAAGGGATTGTTACAATACTGCAAAAGAGAGATAATAAGAGACTGAATAGGATAGTGGCCATGAGTACAGATGAATTGAGGAACAATTGTGACAAAATTAATGACACCGTAATTGATTATATATAACATATAGAAACCTATTTTCAAATCAGTTTTTATATTAGTAGCCTACTAGAAAGATACCTGCCAGGGGATAGGAGTTTCTAGCCTCCATTCCTGATGGTGCTTATGAAAGGTACTCCTAAAGACAAATGATAAACGCATTAACCATGAGATTCTGGGCAGGCCAAGTATTCACAAAGATTTTTATTTTTCAATAGTTCTAATCTTTAAACTCCTTCTAACACAAAATGTGAATTATTGAAGACATAAGTGCAGAGAGATCTGCTTTGATTTCTAATTAGAGACTAGATTCATAGGGGATATCTGAAAGTCCTAATCTAACCAATGAACCATGAATACTGGATTCAAGGCCATTGATTTTCTCCATCAAATTTACTTGGCCTTGTAGAGCCTAGAATTATAGGTTACTGATTTGGTTGTAGCTATTCAGATAAGGTGGTCAAACTGTAACAATTAGCTAATATCAGGTGGTGTGGGAGAGAATAGGGGAGGGGACATCTGAAATGGCCATAACTTCATAGACTTATCATGAGAGAATAACATTCAAAGAATATAAGATGATTTTCATTAAAAGAATCAGCAAATATTGATGAGGTGTTCATTTAACATGTAGAAACAGGGCATAAAATTTAGGTCAATATCATATTCTTCCACAAATTACCTTACTGCTCTCCCTTATTAGATTGTCCAGAATTAATTTTCAAAGCTAGTTGGATATATCTGCATTTAAATTATTTTCCTAGTGTTGGGATTAGAGAGAAATAAAGGCTTTTTGAGATTTTTGAAACAAAAAAATTGTAATTTTTTTTCTTCTCATATTTTCAATTTACTTAAAATAGTCCATGCACATAGATTTATGGGGGATAAAACAATTTCTAGTCTGTCTTCATAAATCATTAATTTGAATGTGAGAAGTTTGTGGTGTCCTTGCAGTAAGGAGGTTTTATAGTATTTTAGGATGGGAGAAAGACTACCATGTTGTGGAGATGGGACTCTCTGGGGAAAAATGCCTCTTTCCCACTGTAATTGTATCTACTCCTAAGGGGCTCATAGGAAAGTCTTCTGAACATTAAAGGTGAAGTCCAGTGTTAATATTAATTTTTAAATTTAATTCCACAAAAAAATTTAAAGTGTTTATTAAATACAAGACATTACTCTAGGTATTGGATATACACAGATTAAAGAAGAAAGATACCTTTTCTCAAGATCACAGTATACTTGCAGAGAGGTTTTACCTCCTTCATAGATAGTTACAACTCTTACCATTTTACAGATTAGGAAAATGAAATGAAAAAGTTTTTATGACTTCCTCAAGATGAAACAGCTAATAACTCAGAGCTATGCCTAGAAGTCATGCAGCTCTTGATTCAGTTTAGTGTTCTCACCCTCAGGAGCTCAGCATAGGTGGATCTTTGAAGCTACTCTCCTGGTAGAATCCTATATTAATATTAATATAACTTGCAAATGTCACTAGACATGTGCATATATTAAGACCAATGTAGAGAGATTAGGACAAGTTGTCTAAATGAACTGATGTGCTGGATATACCTAGCTATCTAAATGAGTCTAAAGACATCCTGTGTAGTTCTCACATGCAAATTGGTAACTATTCTGAAATCTATAAATTCAGAGAATTGCCTGGGGCTCTGAGAGGTTAAGTGATTTGCCCAGAATTATACTGGCAGAATGTGTCAATGTGGAACACAAACCCAATTCTTTCCATCTCAGACAATGGCTTCTTTCATTATCCAATATGTCACAGTACTTCTTGACTTCTATATAAAAATATACCTCTCTTTCCCTCCCTCCCTTTTTCTCTCCCTTCCCTCTCTCCCTCCCTTCTTCCTTCTCTTTTTATCTCTCTCTTTCTCTCTCTCTTTGTCTTTCTCCCAGTTACTTAATTTCTTTTTCATTTTCTCTGCACATATAAATGTATATACATATGTACATATATATCAAAATACAAATTTATCTATACATATATGCACACATACATACATCCAAATACACTGAGATACATATATGTGTATATTTATATGCATATATGCATATAATGTACACCTACAAGTTTATAAGCATAAATATGACAGTATGTTTCATGTCCTTCAAATGGTATACTGCAGGTTATTCATCATCAGTTATCATATACTTCATAGTTTAGAATGCTTCTAAAAATCTGATTAAAAATGTAAACATTACTAATTTTCTAAAATATGAAGCAAAAATTTCCTGGATAACTAAATCAAGTCATTCCTCTGTGTTAATTTTGTAATACTTCAGATTCTAAAGTCTAGACCAAGAGATTCTTTCTTAACATTTAAAAAAGAAGTCACCTGGGATGGAAAATGCCATCCACATCAAAAGAGAGAACTATGGAGACTGAATGTGGAACAAAACATAGTATTTTCATGTTGTTGTTTGTTGTTGTTTTTTTCTCGTGGTTTTTTTTATTTTCATTTTAATCTGATTTTTCTAGTGCAACATGACAAATATGGAAATATGTTGAGAAGAACTGCATATATTTAACCTAAATAAAAAGAAGAAAAAGTCACACTCACCATCACATTCTTCATTGCTCAATATTTCTCTGCAAGCATCTGGGAGAGACTTAACTAAGAAATTAATATTTGATTCTGGGAAGCTTTGGCTAAGTTTATAAGAGAGGGGGGTGGGGAGAAAAGAGAAGTGAGTTATTCCTGAATAAAATATATTTCACAAGATAAGTGTATGATGCAGCTTAAAAGTTTGGCAAAATTCCCAAGAGGCAGTTTAACAGGGCTTAGTAATGAAAGGCTTATTTTAATACTGGCCATGAGGAAACATCTCCTTTATTGAAGAGCTTTTAAATTGAATGGGCAAATCTTGGACTTAACATAGTAAGTTTCTCTTTTCTAGGAAATGTTGATTATTGCCAAGTAGTGCATATTGAGAAATAGAACTGGCCTTGATTTCTAAAGATGGAAAAGTGTGTGTGTGTGTGTGTGTGTGTGTGTGTGTGTCTGTTTAATCTTGATCTGAAGAAGATATTTAATAGACTGACAAGAAATAATTCATTATTTTAGGAATGATTGTCCGAATCTGTGAATAAACTCACACTGTTCAAAGTATATTCTGCTTGGGGAAGCATGTGGTTTGGGACAGAAAGTCTCCAATCTAATTTCAAAATTTCCATGGTGGTTGTAAATTACCTTGAACAGAAAAGTAGTAGCTGGCAAAGTTTCTGTAAAAGATACCCTTTTGAAATGTCATGTAGGGAATCAATAATCAAGGTTTGCAACATCACTTCTCTCCTGGCAGATACAATAGTGAAGAGAGACTCTTATCAGCTGGCTCTCTGTGGACTTGACTCTTATCCCCATATAAGAAAGTAACAGTAAGTGAAGAGATCCTGGGGTTTCAGGAGATCAAAAAATTGCTCCTGTGTCTATTGAAATAGATAGGGCTTCAGGGGAACAGCAGATTCAGGTTCTAGGGAAACAGTTTAAGCTAGAAATCAGATCTGAAAAGCTTAAAGGTTGGCTTATACTAGAAGTAAGTAATAATTGGTGGTCTTCCTTTAGTGATCCATGTTTATTCCATTTGCTTTTCTTAAAATGTGTCACTATTCTGAGGGGAGTAATGTATGTATATGTATGTGAATTAACAGATGTAAGGATAAAAATAATATATGATATTGTTGCTGGCCATCAGAAGCTTAGAACACATAGTCACAGATATATAAAAAGCAGGCATATTAACACTTAATTGATAGTAGTAGATAAGTCACCAAATCATGCAAATTAGTTCTATCTAATGAATATGATCAATCATTGTGGACACGGAGACTCCTCTCCCTCCATACATATAACTCCACATTTTCAAGTTGTTCAGTATACATTTACATAGTTTATCTTATTATCACATTTTTTCATCTCAGCAGACATTTCATGATCCTCATTACCCCTCATTTAAGAACCAAATGAAACATTTTCTAAATTTCCAATTCACTGAATAAGTTATAGCATAAAATATAATCAAATCATTAAGAAAAACAGTTTAAATTAATAGCACATGCTGGGACTCTCTCTCAAAGTTTGGTTCAGCAGTTTATTTTTCTCTGCAGTTAAAGAGTTTAATCATTATGCTACAACTAATGGGAAATGAATAGATTCTAAAGTTCTGCAGGTAACAAACATCTTACAACTATGCATTATTCTTAATTATGGAAAGTTATGCTTGAATTCCTTTGATGTAAAACCATACAACAGGTCTCAAATCTTAAATGAATATAAACCTTTTATAAGAAACAAGGAAAAGTTGCTTTATTTGAATTAAATTGAACTGAATTGACTCAATATCTTCATTTGTAAAGCACTTTTTAGTTTTCATATTACTTTTCTCACTTTAAATCTAAGAGGAAAAGGAAAAATAATGTGATACTCAATTTTAAAAGTGAAGAAACTAGAAGATCCAGTAGGTTAAATGATTTATCCATGATCACAGAAATAGTGAAACATAAACAGGATTCACATTCAGTTCTTTTGGTGACAAATCTACTTTTTTTCATACCTAGTAAAATAGAAACTTCCTTTTTTAACTTTTAATGACTTCCATCATTTGATCCAACACATCTTTTTAGCTTCATCATATATAATTCTACCAAACTATCTTTCTTTTTGTGACATTCCACATTCCATATTTGTGCCTTTGGTCTGGCCATTCTTCAAGTCTAATATGTACTCTCACCTCACCTCTTATAGTCTTTCCCTTGCTTGAAGACATGGCTAAAGCAGTAAATTCTCCATGCAGTATTTCTTATTCTACCAATAGCTAGTCTTTTAAATTATCTTGCATTTAACTTTTTATTTTTTATTTATTGTCTTTACATTTATTTGGAAAATAATATAAATACATAACAGGATACATACACACATGCATTTGTTGTTTCCCTCATACTCTTCATGAATGACTATAGAAATGAAGTTAATTGGCTTCAAACACCTTTCCAATCTTAGAGGATAAAACAGAACTTTCCATCTTGATTTTATCACCTCTGGTTTCCTCAGGATCTTGAATTTCCCCTGCCTGCAAAAATGCTTAAGTTTGGTACAGTCTAAAATCATGCATGTACACATACATACACATATATGTATGTGTTTGTGTGTGTGTTCATGTGCACATGTGAATATATGCATGCATGCAAGAAGAGAATGAATGGATAGGTAGATAAATAGACTGATAAACAGACATATGGATGGTGAAACCCTCAGTTATATACTAAGTGTATGATTCTGGATAAATTAGTCTCTCTCAGCTTCAATTTCTTCATCTGTAAAATAAAGCTAATAATAGCATATTTCTCCACATATTTGTGAAGATCAAATGAGATAATATAAATACAGGACTTTGTAAATATTAAAGCTCCATACAAATAATAGCTATTTTGGGGGGTGCTGTTGTGAAAAAAGCACTAGACATGCTTTTTCCTTCCTGATTCAACTGTTCCTCTAAGAATCTTAATTATTAAGAAGCATTCCAACAACCATCTATGTCCCATTTTGTCCAGGCTGCACTCCACACCTCCTCTAGCATGTTTCTGGATCAGGTATCCACCTCTCCCATCAATTCTCATTAGAATGCCCTTCTTGAGGGCAAGGACTCTTTCTTTCTGCTTGTACTTGTATTCCCAGGGCTTAATAAATGTATGTCAACAATTTAATGTGTCTGAATCATACCAGTACATCTCTAATAGAATATAATTTCTAAAGTACTTAAACTTCAAAAGTCTATGATTCTATGCCCCTGTGTTTGCCATATCCACATATCCAATTATGGTTCCCAACAGGGCACTGAGCTAGAGCTTCCAATAAGGTAACAGTCCTTTGCTATTTTTTTTTAATGTGGTTGAATTAGAAGAGTTTCCCCAAGGTTATCTATACAATTATTTAAATTATCACTGAATTTTCAGTCATAACTATTTGTTAACCAAGTCAAAGAAAGCAACACAACTGGAAATTCTTGGAAAAGAATTAAATAGTAGACATTCATCTGACTCTCTAACTCCCTTGCCTCCAGTGCTATTTGCTGAAAAGAAAGGTGGAAAATTACTATTCATCTATATCTATAGAATCCTGAATACCAACAAAATTATGAGACCAATTATGAGACAGCTTGATAAGTTATTTGAAAGATCAGTTTATTTCACTAAATACTAACTTCTGGAACTATAGGATATATATGAAAGAATAAATGAATGCAAGAAAGTTTTCCAGCACTGCATGATTTTTGCAAATGCCATATTATACTACAATAGACTTCCAGTGTTCTAACTAAGGGTTTGTTTATCACCACTTTGAATGCCATGGCAGAGAGACCTCAAATCATACACTTTTCCAAATAAATATAAGCAAAAGCCATGCAGTGCCATTGGCCAGTAGTCACGTTTATTGGGATGATTCAACATGGATATACATGGATAAATCTCCTAGGAATTGTTACAATAAGTTACAAATATTCCATGTCAATCAATTTACAGCTGATAAGGAAGTGACATGTTATATTCACTACTAATTCACTATTAGAATAATGTTCGTGAGAACTAGAAAAATCTTGGAATGTATGTTGACTGCATCTATTTCATTTAATGGCTAAAAGATCATCCCTTCTCTTCCCATTTCAAAGTCTTACAGGTTTTTTTTCCTATTCTTAGCTAGCTCAGTTTTGCAGAGAAAAAGTCAGCACTGTACTGAATTCAGTTGATAATTAAGCTTTTCATGGTTCGAGATTTACTCAATCCTTATTCTTTACTTTGATGATTAATCACTCATATGTCCGCCCGAATCCTATCATTTCAGGTTTCTAAATATTGAAAATATTTCAAATATGCATTTAAAATAATTGAATAGAACAGTTATTTGGGTACTTCTCTCAGTGGCGTATATTGTAACACAATCACACTTTCTTATCTTAAGATATTCTTATTCATATCTGCATATGAATGTTCCATAAAAGTTTGATTAGAGGATTTTCTCTAGGTCTGGCATTCATGAACATATTTTAATATAATTGTATAATATACTTGTTTATTAAATTTAATACAATATATTTGTTTTCTTTTGTATTTTCTTTTGAGTAAAGCATCCTAAAGACTTCATAGGCTTCAGCAAACTGCCAGAAAGGCTTCACTCACACACACACACACACACACACACACACACACACACACACAAATTAAGCCTTATATTCATGTTTCCTGCCTTTATACAGCATATATATGAATAGCTACAGATTCCAAAAATTCTTATAGCATTTCTAGGGTAGTCCATAATGCTCCCATAAATCTAGTTCTAATTTGTGTCCTGGATGGGGTTGGGCAGATTAAAACCACTACTGATTCACTTCTGACCCTGATCTAGGTCATTTAATGTTCCTTTGGAACCAGTGCAGCACTCAGACCGATCATCTATTATTCTCCTTTCTTGCTGCTTGACAAATGTTCCTTCTTTTCTGATCATACATTTTCTGGATTTATTTTATGAAACTTCTGATCTATAAGTCATTGTATAGTGCATATATACTGCACACTAGTCATGATGGTCAGGGAGTTTTCCACTGCCTCTTACAGATTAGGATTTACTGTGATTTCCAGCCACATGACATCAGGAAGATGTTTTTCTCTGTATTGGTCTGAATCCATAAATCATTTGATGTAGGGAACTGTCAGTGAAGAAATCCCTTCTACCAATGTGAATCCGCTGGTGTCCTGAAGTTGAGAGTCTCGTAAAATTGCATGAAGACCTGAGAGGTTATGGGTTGGTCAGCTAGCATGAGTTAAATATGGAACTGGAACCTGTTTGTTCTTGCCTCCAAGATGGTCTATACATTGTCCCACTGCTGTAAAAATAAAATCTAGAAGTATCTAAGGAGAATTAAAAGCTAAAAATTTAATTCTTTTTAAGTGAAATAAATGGTCTCCCTTTTAGGAAATATTAAATTTTAAAACCTTAATGGAAACATGGAATAGATGGCTACTCATAATTCATACAGACACCCAAGAACAAATATAAAACACAGAATGAAGTCAAATTGAACTTTATAGAGATTGTGAAATTACTTTAATTTCATATAAGAGAGATTGTTTTTGTCATCACTTTTAGATATCATATTTGTTAAGATTTCCACAAAAGTCATGAGGTCTCCAACGGAATGTTTGTTCCCTTCTATTCACTCAGCCACTACCCTAAATCATGCCCTTAACCCCTTTTAGATATTCTAGTATATTAATTAACCTGCTAATTATCTCCATGTTTGCTTTCTACCTCAGAAGTCCTTCCTCTGTAAATCTCCTCCACAAAGTTGCCAAAATGATATGCTTAAAGCCATCCTCCAGAAACATTAGTGTCTCCATATCACTTCTGGTATAAAACATAAACTTCTCTACTTGGCATTTAAAGTCCTTCACAACATAGCTGTACACAGCATTTCCAGGCAGATGACACCCCACACACACATTCTGTGCTCCAGGCAACCTTGTTGACTTGCTATTCATATATGTAATAGCTCATTTCTCATCTCCATGTTTGCAATGAGCTTAATCACCTGGATCTCATATATTCCCTAGACTGAGACTCAGTCCAACTATCACATGATGTCTTTCCTTATCCCAACTAATTATAATACATCCTTATCCTGATCAACTCATATTTGTTTTCATATAACTTAATTGTACTTATATGCATACATTCGTTTTCCCCTAATAGCATGTAAGCGATAATTCACCAGAGCAGGTACTACTTAATTTGGGGTTTTGTGTCCCCAACACAGGGGCAGCCAGGTGGCACAGGGGATTGAATGTCAGGTCTGAAGTCAGGAAGACTCTTTTTCCTAAACCACTGAAGGCAAGTTACTTAATTAACCCTGTCTGTTTGCCTCAGTTCCTCATTTGTAAAATGAGTTGGAAAAGAGAAATAATAAACAATTCCAGTATCTCTGCCAAGAAAATCCCAAATGATGCCATGATGTATAAAGAAACAACAGAAACAACTACAAAACAACAATCCCCAACACACTGTTAGTGCCAGATGCATAGCAGATACTTCATAAATGTTTATGGATCAATTAGTTTATTGCCATTTATGAAATTAGGAATTGGGGAAGGGTATGTCTGTTTATTTGTGTGCTCTCTGGGAAAGACCATGATGGCAGTGAAAAGTGAGTCTGACATCACTCTTTAATAAGGCACAGAGGATGTAGGGGCAAACAGCAGAGAAAGTACAAAAGCAGTGAAAAGGGTACAGAGGAATTGGGTAAAGAAAGGCAGGTAGTATGAGGGAGAGATCAGGAGTGGGGAGAGACACAGATTACTCATGTAACCTTGGTTTAGAATTGAGAGCCCTCGGCAGCATAGACCTGTGAACGTCAAAAAGAGCTGAGGGATAGGGAGTGGTGAGGCAGCAGTTTGTCTCATTTTTTATAGGGTTTTTGTAGGAAAAGAGTTTACATCTTTTCTGTGTCACCTTGAGGTTAGTTAACATGTCCAGATTATCACAAAGCTGGCTATAAAACTGATCTTAGTGCAGATTTCTGAAACTTATCAGTGATTTATACCAAAGGACCAAAAGTACTTAAAAAGCAAAGTCAAGATTACTTTCCCTGTTTCAGTGCATATTACTAGGATATGATTTCAGTGCATATCACTAGGATGTGATTTTTTTTGGTTAATATTTGATGCTCTTTGCAAATTGTGCTCCTTTGATCTTTGGATCAGTTTGTAGACTACTTCTAGCTTCCCTTTTGCAATTTTATTTCCTAGTACTGCTACTTTATACTGACTACTTATAAACTTACTGTACTAACTAGAAGTAGGGGATAGTCTTACCTATATAATATATAATTTTAAGAAAATTAGTTTTGCAAATAATTGTATAAATGTGTTCATATATTAGTTTTAACATATATTTCTACTATGATTAACATATATTGGACTACTTGCCATCTAAGAGAGGGGGTGGGCAAAGACAAGTATTGGAACACAATGTTTTTCAAGGGTTAATGTTGCAGAATTATCCATGCATAAGTTTTGAAAAATAAAAAGCTTTAATAAAAAATTAGTTTTGCAAATAAATCAATACATATTTGTAATGTAATGTCATGGTTAGTTTTACAAATAATACAATAAATGTATTAGCAAGTTTATACTCTGAAAGTACCCTCCTAACATGCAAATTGCTTGAGTCCTAAATTCTAGACCTAATTCCTTCATCAACACAAAGCTGGTTCACTTTTCTCTAGTTATACTCTTTGGAGCTGACTCTACTGGTACCATCTTTATTCTGAGTTTGTCCATTGCTGGGTATATATACTATCTTCTGCTGAACACATAGTTCCACTACAAGTTGCCGTGGAATAAGGAAAAGAAAAAGATGCACTCTCTGCCCCCTGGTAGAGATAAAAATGGATAAAGCAAAAAGAGATTCTTTCTCAACAGCTAGGCTCTTTCCCCATTGATGGTTTTCTTCTCTGTTTTCAGCGATCATTCTCCACAAATCTCTCCTACTACCTAAATTGTCTCCAGAGCTGTCAAGCTAAATTTTGTAAAAACTACTTGGAGAGTATTCAATCTTCAGAGAGTCAGTTGTAGTGTCCACTGATTCCATCTGGGAAAACTTCAAACTCAATAAAAGAGTAATGCAATCGCATCTTTGCATTTCCTTTAATATTTTAAGTTATTCTTCACATCTTTGTATTCTTTTTTTCTTTCTATAACATCATTAATTGAGTGGTGAGATGGAGAGGCAAAATAAAATTAATACTTGAAAAAACTCACCTGCACTATTACAAAATATTTTGAAGAATTCATTGAAAAATATCTGTTTATCACAGTGTCCTCCCATCATCTTTGGTATTTCATTTAGGCTATATTCAAATGTCTTACTAAGATTAGGTTCTTTAGATTCTTTATTCCTTATATTGTTTTTCAAGTTATTTTATAATTCTGTAAATATTTATTTCAGTTGGATTTTCAGTTTTGTTGAAACTAAGTATAAAATTTCTTGTAATTTTCTTAGTTTTTAAAATTATAAATATGTTTATGATTTATGTTTTAAATTTAAAATAAATTATATTGAATTTTAAATAAATTTAAATTATTTCCCTTTTGTATTTTGGACATTTCTAGCTACTTCACCATATCACTCTTAAAAATAATTCTTAGGTTTAATTTCAATAACTTTGTTATTTCCAATTTTATGATCATGTATTATTTTTAGAATTTCTATTGTACTTGTTTTGAAGATTGTCTATCATTGTTCTTTTTGTGCTTTTAAATTGTATTCTCAATTCATTTATCTCTACTTTTTCAATTTTGTTAATATGTTCTTAGTGATATAAATTATCTTTAACATGTGGTATATGTTCTCTCACTGATCTTTTCTTTAAAAATTATTTAATATTTCTATGTATTTTTCTTTGATCCACTCATTTATTAGGATTGCATAATTTAATGTCCACTTGCTGAAATTTTAAAATTCTGCTTATAATGTTGATTGTGTGGTGATCTATAGGGAATATATTTAGTATTTCACCCTCTATCTGTTGTTAACTTTTTCATGCCCTATTACATTGTCATTTTTAATAAAGATACCATGCAAAACAGAAATACATACATTTATATATACACACGTATAGACACAAATATACACACATATATGTATATACATATATGTATGTTTGTATACTTATATATACACATAACATATTCCTTTTAATTCCTTGCATCTATTTTTTTTCCCCAAAATTTTATCCAGGTTTTAATTTTTTGTGTGTGTCTCTCTTGATGTTAAATTTCATTACATCTGATAGGGCCATGTTGAATTCTCTTTCCACATAACTTTACTATTTATCCTTGTTAATTAGTGTAAATATGTAAAAGATAATAAATTTGTGTATATGTGTGTTGGATTTTTTACATTATCTAATGGTCCCTTTAAGCACTATATACTATACATAATTGTTTGTAAATCATATGACTTTGCCTGAGACAATTTTTAATATCTCTGATTTTTTGATTAACTTGAACAATATCAAATTATATTCCAAGTCATAAATTTAATTCTGCACAAATCTTTATAAATGTATTTAATTTTTATTTTAATAAGTGTTTCAGTGCATTTTTTTTCTTCACTGATCTATTCTGTCACTCTTTTTCACTGCATAGTGATTTTATATCATTTTCATTTAAAGTTGTGCTTCTTAGGTTTAATTTTTTTTAACCATCATATTCTAAGAAATTAAAAACATGAATAGGATTTTAGGGGAAAAATAAATGTAATAGAATTTTGACTATTATTGAATAGGAATTAAAATATGCCCATGTGTATGCACATGTATACACACATACATACATATGTATGTTTATGTGTATGTGTATACACATACAAATATAAAGTTTATATATACATGTATTATTAATATAAGTATTTCTTCTTTTCAAAAGGAGTTTTTCAGAAAGGGGTGTAAAAGGATAAAATTGATGTTACTTATTTGGAATAGAATCATATCTTTTTCCTATCATGGCCTAAATCATTGGATTTTTGCATCTTTTTCCTCTATGAAATAAAACTTTTTTTAAAAAAAGATCAGTTATTTTAAAATATATGTATTTTTATTTTTTTAATATTAGAATGTGACATTCTTTCCTTTTTTATATCTCTTGCAAAATCTTATATTAATTGAATAGTATTTTTATATGTTTTCTGTATGGGTGTTTGCATTAATTTTTCTTAGCTCAGGAATTGTTGTGCATAACTTAGGGTGCATCAGAGTAGGCTTTTAAATTGGTGATGACATATGAATTCAATATTTTTTTACTTGAAACTCTGGTTCCAATCATTCCAGACAGATTTTTCACTATATTCCCATGTAATATAACATACAGGTCTTTTGTTTTACTATGGAGACCACTGATTCTTAATGGTCTCTACCTGTTCAATTTTCCAGATCAGTCATTTTTGACAGTAAATATTTTACATTCTTTCTAATTTTCCTTCTTTTGACTTAATTGGAAAACTAGTTTTTATCACTGAATGTTTTATTTCTGATTCTTCCATTCTGTATTTTGTGATATCCTCTACTTGTATAAGTTTATAGATTTTGTCCTAGATTGCTTTTTTTTCCTCTTTCAAGTATGTCCTCGAGATTTCTACTTTTACTATTTATCTCTTTTAATTAATAAGATCAAAGATCTAAAGCTGGAAATAAATCTGCGAGGTCTTCTGCCATTATTTGTTGTCATTGTCATTGTCATCATGATCATCATCATCATCACAGTTAGTGTTTATTTTGAATATTTAAGATTTATAGAATATTTCACATATATTATTACATTTGATCCTTACAAAATTGTATGAATTGCTATTAGTATACTAATTTTTAAAAGGAGGAAATTTAAGCTGACAGAATTTGACTGACTCACCCAAGGGACTCAGCTAATATATATCTGAGAAAGATTTGAATTCAAATTTTCTTGATTCCACATCAAGGGCTCTACTCACTATATTGTATAACTACCTTTCCTTTTCTCTATTTCCTTAGCAGAGCTTTGGTGTACTCTTGGGGCTCTTTGTCATCAAACTATTCTTTTTTTCTGGGAAGATACTTTTAATTTTTTGCAAAATCATTCTTTCAGATTTAAGCTGGAGTTCTGTTAACTCTTGGCTTTTAAAATATATTAGGAACTTCCTTCCTTTTGCCAACCTCTTTAGTACCTTAAAAAAACATTTCCTTCCCAATCTTTCCTCCAAAGAAGTTTTTCTTTCAGCAGCTTTGGGAATTACTGACTCACCAAACTCCCCAGGGCAAGGTCCAGTGTGAGAATGGACAGCTACAGGTAATAATGGGTATTGTGTTTAAGTAAGGGTTGGAGAAGATGGTCTCTGGGGTCTCTTTACATATCAAAGTGCTGTGTTCTTATAATTCTATGATTCTTGCATAATGATCTGTGATGCTGCCTAGAAGGAATTCTCTGTCTTCTGCCAAGAATAGAGCAGATGGAAAGGCATCTCAATTTTTATTGATATTATCCAGATCATTTAAATTCTTTTGCCTCAGTTTCTCTATTTTTATGGGCTTGTACCAGAATTTCTCTTAGGAAGATTCAGGATCTAGAGCAATGATTACATGATCCTTTGATCCCTGCTGATCATATTTTTAGATCCTTCTTCAGTATTACTCTCCCATTAGAAAAAGACCTAGAGAAATCCTTTCACTTCTTTTAGATGTCATTCCTTATAATTTTAAGCTTCAAGTCAGCTTTTACACTCTCCTCTTTCACTCTCATCTTCTTAATTTCTCTTTACTTTTTGCCTTCAAGGTGGTATTGTTTATATATCTTACATTGTTGATCTTCCTACTATCTACCTTAATTTTGGTTCTGGTTCATCCAGCCTGACATTGAGTATGATACACTCTGCATATAAGTTAAATAAAAAGGTGGCATGTAGCCTTGTCATACTTTCTCAATTTTAAACCAATTGTTCCATGTTGAGTTCTAACAGTTGTTTCTTGGCCAGCATATAGAATTTCAGGAGACAAGTAAAATGACCTGTCTTTCTGATGACTTGCTATATTTTATGGTGATCCAAACAGCTAAAGGCTTTAGTATAGTCAAAAAAACAGAAGTAGGTGTTTTCTGGAATTCCCTTGCTTTCTTCACAATCCAGTGAATGCCAGAAGTTCTGGTTTCTAGTTCCTCTGCTTCTTTGAAAACTAGGTTGCTTTTCAGGTAATTCTTGGTTCACATATTAAACTTAACTTGAAAAATTTAAAGATAATCTTGCTAGAATGTGAAATGGGTACAATTGTTGAGTAATGTGAATGTTCTTTGGTGTTGTCCTTGTTTAGTGGTAGAACATAATCTGATATTTTCCAATCCAATGGCCACTTTTTTTTTTCAAATTTGCTAGTATAATGAATATATAACTCTAACAAGATAATCTTTTAGGATTTAGGTAGGTCAGCTGGAATTCCATCACCTCAGCCATTATGACCTCTCTGTCATGAGTAACCCTATGGAATAGTTTATAATTTCATTGAACTATGCAAACCCCTCCCCCACAACAAGGCAGTGATCTGGGTGGGAATAAGGAAAGGATGGGCTAAATCAGCTTTAATTCTCATAGCAGTCCTTGAACGTTCCAAGGGAATTCCTGGTAGGTTAAGATACATATGAGATTATCTGAATGTTTAAGCAGTGTTTAGTTGTTTTTGAGAGTCCCTAATTCATTCCTCTTTTGTTTCCAATTTTTAAAAATTCCTTATATAATTAAAGGTCAGTTATTTTCCTACATTAGATCACATCATACATAAATACTGGAGACAATTATGATTCTGTCAGTGCAAGAAAGTCCCAGAATAAAAACTCCCTCTACCAATGCCAAAGCAGCTCATAAGCCATGTCTAACTTGAAATACTTAGATATTGAGTCCTGTCCAAGTTCACTCTAGTCATCAAGGTAGTATTTGCCACTAACTCAGCACTCTCTCCTATAAGCCATTTTGTCTTTACCACTTGCAGACAATTAAATAAGTTCATATATGTAAAATGTTTGGCAAAACTTCCAAACACTATGCAAATTCTAGTTATTATTATTGTTATAATTTTTATTATGAACTTGCACAGAAATTCCCATTATCCATGTAAAATTATATTATATGTTTTTTTCTGAGGCTTTTAATTTTTAAAGATTAAGTAAATCAGAGTCAAATATTTTAATCCAACAAAGATTCCTATCTAGCATATATGAAGCTATTCAAATGTAAGCTAGGATTTTCAATGGCCTACATGCTCTCAAGTTTCAGTTTTAAAATAGATAAGCAATGCTAGAAGATTCATAAAAGACTTGAAACAGATACTCTATGTCTCAAACTTTATAAGAAAAATAGTCTTGGAGGACAGAGTGGAGCTATAGTTTGACTCCCTTTCCAAGTCCCTCAGAAAGTAAAGGAACCAGTGCAAATAAATTAAAGATAATAGGAATTAATTAATGAGGTTGTTTCTTTATATATTTTTTACAATTTTTATTTAGAAGGCAAAGATTCTATTCCCATATCTTCTACTTGTATTATGGAACATTTGCATCAATTTTAATAAATATTGAATGCCAGATTTCTAACTTAAAATTCATTCTACATAATGGTATATGTTGCAGTAGTTCTCAAAGTATGGTGTGCAGATCCCTGAGAGTCTATAAGATGAAAACTATATTCATAATTATACTAATACATTATAATACTAATAGTAAGATATTACTTACCTGTGAAAACAATACAAATTTTTTCTAACAACATATTTGTATGAGGACAGATTTTCATCATGTTTTTCAACACACATACATACACACACACATACACACACACACACAAAGACTGAATGCAGAAGTGGATATAAGAAATCCATTGTTCTATTAGGCCATACATTAAAAAGATTTACGAAAATGCATAAAATGATTCCACAGTTCTTATTAAATTATGTTCCTTTGGAGAATAAAGTTATTTTCATAAAATGTTTTATATTAACATTGATTTTATTAGAATCTTATCCATTTTAATTTCAAATATGATAAATCATGATAGAAATAATCAATGTAAATAAAATCTCTTAGGGTACTTATTTTTTTAAAGAATAAAGAGTAATGAGACCAAAAAGTTTGAGAAACACCAAATTATTAGATATTATGGTAAATTTGGGATCAAAAATCTCTTTTCATATCTCACTGGATACTTACTATCTGTAGCGATACTTCAAGTAACTAATTAACCCTTGTTTTTCTCATCTGTAAAATAGTGATGATAGGTGAGCTTTTTGTAATGGCAAGGATTCCATAGTTCCTGGATTATAGTAAATAAATCCTTCTTGACTGATTGCCTTATATTTGAAAAACTTCCAAATCCTATGTAAAAAGTTTTTTATTATTATTCATGAATTATGAAGTAATTTGTATTTAAAAGAAGAATGGGTATAAAGTTATCATTTTAATTCCTTTATATTTTATTTCCAATGTTTACTCTTTCAAGTATTTGATTTTACCCGAAGAAATCAGTGATTAGAAACAGTAAAGTAATTCTTTCTCTCTTCAAAAGAACCTCCACCCTTTGGGGGGATAAAAGTTTAAAAACTTTCACATAGATATGAGAGACACAGTATATGAAAGCACTGAAAAGCAGCACTACTGTGTTCTGATAACTAACATCAAAAGAGCTAAGGCAAAAATATTTTTCCCAACTAATTTGGTGTGGTGGAAATCTCTCAGTTGAGAGAGAAAAATTTTATCAATAAGATTTTTTAAAAATGTCATGAGAAACATAGGAAAGACAGAATCTTTCTAAATAAATCTCTATTAAAACAAAAAACACATTGCCAAACAACTGGACAAGTACTCCATTTGAATAATAAAAAAATTGTGGACATTTTTTTAATTCCCAAGGAAAAAATAAGTGAACATTTACCTTATTTATTAATGTAGGGTAGAATAAAACCAGTAAATAAAACTCAATACCAATTTGAATTTGAGTATATTTCTATAGATTGTGGAAGAGCAGGAACTGGACACATAATAGAGAAAAATACAGGGTCCCTCCCTTCAAAATGTTTACAGTCATTGAGGAGATAAGGCATGAATATTTATGAACAGATATGGATAACATTTGGGTCAAATGGGATGTTCAGGAATTAAATCCCTTTATGAATGATAGATCATTTTGATTTAGGTGATAAAGTCTTCATTAAAAAAAAAAAAAAAGGTAAAGCCTAAGTTTAATTTTGAAAGCTCTGTTAGTTCAACCATATATAGACACCCACACACACATATGTTTTTGTGTGTATGTGTGTGTGTGTATTTAAATATGGGATTGGAAGCAGCTGAGACATACCATATAGGAGAAGTCTTTGATTGTAAAGACCTAAAGGGTTTAAGAGAAGATAAAATTAATATAAAAAAATTTTTTAAAGTATTTAAAAATAAGATATTCACAAATATCTCCTAAAAATTGCCCATTTATATCCGTTGACTCTTTACCAGTTTTATTCACAACTGTTCTGTAAATATGTGAGAAATGAGTTCTTTATCTGAGATGTTTGCTATATTTTTTGGCTCTCTCACACCCATTTTCTTACTTTCCTCCTAATCTTGGCTCAGTGTTTTTATATTTGTGTTAAAACTTTCTAATTTCATGTAATCAAAATTAGCCATTCTATGTCCCATAAGTCTTTCTATCTCATGTTTTGTCACAAATTATTCTCTTATCCATATATATTACAAGTAAAATTTTCATGCTCTCCTAATTTGGTAATGACATGAACCTTTATGTCTAAATCATGTGCCCTTTTAAAATTTATCTTAGGACACAGTATGAGTTCCTAGTCTATGACTAATTTCTGCCAAAATTTTTTAAAGTTTTCCACCAATTTTTATCAAATACTTATTTCTTGTCCTAAAATCTTGGATCTTTAGGTTTATAAAAGGCTAGATTACTGTAATAATTTGCTGTTGTGTGTTGTGTATTGTGTACCTAAACTATCCCACTGAGCTATCAATCTGTTTTATAGCAAACATACAATTGTTTTGATGATTAATACTTTATACTACAGCTTGAGATTTGATACTAGAGTACCTTCATTCACAAATTTTTCCTTGGTTCCCTTGATATTCTTGACATTTTGTTTTTCAAAGTGAATTTTGTTATTGTTTTATCAAGCTCTATAAAATAATTCTTTGGGAGAAAGATTCTGGGAAAATGGTGAAGTAGACTGGAAAATTGCAAGCTCTTTGGACATCCCCAAAACATAGAACAAATTTCTTTAATTTAAAAAAAAAAGAAAAGGAAAAAAATCAAGAAAAACAAGATTATGAAAAAAAGGTTAACCAAATAGAAAAGAAGATACAGAGCCTCAGAGATGAAAATAACTCTTTGGAAATTAAAATTGGGCAAGGCAAAGCCAGTGAAGTTATAAGACCAAGAAATAACAAAACAAATTCTAAAGAATGAAAAAATAGAACAGAATGTGAAACATCTTATAAGAAAAACAATAGATCTGGAGAACAGATCAAGAAGAAAAAACATAAGAATAATTGAACTGCCTGAAAATTTTGACCAAAAAAAACATCTTGATACAATAATGAAAGAAATAGTCCCAGGAAATTGTCCTGGAATAATAGAACATGAAGGGAAAGAGGAAATAGATCTTTGTGGAAAACACATAGGAACATTATTGTTACATTTTGAAACCCTCAAGATCAAAGAGAAAATTTTGCAAGAAACAAGAAAAAATATGATTCAAATATACTGCAGCTATAATTATAATTGTACAGGATTTATTAGCAGCCACAATAAAAGACTGCAGGTGCTGGAATCATATCTATCAACAATCAAAAGAACTAGTCTTGTGGCCAAAAATATCATGTTCAGTAAAAATATTTATAATATTAAATGAGACATTTAATTAACTTGCAGATTTTCAGGACTTTCTATCAACCAAACCCAAATTTATTAGAAAATTTAACATATAAGAGCCAATATCAAAGATCAATATTAAGGAACTCAACATGGACAAATAGTTTGTTTTTAACATAGGAAATGTAGAGCATATGTTTAAGATTGATATCAATAACAGGGCAGCTCAAAAGTGATACTGGGGCAGAATTAAGGTAAAAATGATAGCTATTTCCATACAAATTCCTTTTCACCCCAGTGAGACTGACCCTTTTTGAAGTTTTCTCAGTATATCTTGAGCTGGAGAGAGGTTTCATTCTGTCAAACTCTGTTCAAAGGCTTTCTTTTAAAGAGAAAGTAGAAAAAAACTCAAGCAGTTTTCTGATTTTGCCATCTTGGCTCCACCCCTTGATTTTTTTTTTTGCAACACTTTCATAACTTCTCCCAATTTTCTTCTTTCTTATTTAATTTTTAAAACCCTTTTTGAGGTCTTCCAGGAATTGTTGATGGTCTTGTGTCCAATTCTTCTTTTTTTTTTTTTTCTTGGAGACTTTTTTTGCAGATTTGACATTGTCATCTTAGTTTGTGTCTTCATCTTCCCTATAATCATAAAACATTTTTACCATTAGTTTTTTTTTTTGCTTGTTTGCTTTTTGCTCTCTTTTCCAGTATATTTCTTGACTTTTAACTTTATGTTAAAGTTGGACTCTGATCATGGAGAATATTATCCTAAACTTTAGTCTTTTTGAGCTACTGTTTTCCCAGCTAGTTCTAAAAGTCTGTAAATTTTTGATGCTTCCGGTGGTATAATCCAAGCAAAGTTTTGATTACTGCTCTCTTGGCCTTTACTATGTTCATAACCCGAGAAGGAGCTTCATTCTCTTGCAGCTGCTAATGCCAATGTTCCTTGCTCCTGACACATATTAGATGTTTAGGGCAAGCTCCTTTTAGAGTCTTTTTTTTTTTTTTTCTGAGACAATTGGGGTTAAGTGACTTGCCCAGGGTCACACAACTAGGAGTGTTAAGTGTCTGAAGCCAGATTTGAACTCAGGTCTTTCTGACTTCAGGAATGTTAACTTAGAGTCTTTACTTAGGGAATTGGATGTGAAATAAGAAGCAATAACAGGGAGTAGTGACTACAGTTTTATAAAAGCGGCTGTGACATGATTAAAGTCATAGTTAGGAAATAGAAAATCCATTCATGGCAAAATAAGATGGAAAATTCCAAATATTTTTAAAAAGCTATCTCCAAAACATTTTCTTTCTTTTCTTTTTAAGTCACCCTCATAATTATTTAAGGCTGCAGGCTTGTAATAAAAGGTAATTATGGCCACAATTGATCAAATGTTATCATATTTGTTTGTACTGAATCAGAGGTAACCTTTAAACATTCTAAAAAAATAAAATAAAATAAAATAAACATTCTAACCCATTAAGTTGCCTAGTATGTGAAATTATGTTTTCCCTATAAAGAAAAATCTTTATTTTTTGTATGAGGAAAATTTCCAAAGTAAGTCATTTTGATACTTTTATCCATTTTGTAAAGAAATCTACTTCAATATAGTTAGTGGTACAGACTGTAGTCTCTCTATGACTGCTCATTTGGTGTGTCTCATGTACTTCCACAAATCTGTCAAAGATTTATGAGTGTATGACATGCTGGGGCCTTCCTTATGTTATTTTGACATTGTGTGGGCACTGATGGAATACATGGATGCTAACTATCCTTCATGAAATAAGAAAAGGTATATTTTTCTATTCAATAAAAATGCATTAATAGTTCTTCCTTATTCTTCCTCACACACATTCTTTCTTCATATATGCCCCCTTTGTTTCCCCCAAAGCTTAATCCAAATACTATCTGACTCTCCTCAACTCAGCTCTTCCTCATTATCTTTTCTTATTTATATAAGTATATGTATGCTTTGTATCTATTATATAAAGATATGTGAATATATATATATATGTTATAGAAGTATATGTGTGTATATCCATCAGCATACACACACACACACACACACACACACACACACATATACACACATATGTGTGTATGTGTGTATAGATACAGATTCAGAAAAATAAATATGGATAAAAATGTACAAGTAGGTACAATGCTTCATATCATCCCCTTTATAGATTTTAACTTCCTTGAAGGCAGAAACTTTTTCATCTTTATCTTTTTGTAGATATTGAGTATGTATGGTGACTCTGAAGCCAGAAAGACCAAGATTTAACTCCCACCTTTGACACATTAATTATTTTATGTCTTAGAATTCTAGGCAACTCCATAAAACTATATATTATAGATATCGGAGAAGATAATACTTTACATAGTTAGACAGAATTGATCAACTAGGAGTTATCTATACCATTGAAATCACATATCTAGTCCTTACCTCTAACACAATACATGACACATAGTAAAGGCCTCATAAATGCTTTTGAAATTGTTTGGCTAATTATATTGTAAGCTATATTCTATTAAATAAGAGATTTTTCTATGGTAATTTCTCAAATATGACTAAAATTCATTATAATTAAAAATAAAAAGGCAAACAACATCATTATAAAACTAAAGGAGAACTAATTGGATGCTGTTTTTTTAATGTACTATAGGTAAGTAAGATTTGAGGAATCTAATTAAAGTGAAAGATATATCCCTCTTGATTAATTTTTATTTCTTTATTAAAGAGCTGTTCCAACAACCAATTTACTCATTTTGAAGAAAAGAGTTGTGTTTTTGTTTCTTGTTTGTTTTTTTGGGAAAGGGTGGCTGTTATTGCTGTTATGAATTTTCTTTGGTCAAAACACCAAGCAGGAATATCTTAGGGGCATTCTCCAGGGGTGGCTATAGCTTAGAATTAGTCTGCAAGGACTTAAGCCCTTCATGTTCCAAAGTACAGAATTTAATGTTGCTAATTAGCTATGTGGACACAAGTCTTGCAGTCTGTTTTTGAGAAGAGCATAGAATCTATTAGGCTGTTACTCAAATTCCAAGGTTAGGCTAGCATGTGAATGTATATGTAAGATCTCCAAGGTCATTATCACTGCAGGGGGAAAAAGCCACTGTTCTCTGAAGAGAGAAAAATACACAAACCTTTGATCTGCAAGAAGAGCCAGCAGAGATCAGGAAATTAAAGGGAATTCAGCATTACTCTAACTAGAATGGAAACTCTAGATTATTAATTGAGTCAGTGTTTACTAAGAAAATTTTGTGGCAATAAACATCAGAATGCTAAAAATGCATTTATATTGAAAATAGTTGATTTCTTTTTTTTCTTTTTTTGTTCTTCACATGTTTTGTTGATAATCCAATGAAAACTACTCTGAGAGCAGACATAAATGTTAAAAATTTTCTTCTAGCACAACAGAATTCATAGTTTGATTTTTGGCTTCATGTCTTAGGCAGCAATCCAAAAATCATCATAGCATTTAGTTACTTGTTTAAAAGGATCAATTTAAATTAGTTAGATTCAAATGATATTGACTCTTTCCTCACCATAGTTACTGTGTCTGTTCAAAGATAAAGCTGTGCTTTAGTGTGATAAGACCAATCTTAACCATCTTAACTGAGGCAGGGCTAGGAAAAAAAAGCTAGAAAAAAAAGGGCAAAGGAATCAAAATGTGGTTGCTTTTATTTTTTAAATATAAATGTTATTTTTTTCACTTTTAATGAATGCAGAGAAAATTTATTCTTTAGGAATTATCTTTTCCTAAGCTGGAGAAAAAAAATGAAATCAAATCTAAACAAATTTGATTCATCTTCCAGGATTCTAAATCAGATCCATTATACTCACCAAATGAGGGGGTAATTTCTTTAAAATTGTCAATAAGTTCTCATTATGCTATTTTGCTTTTAATTTTCAGAGTTCTGGAACTAAAGTCAAAAGGTTCAGATCCCAGCTCTGTCATTTTACTACTCATATAACCTAAGGCAAAATGATGAATACTTGGCAGACATCAGTTCTTCAATAAGGCATAAAACTAGATGAACCCTCTAACTGTTCATTAGCTACTGCCATGGTCCTTAATACTTATATGAGCAGATATACCAGTAAGGTAATAAACATTTATTAAATGTCCACTATGTGCTAGGTAAGTCTTACAATCTGCTTTTGATAAAAGAATAAACTCTTATCAGAGTAGTACTAAAAATGTGAGATATATTGGGAATTAAAAAGAATTCCTTTTTAAAGATAATTCCTACTCTCAAGGAGGTCACAGTCTAATGGAGAAAACAACCTGAGAAGAATTAATTTAAGAAAATCAATAGAGAGAAACCAGTAGAAATTAGGAGGATTCCTGTAGAAAGGCACATTTCAACTACGAAAGGAAGCCAGAGAAACCAGAAAGCAGAGATCAATAGAATATTGCAAATATTAGGGATGAACAATAAAGATGATGCTCAACAATTTGGAAATATGAACAAAAAGTCATACCATATGAGTACTAGAACTCTATTCCAAAGAAATAAAAGAAAAGGAAATTGGTTCAAAGAGGGAATAACATAAATAGTCAATTGGGTATAGAAAGCTATCTAATCTCACAAAAAAGTATGAGGGGAAGGGAATTAGAGGAGGATAATAGAAGAGAGGGTAGATTGGGGGAAGTGGTAGTCAAAAGCAAAACACTTTGAAAAGGGTATGGATGAAAGAAGAAAGAGAATAGAATAAAGCAAGAAATACCATTAGTAATAATTTTGAATAGACTTTTTAAGCAAGATTCTCTAATAGAGGAATCATTTCTAAAATAGAGAACTGGATCAAATTTCTAAAAGTAGTAAATTGATTAGTAAATTAGTAAATTGATAAATGATCAAAAGATATGACTGTCTCAAATGAAGTAATTTAAACTATAGCTATTTAAAAATGTTCTAACTCACTATTGTTTGTAGAAATGCAAGTTAATACAGTTTTGAGGTACTATCTCATACATATTAGATTGGTTAATAGGACAGAGGAGGTAAATGACAAACATCAGAGGGAATATGGGGAAAGTAAGACATAGACACATGGTTGGTGGAAATTAACTAAAACCATTTTGTAGAACAATTTAGAACTATGCCCAAAGGGCTAGAAAACCATATATGTCCTTTGGTCTAGCAATACCACTATTGGTATATATTTCAAAAGAGATTTAAAAAACCAAAAAGAAAAAGGACCTATATGAATAAAATATTTAGAGCAGCTCTTTTCTGGGGACAAAGAATTGGAAATTAAGAAGATATCCATCAGTTGGGGAATGGCTGAACAAATTATACTATATGATCATAATGGGATAGTTTTGTGCAATAAATGATGAGCAGATACTCTCAGAAAAGCTTGGAAAGGCTTCTTTGAGCCAAAACAAAGTGAAATGTACTATATACACAGTAAGAGCAATATGTCTTTAATGGAAATGCTTTGACTACCCATGTATAACTTCTATTGAATTGCTTGCTTCTTCAATTGGGGAGAGAGGAAATAGGACAGCAGAGAATCTGGAACTCAAAGTTTTAAGAACAAATGTTAAAAATTGTTTTTACATATAAGTGGAGAAATAAAATATTAATTTTTAAAAGGAAAAGGACCTATGCATACAACAATATTTACAGGAACTCTTTTGTGTGGAGGCAAAGAAATGGAAATTGAGGAGATGTCTGTCAGGGAAAAGCTGAAAAAGTTGTGGCTAAACAAATTATGATATATGATTATGATGGAATACTTTTTGTTATAAGAAATTATGAACAGGATGGGTTTTTAAAAAAACCTGGAAAAGCACAAAGTAAAGTGATCAGAACCAGGAAAACATTAAATACAGTACTAGTAATATCATATAATGATCAATAGCTAATGACGTGGCAGTTCTCAGTAATACAATGATCCAAGAAAGTTCTAAAAGTTATGAAAAAATGTTCTCTATCACAGAAGAAGAACTGATGGAATTTGCAGATTAAAGCACACTTTTTTCTTTTTTTTCCTTTTCTTTTTTTTGGTCTGTCCTTTCTTTTGCAATATGACCAATATGGAAATATGTTTAGCATAAACTGTACATGTATAATCCATATACCAAGTTGTTTGTCTTCTTAAGGAAGAGAAAAAGTAAAGGATAAAAAGAATTTATAATTTTTAAAAGAGGTAAATTTTTAAGATTTAATTGAATATATATTTTTAAAAAGATAAGATTTGGAAATTGGAAGAATAACTTTGAGAAACAGAAGGAAAGCCATCATCACTAGATTGCAATGTGTGTAAAGCAGTGGGAGAGATAATGGGGATATAAGGTATGAGACCCTTTCCAGGGTTTTATATTTGATCTCAGAAGTGACAGCACCTTGGGTTTATTGAGTATGGATATGACATGATCAAACCTATACTTTAAGAAGATCACTTTACAGCCGAGTGGAGGAGTGATCAGAGTTAGGAGAAATTTATAGCAAAGAAATCAAGCAACAAGTTATTGCATTAGTTTAGAAGTAGGTGATGAGGAACTGCATCAGGGTGCTGGGGCCAGCATTTTTCTTTTAATATATATAGCACCTCTAGGGAATATGGAAGAAAAATAGATATGTAAATAAGCAATACTATTGATTTTGTGACTTAAAAATCTGATGTGTTGATACAGAAATTATATAGGTCCTTTCTCTTTTTGTTTTATTTTTTAATCTCTTTTGAAATATATACCAATAGTGGTATTGCTAGACCAAAGAACATATATGGTTTTCTAGTCCTTTGAGCATAGTTCCAATGTGTTCTACTGAATGATTTTAGTTCATTTCCACCAATGCACCAATACTTTGTTTGAGTCATTGAATATAGGATTGAATTGTTCCAATACTTTGTTGCCTGGTCTAACTTCCTTTAATTCAGCTATTCAGGTTAACTACCACTTGTCTGAGAAGTTAGGTGGCACAGTAAATAGAATGTTGGGCATGGAATGAGGTAGACTCATCTTGCTGAGTTCAAATCTGGTCTCAGACACTTGTTAGCTATGTGATCCTTAATGAGTCACTTAACCAGGTTTGCCTCAGTTTTCTTATGTGTAAAATGAACTGGATAAGGAAATAGAATACCACTTTAGTATCTTTACCAAGAAAACCCCCAGATGGTTCCCAAACTGAAAAATGACTGAATAACATTACTACCACAAGTCTCTGTTGCTCCATTATTAAAAGAACTTTTTTCAGTAAGAATTCTACAAAGTAGATCTCTATAACATATTAATAACCATAGAAAAGTATTTTCTTATATTTACTAAAAACAAAAACACTAAGAATAACATTAAAAGAAATAACGAAAACTAACAGTAATAAATTACTTCATGATTACAAAATACTTCCATACATTTATTTGATTCTCACAATTAATCTGTGCAATGTATTTTAAAAAGAAAACATTATTAGCCTCAGTTTCTACATGGGAATAGTGAGGCACATAGAATTTAGGTTGCTTGCTCAAGAAGTACAAGAGCTGGGATTCCAATACAAGTAGTATTTTAATTATATCATGGTTCTTCTCAAGAGAAAACAGCTTACCATGAATACAGATAGTCTCTCTTTACCCTTTTACAAGTTCTACTTGACTAAAAATAGCACAGATTTTAAATTCTATCCAGTTGTAAAATATCTAACCTGTTCTCAAGAAGCAGTTCAATATCTAGGATAATAATAGATTTAGATTTCAAGGATACTCAGAAGTCATCTAATCCAAAATCTTGATGTCACAAATAAGGAAACAAGAATAGAATGCTTGTGGAGTAGCAAAGTGATGCAAAGGATAGAACATAGGACTTTGAGTACATATTTATTTGTTGTGTGGCCCTAGACCTACTTAAACTTTCTATACTTGAATTTCTTCATCAATTAAATGGAGAAAAGAATTAATAACTAAAGATCAAACTTTTCTTAATTAATTTAGACTATATTTATCTCTTCTGTCACCACCATTTACTTTAGAACTTCAATTGGAGGGGTACTAACATTACTATTTAGTTCTTTCTCTCTTAACAGATCATAAGGTTACTGGGAGCAAAAACTATTTTTCATTCATTTATATCCCTAGCATTTAGCAAAACAAGTATTATATAAAATCACATTTAATAAATATTTATTTGATGTGAATTATATCTTAATTTTCATATTTTATCTTTGATACATATTTGGTAAACCTTAAGAAAAATTAAGATATAATCCAGCAATGAGGCTGGCTAATGGAGTGGGTAAGTAATGAGCTACTAATTCAAATACTTTTTTATATAGGTATCTTTAATAATATCTACACAACTGTTTGTGAGAGATTATGATATGGAAGGATGTGAATTCTGGAATACATTACAGTATTTTGAATTATGGTCCTTGATTTATGCATGGTAAATTATTAAATGGGGGCTGGAATTATTTGTTATTTTAAGTAGAATTTAACTTAAAGGATAAACTACCACAATCAATATTTCAAAATGAATAATTCCATATAAATAATGAAAATTATAAAATAAAGGCTATGTATATTGTATCTGTTGAAATTAATATTTCCTGTTATCAGGAATCCTGTTATCAGCCTTTTAGATTGAGTTCAAGCATTTTATTTTTTTATCAAGTACACAAATTTTCTAGCAATTTTTCTTGATGAAAAAAGATTCCATTATGTGATCATAGGGTATAATCAAGTTAGGAAGTTGTAATTTTTTAAAAGTCTCTTTTTATAGTGCATAAAAATATAACAGAAAGTTGAAGATGAGATGAGAGTACACTAAGTTTAAAATATGTGGCAAGATTTAGAGAAGGTATGCCAAGTGATCAAGCTAATGTTTCTCTTTTTATTTCTGCTGGTTGAGGAAGGAAGACTTTATTCTTTTTTTATTTTAATAGTCTTTTATTTACAGGTTATATGTATGGGTAACTTTACAGTATTGACAATTGCCAAACCTCTTGTTCCAATTTTTCCCCTCCTTCCCCCCACCCCCTCTCCCAGATGGCAGGATGACCAGTAGATGTTAAATATATTAAAATATAAATTAGACACACAATAAGTATACATGACCAAACTGTTATTTTGCTGTACAAAAAGAATCAGACTCTGAAATATTGTACAATTAGCCTGTGAAGGACATCAAAAATGCAGGTGGGCAAAAGTATAGGGATTGGGAATTCAATGTAATGGTTTTTAGTCATCTCCCAGAATTCTTTCACTGGGTGTAACTGGTTCAGTTCATTACTGCTCCATTGGAACTGATTTGGTTCATCTCATTGCTGAAGATGGCCAGGTCCATCAGAATTGGTCGTCATATAGTATTGTTGTTGAAGTATATAATGATCTCCTGGTCCTGCTCATTTCACTCAGCATCAGTTCGTGTAAGTCTCTCCAGGCCTTTCTGAAATCATCCTGTTGGTCGTTTCTTACTGACATAATATTCCATAATATTCATATACCACAATTTATTCAGCCATTCTCCAATTGATGGGCATCCACTCAATTTGGAAGGAAGACTTTAGATAGGAGGTGAAACTATGTAGGACACTAATGGTTGAAAAAGAAAGAATCTTACAAATGAATAAAGGTAGCCATTTCCAAAATACAAATTTATTGTTGTTTTCTGTCTTTCATTTTCAAAGAGCACCAGTGATATCATAGTTGACCTTGGTGTCTACTGTCTCACCAAGGTCCTGATTCAGCAGCCTTCATGGGTATTTGTATAAATTGTTCTCAGTTGCCAATTTTAGCAAGGCAATTATTCACATGCTTAGGGTAGACATTTCTCATCATTCAAGGACAGGTTTGATACCCATTGCTTTCCCCCAACCTAGTCTAGTCCATCTACTGGATGTGGCTACTGTGCAAGCTACAGCGTCTTAGAACCATAGGTATGAATCCATCCAGAGTGGATGAGAAGTTACAAAAACAGTTCAGCAGTCCTCACACCAGAGTGGATATTTCTCCTTTAAACAATCCATATATCAGCCTAGATATATGATAGATATAGATAGATACCTACATATATATATATAATATAAATATGAATCTGTAGATGTATAACTATTTGTCATTATATATCTATATTTGTGTATTTTTGTGGGTATGCATATATATGTGGGTATATATGTGTATATATGTATATATATATATATATATTTATATATGTGTGTGTGTGTATGTATGGATATGTTTCTATATCTAACTTTATATATCCATTATGAGTCACAGACAAGACTTAAATTTAGGTCTTCCAAATACTGAAGTGAGTTTTCTATTTTGGCATGATGGCTTTATCTGTGATTTCTGTAAAGGCTTACAAGGCATCTTTATTCAATGTGGAATTTTTGCAAAACCAGAAGGTATAGGAGAGGATTATAGAGTCAGGATCCTTAAAAAAATATTTTCAGTTAAGAATATTGGGCCAAATGTGATAAGATATAATTAGGGCAGCTAGATGTTACAGTGGATAGAATGCTACTCCTGGAATCAGGAAAATTCATCTTTCTGAGTTGAAATCTGCCCTCAAATTAGCTAAAGGATCCCTGGCAAGTCACTTAATCCTGTGTGCCTCAACTTCCTCATTTATAAAATGAACTGAAGAACAAAATAGCAAATTGCTCTGGTATCTTTATCAAGAAAATGCCAAATGGGATCAGAAAGACTCAGACACTATTGAAATGACTGAGCAAGAAAAGTATAGCCTATTTAAGTCCCTTTAATCATCCTGGCTACCTTCCATTTAATTAGTGTACCCATTCTAAAATGTGATGAGAAGAACCGAATAGAGCATGTCAGATTGTGATATGATCCAAATAAAGTACAACAGGATTCTCATCTGCAAAATTCTGGACACCATATCACTTTCTCAACCTTGCTTTAGTTTTCTTGGTAGCCCTTTCACGCTGTTAATTAATCCTGAAATTGTAGGTTCACTCAAATCCCCACATCTTTTTCAGTCAAACAAATTGCTCTCTAGCAACATTTCTTTCATCATGCCCTTGGTAATTTTTAAAGATACAATACAAAATACAATTTGGAAGTCATCTAAGTACTAGAATAAAGAGAGAAAAACAATACAAAGAGCACCAATATATTTATAGCAAAGAACACAAGCAGGAATAATACAAATGACAGGGTAGATTAAAGAAGCCCAAGTGTAGTGCTAAATTCCAACTCCCCCAGAATTTTATTCTCCTTTTTTTCACTTTTGTAGGTTTTAGGGTATGGTTGTTGGGGGAAGACAAATTGCTATTCTTCATCCTCAGGGATGTAATAAATAGTGATAAATATGAAGAGTTTGGAGAGATGTTACACACTTCAATTTGCAATTCTACCTTCTTAGCCCCAACTGACATGTCTAATACTTAGACAAAATCATTCACAAAGATGGTATTGACACAAATATGAAATACTTACTCAATTACAAGCCTAAAATAAGAATTTAGTTCATTTGCTCATTATAAGGGAAAATCAGGAATAATAACATTTACTCAATAGAAATAAAGAGCAAGATTTATAACATTAACTGTAATGATATATAATTATGTAATACTAAATATTATAAATATAAACATATGTAACATAATAATATATAACATAACTATATAAAATATAAGAGCGGTGACAATTTGAAATAGTTAATAGAAGGCAAAAGCAAAAATAATCCAAAGGTAACAGTTCATCTACAAATTTGAGTGAATTCTCGGACCAATTTTCAATTTTCATGAGGAAAAGTGGGCACACAAGTCAGGTAGGTAGAGACACTTATGTTTCTTGGACAATTCACAACTCCCTAAGTTAGGACTTGATGTACCAGTCTGAACCATATACCACACCTTGAGCAAAATTTCTCCACCATCTCCTAATGTAGTCCTTAATCTTCTTCTGAGAAGCAAAGAAGCTTCTCTACTACCAGCAGGCTTCAAGAGCAGTTACAAACTCATGTGAGTCTTCAATTCCCTTGGGCGGGATGCTGAAAACATTTTACATTCCTTCAGGGACAAAGAGCTTGCTTAAAGCAGAGATCTGCCAAAACTTCTCAGTTAAGCTAAGCTGAGAGATTTCTCCAGCTTTTTGCAGCATTTTCCCAATGAACTTTTCCAACAGTAAGAATTCTGCTTTGTCCAATCAGCTTTCAGCAAAGCCAAGATTCGTCTCCCAGAAAAGCAAATGTAAAGTCTATTTTTGCCCTGTGCTTTTCTCTCTACAACTGGAGAATGTCATAGGGGGAAACACAGACACCCCCAGAGAGGGGTATAGGTAGCTGCCCTCCTGTTCTTTGGCATCCTCTCCACGTGTAGGTGTGGGAACAGTAGGACAGCAGGTGGAGGAATAGATAAAGCTCTGGAGTGAGGAAGATGTCTGGAGAAGTCACTTAATTTTGTTCCTCAGTTCCTGATTTGTAAAAGGGGCTAGAGAAAATTGACAAACTACTCCAATATCTTTGCCAAGGAAACCCTAAATGGAATCCTGAAGAGTTGGACATGAATGAAATGAAACCAACAACAAAGAGCAATAAACCCAGAAAGCTTTGCAAGCAGGATTTACTTGCCTTTGAATGTGCTTCCAGACACTATCAGGCTCAAATCAGCCCATCAATTGATTGTACTTTCTTCTCTAAACAACTTTTATCATCAGCTTTTGTGCTTTCAGTCCCTAAGAATACTTTCTGTTCTCTGTCCAACCCCCATTCTTCTTCAGCTTACTGCTTCCTTTGAGTTTATCGAGCTTCAAATCAGTGTTTCCCTATAAACACTGACACGTCTAATTTATGATGTGATGCCTGACCCCAAGGGTACTTATGTAATATCCCTGTAGTCCTCAGTTATTTGATTTATAATTTCACAGGTACAATTTTTAAAATTCTGATTGACAGTCACATGCAAATGAGCTAATGGACCAAACTATCATCTCAGTCAGTTCTCTGACTTTAAGCAAGTTCTTCCCCAGATTTATCTAAGAGATTGCTCTGTATTCCCTATTTTCTATTACATTTTATTAAGCTGTGTTTAGTCTCAAAAAGATTCAATAATAATTTTATTACTTTTTTCAAAATTTAATTTCTCCCCCTTTTGAAAGGGGGAGAAAATCGATATGTCCACACATGAAAGGAAGTAATATCTGACTCTAATTAAAGTGAGGTAAGTTGAAATGACTATAGAACATGACCAGAATAAAATATCGGTTTTATTTTATTTAAAATATAACTTCAATAAATGCCCTAGCAGTTGGGGAATGGATGAACAACTTATGATATATACTCATGATGGAATACGTTTGTGTAAGAAATAGTGACTCTAATTAAAGTGAGATAAGTTGATGGTAAGTCTAAATGGCTATAGAACATTACCAGAATAAAATATCAGTTTTGTTTCATTGAAAATATAACTTTAAGGAATGCCCAGCAGTTGGGGAATAGATGAACAATTTGTGATATAGTCTCATGATTGAATACTTTTGTGTAAGAAATAGTGAATAGTATGGTTTTAGACAACCTGAGAAAACTTATGTGAACTCATACAAAGTGAAGTGAATAAAACCAGAACACTGTACACAATTATAGCAATAAAGATGATCACTTCTGAAAGACTGACTTAACTTCTCTGATTAAGAGAATGAATCAAGAAATTTCAAATGACCCATGATGAAAAATACTACCTACCTTCAGAGAAAGGACTGATAAATTCTGAATTAGATTGAAGTATACTTTTTTGCTTTGTTGTTCTCATCTTTTGGTGTGTGTTTTATTTTTTTGTTAAATGGTGAATATGGAAATATCTTTTTGCAGGACTTTTCATGCATAATGAATATTCAAATTCTTCCTTCTTAAAGAGAAGGAAGAACAAGAGGAGAGGGGATAATTTTGACCTCAAAATTTTCAAAAAAATTTTTAAAATTGTACTTGTAGTTGGAAAATATTTAGTAAAATAAAATAATTGGAAAAAAATAAAAGAAATGAAGATTATTGAGTTTCTAATAAAGGCACTATTGAAATATTAGGAGAAAATTAACCTTAGGCAAATGATTAGAATTTAGTTTTCAAGATGACTCACATGGTATTTGAAAAAAATAATTTATTATTATTATATTATATACATATAGTACATACATATATGTGATATTGTTAATATAGCTGAGAGGCAATAATAATGAACCGATTGTTCAACTGATTGTTGAACTTGGAATCAGGAACATCTGGCTTCAAATCTTGTCTCTGGCATTCACTTGTTGTGTGACTATGAGCAATACTTAAACCTCTTCCATATTCAGAAAACATGGTGGTTACTATCTGCTAAGTCATTAAAGATTATTTGCAAAATATAAGTAATGGAGGGAGTTCTCACATTGCACAAACCACTTTTTCTTGAAACATTAATATATTATAAAAAAGAGAGTCTTATTAACATAATGGTAATAGAAATACCATCAAAGTATTGTGTATAAACAATATACAGAGTAGTGTGTATAATCAATATATGTAATTCCATTGTTAATCTTTTTCAATTGTTCTTAATTGCTCTGGGATTATTGAGTAATGTTAGAATATTAGGTTGAAGAAAAATTTAAAAAGCTAGTGTTACACCTTCACCTTCTCTCTCACTTACTAACAACAAGGAATGAGTGGGAAATCTGAAGTCATTCTATTAAGCATCATGACAAAAATAGTTGCAATTGAATTCTTTTAAAGGGACATACAAAAATAGTTGGTGAAAACAATTGACTGTGTGAGTCATTTGATTTTAGGAGCAATTGAGTTATAAACATAAAGTTACTTTAAAGTAATCTATAACAATAATAAGAGACTACTTCATGTGTTCAAATATAGAATCCAAATTACATTCAACATCACTGTTAGAGCATAATGCTTTCCAGTCTTATTATCTTGAATTCTGTTGCTACAGAAGAATTCCACAGATGTAATTAAAAAGAAAAGTAATTAGTAATTTTCAAGGGACAGACAGGATAACATTTTTCATTTGGTTAGTAGGAAAGAGGTTCAGTTTATAAAATCCTGTAGCTCATTATTAATTCCAGGATCAAATATAAAGTTCTCTGTTTGGAACTTAAAGTTCTTTACAACTGTCCACTTCCTACCTGTCTAGTCTTTTTAAGCTCATCTCTTTTTTTTTTTTTTTTACACATTTGACAATCAAGTTTCACTGTTCTAGTTGCTATTCCTCAGTTAGTATATAAGTCTTTATTAATTACCTACTATATGCTAGTACTGTGTAAAGTGTTGTGGACACAAAAAGAGGCAAAAAGTGAGTCCTTGCCTCCAAACAATACACTCCAACACTTTTCCATGCCTTCATATTGGCTAGTCCTTCTTCCAGAAATGATCTACTCCCTCACCTCTTCCTCTTCACATTTCTTACTTCATTTAATACTTAACCTGCCATTTTATATTTTCATGAGGCCTTTCTTGCACACACATATAGACATATAATCTTATCAAAGCACTTACCATATTTTGCATGTTTAATAAATACTTATCTACTGACTGACATCAGAGAAAATGTTCTGAGTAAAAAAAAAAAAAAAAAAAAAAAAAAAAAAGATTATTGAACCTCATACCATGACAGTAAGAGACACTTTCCCAAAAACAGGAAATAATAGTTTTTATGCATAAGCCCAATTGAAGGGTTAAATTATCTTTCAAATGAACATTAGCAAGGAGTTAGTAGCAATTTTTTAGAGTTCATTATTTAATTGATGATACAATCTTAATACCTTTTTTTTATTATAGTAACTTTTTTATTGACAGAACCCATGCCAGGGTAATTTTTTTACAATATTATCCCTTGCACTCACTTCTGTTCCGATTTTTCCCTCCCACCCTCCACCCCCTCCCCTAGATGGCAAGCAATTCTATATATGTTGAATATGTCATAGTATATCCTAGATACAATGTATGTGTGCAGATCCAAACAGTTTTCTTGTTGCACAGGGAGAATTGGATTCAGAAGGTAAAAATAACCCGGGAAGAAAAACAAAAATGCAAACAGTTTACATTCATTTCCCAGTGATTTTTCTTTGGGTGTAGCTACTTCTGTCCATCATTGATCAATTGAAACTGAATTAGGTCTCTTTGTCAAAGAAATCCACTTCCATCATATTACATATCGTTGTTGTATATGAGGATCTCTTGGTTCTACTCATTTCACTTTTGTCAGTTCATGTAATTCTCTCCAAGCCTCTCTGTATTCATCTTGCTGGTCATTTCTTACAGAAAAATAATATTCCATAACATTCATATACCACAATTTACCCAACCAATCTTATTACCTTTTAAAAACAGCAATAGAGAACTGCTTTTCAGAAAATTTGGACTTTATAGAAACCATTGTGAGAAATATTAAATCATTAAGATATCATTTAGATTAATTAAATGTTAGTAACTAGCTACTTAAAAACCTACTATCCAAACCTATATTAAACATAAAATCCTTCTTTTCAGACTTCAAAAAAGAATGTTCTTCTCACACAAAAAATGGGCTCTAGGTAGCAAAAGAACAGGTAAAATTAATATGCAATGTGATTTATAGCTTATTATATAAAAATGAAATGTGGATAATGAATCTTGTTTTGCTTAACTATGCTCTTACCATGCTAATTTCCATATGTATTTTCTCAGGGTGGTCAACTTTCAAAAAGTGTTATCAGCTCCTATAAATTTGGCTGCCCTATACACCAATTCCAACTTTGGAAAATTAAATTTAAATCAGGCCTAATCATTTCTGCTAGGTGCAAGATGCTTCACAACGGTTTTCATTCTTGAATTGTAACATCACTTTGTTCCTCTCTCCTTTCAGACTTGTTCCAATTCTGCTAAAGTCTAATTGGCTGGCGAGGGATTCTGCTGTCACTCAAGTAACTTCTGCCAGCCTCACTGAGACAGCTGGAAGCTCAAATTGACATGTGCTATGGGTCCTGAGGGTCAGTTTTCCCTGGATGAGAATATGAAGTATCATGTAAGTAGCCAAATGCAATGTAAAAGTTTGGGCTGATGTAATTTCTTCCTGGATAGAAAAGAGATTATTAGGTGATTTTTATTTCCCTATCAGCTCTGAAATTCCATGATTATCTGATTTTTATATTGCTATTAGCTCAGCTCTAATTAGAAGGTAATAATAAACAATAACATATATACAGCACTTATTTTGTGCCAGGCACTGTGCTAAGTATTTATAATCATCTTATTTGATGATCACAATGGTCCTGGGAGATAAGTGCTATTATTATCATTACTTTAGAAATGAGGAATTTGAGGGTGGAAACGATGTTGTCTGTGGGCTTCTCCATGAGAAATAAGTGCAACATTATTATCCTCCTTCCTATCCTCTTTTAATTACCTTTTGGTTTAAGCTTTAATAAGCATTTTAATGTGATCCAAGTTATTTGGTTGCTGGAAAAGAGTTAACAAATTTTTCTTGGGGCAAGAGGAAGAATTTCAAAATGAAACTATATGCTATGATGGTTGTGGGTAGAATAAAACAGCCTTGAAATTTTTAGCATCCCCAGAAGAAAGGTTATGAATGATCTCAGGATGACAACTAAGGTGTTTATACAAACAGCTCCAGATAACCCAAGAGGACATTAATCCTGATAAAACGGTGGTAATGAAAAGAAAAACATCAAGTCAATGTCATTTGATTTGTATTTCACTACCTCTGGGTACAATACCTGCCATATAAGTTAACAGAATAAGTATAAGTTGTCTATGTGATATGATTTCTGGAAAGTTGCCTTAGTAAACAAAAAAATAACCAATAAACAAACACTTATCAAGTAATTTTAATTTGTCAGGCACAATTCTAGGCATAAGTTTGAAAAAAACAGTTTTTGCTTAAATGATTAGTTCTAAAACTAGAATTTATAGAGTTGAAAAATATTGAGAGAAGTAGAGGGACTAGTTGTAGATGGTTTTCATGGGTTAGAAAGGGAAAGAGTCATAAGACTGGGGCTACTAATACATGATCAGCTCGAGTAAGGTTATTTTATTTTTTTTTATTATTATTTTTTTATTTTTTTTTAATTTAATAGCCTTTTATTTACAGGATATATGCATGGGTAACTTCACAGCATTAACAATTGCCAAACCTCTTGTTCCAATTTTTCACCTCTTACCCCCCCACCCCCTCCCCTAGATGGCAGGATGACCAGTAGATGTTAAATATATTAAAATATAAATTAGATACACAATAAGTATACATGACCAAAACGTTATTTTGCTGTACAAAAAGAATCAGACTCTGAAATATTGTACAATTAGCTTGTGAAGGAAATCAAAAATGCAGGTGTGCATAAATATAGGGATTGGGAATTCAATGTAATGGTTTTTAGTCATCTCCCAGAGTTCTTTTTCTGGGCATAGCTAGTTCCAGTTCATTACTGCTCCATTAGAAATGATTTGGTTGATCTCGTTGCTGAGGATGGCCTGGTCCATCAGAACTGGTCATCATATAGTATTGTTGTTGAAGTATATAATGATCTCCTGGTCCTGCTCATTTCACTCAGCATCAGTTCATGTAAGTCTCTCCAGGCCTTTCTGAAATCATCCTGTTGGTCATTTCTTACAGAACAGTAATATTCCATAATATTCATATACCACAATTTATTCAGCCATTCTCCAACTGATGGACATCCATTCAGTTTCCAGTTTTTAGCCACTACAAAAAGGGCTGCCACAAACATTCGTGCACATACAGGTCCCTTTCCCTTCTTTATAATCTTTTTGGGATATAAGCCCAGTAGTAACACTGCTGGATCAAAGGGTATGCACAGTTTGATAACTTTTTGAGCATAGTTCCAAACTCGAGTAAGGTTATTTTAAAGAAAAAGAGAATCATGGGCATGTCTATAACAATTAGGGAAGGAGTCAATTTAAAGAGAGAGAGAAAAATTGAAGGTTGGAGATACGGAAATGATTATGAGGTCAATTTCTGGAGAAAAAGAAAAAAGAAGAGATTAAGAATTCACATGGAAGCCTTGGTAAGGAGAAGGTTGACTGATTATGGGAAATGATGTCTGAATGATATAAGAAAAAGAGTTGGGGAGAACAGAAAACTCTCAGTGAATGCTCCCATTTTTTTCAATGAAGTATATAAAGAGTGGTCCTCAGTTGAGGGGGTGAAAGGTATGATAAGAAATAAAAAAGGAAATTTTAAAACACCATTTTGCATGCACTAAATCCAAGCTAGAGGTTGCTAATAAAGGTGAGGTACCCCAGACATTCTTTTTGGCAGATAACATTAATAGTAGTATCCAGTCCCAAAATAAAGCAAGGATACTAAATAATATCCTAAATTCCTAAAAAAATTCTTCTTTCCCTTTCTCCCATTCAAATGGAAATACTAAATAGATGTGGAAAGCTTACTGTTTGATTTATGTTATGTACTAAGAGATATAACAAAATATCTATTTCAGGCAAACAGTGCCAAGAGTAAAAAGAGCCTGGAATTAAATAGAAAGAAGGGGATGCATTAGATAAATTAGGAACAATTTCAATGTTCTTTTGTGAAATCAACCTTCCTTCTAAAAGATCTTTATATTGCATCAATATTCTTCTCCTGGTGTTATATAGCTATAAAAATTTAACACTATTAAAATAAGGAATTATACAATAATGAGATAAGGGATAAGGCAGAGAAATGCATGATAAAAATGGCTAGCAACCATGTAGAAGTAACAAGGAATATCTGCTGCACAATTTTCCATATTTTCTTTGTGGTATCAAGATAATGGGGGAAATGTTCCTGATACTGATTGAAAGCTTTAAAAGGAATTTATGAGTTTGGATGGACACAAGCATGGGTGAGTTATAATCTGAATTGTTAACGGGAACACCTACATTAGTAAGAGGAAAATACATTATCATATTTCCATATGTATAAGAACTATTCACAAATAGATAAGAATTCTACAGAAACGCTGAGGTTACAGAATGAAACCATTGGAAAATGGTCTGAGAATATATAAATAGTGGGAAAAATATTTTGGGGTATAGTCCATCTTGAGTGTAGATTACATGGAAAGTAGTATCATGATATTAGGATGGAAAGATAACATGTTTAAATTGTTGAAAACCTAGAATTCCAATTAAGTCAATGGATTTGTACTTCATGTATTAAATAATAAGGAGTGAGGGAAGTTTTTAAGGGGGGCAGTTTGGTGATACAATAGATGTGTCAAATCTGGAATCAGGAAGACATCTTTCTGAGTTCAAATTCAACCTCAGATACTTATAAGCTATGTGATCCTGGACAACTCACTTAACTTGATTACTTCGGTTACCTCATCAGTAAAATGAGTTTATCATTTTATCACAGTATCTTTGTCAAGAAAAGCTTCAATGGATTGCAGAGAATTGAATATGAGTACAAAACAACTAAATAGCAAAGAAAAATGATTACCAAGATATTTAAAAGGAAGAGTGTAACAGAAATATTGAGGATGAGTAGAGAAGCAAAACAAATGAAAGTAAAGATCATTCGGTTATACAAATCCAAATGAGTGATAATGTGAAGCTCTGGTAGTAGTGGGAGTTGGAAAGAGGGAATAGATGCAACAGATATCATGGAGATGGAATCTCTAGTAATACATTATTACAAATGAAAATTGTAGTCAAAGAGAACATCGAGGTTTAAAATATTGGAGATGAAATGAATGACAATACCACTGTCAGAAATACTGAAATGAGAACAGCATGTTTAAGGGTCAATCTATTAAACTTAGTTTTGAACCTGCTAACTTTGATCTGTTGATGGCAATTGGAATGAAAATCTGGAGCTCAGAATTATAGCTGTGTCATCTGAAAACAAACAATAGTTGGATTTATTTCAATGAATACCTTATCCCAGATAGGACTTAGGGAGAAAAGAGGATTGAGGACAAAATTATGAGAATGAGTTATTTTAAGAGATTAGGAATTGTTAGAAACTTAGGGAGAGTATCAAGAGGGAATCTAAGGAGAAAAAGAATACAGATGGAGTAGGAGCCAAAATATTACCATTACAACTGAGAGGGCAAAGAGGTTACCTAACAAAAATATTATATTTTATAACTAAGATATCATTGATGGCCTTTGAGAAATTAGTTTTTAGTATTACCATCATGGAAAAAGCCACATTGACTAAATGAAAAGCACTTATTGAGCCTTTATTATGTGCCAAGATCTGTGTTGTGATACAAATTTATTATTTTTTGCTTTTTTTCTCAATAATATTTAATTTTTTCCAAATCAAAGATAGTTTTCAACATTCATTTTTGTAAGACTTTGTGTTCCAAATTTTTCTCCCTTCCTCCCTAACTTCCTAACTCCTTAAGACAGCAAGCAATCCAATATAGGTTAAATATATACAATCCTTTTAAACATATTTTCATATTTGTTATGTTGTGCAAGAAAACAGATCAAAAGGGAAAAAAAAACACCAGAAAGGAAAAACCAAACCAACAACAAAAAAGGTGAAAATACTATGTTGTGCTCTACATTCAGGTCCTGTGTTCTCTTTCTGGCTGCAGATGGCTTTCTCCATCACAAGTCTTTTTAATGGAGGCTTGAATCACCTCATTGTTGAAAAGAGCCAAGATCATCAGAGTTAATCATGACATAATCTTGTTGTTGTGTACAACGTTCTCTTAGTTCTACTCATTTCACTTAGCATCAGTCAATGTAAGTCTCTCCAGGACTCTTTGAAATCATCTGGCTGGTTGTTTCATATGGGATAATAATATTCCATAACATTCCTATACCATAACATATTCAACACATTCTCCAACTGTTTATACCTACTCAGTTTCTAGTTCTTTGCCACTACAAAATGGACTGCTACAAACATTTTTGCACATTGATTCTTTTCCCTTTTTTATGATGTCTCTGGGACACATACCCAATAGATGGATTAAAGGGCATCCACAGTTTGATAACCCTTTGGGTATAGTTCCAAATTGCTCTCCAATGGTGGGATCAGTTCACAACTCCACTAACAATGGGTTAGTGTACAGTGTTCCTATATCCCCTCCAACATTTATCATTATCTTTTCCTGTCATCTTAGTCAATCTGAGAGGTGTATAGTGGTACCTCAGAGTTGTCTTAATTTGCATTTCTCTAATCAGTAGTGATTTAGCTGCTCATCATTCCTTAGAGAAGAATAATATTCCATTACATTAATATGCCATAACTTATTAGTGCATTCCCCACTGAATGGACATCTTAAGTGGTGAAAATAAAAAAAAAAAAAAAGAAAAGAAAAGAAAAAGAAAAAGGTGCCTTATTCTCAAGGAGCTCATGTTCTAATTCATAGAAATAAAACTTCAGCTTTAGGCAAGATGAAAGAGCCATGTAATTTTAACAAGAGTACGGCAAGTGAGAAAGGCCAAAAGGTCTTAAGAGTTCATTGGAAGATCAGATGACAATGCTTGGGATTCTGGAGGTTATAGTAGTAATAAAGCAGATGGTAAAGACCAATGACCTTACATGAAGAATTATAGTTCGTGGTAGACTTTTGATCCATGCTATGGGGGCAGGTATGTTTTTCTGGAAAAAGTACATGAGGTGTCTGCCTCAATACCTTGAGAGAAGGGGCATGGGCTGTAATACTGGAGTAGAGCAGGGACTCCACAGTTTTTCTTGTGAGTTGGAGGCAGAATTGGAAAGGCTATTGTCAGTGTCCATTCAAGATAATAAAGGGCAAAGGAGCACTGAAAGCAAAATTAATGGAAAGTCTCAACTTCTTCTGGACCCCCTGAAGGGAATTTGGCCAAGAAGGGCCCAGCAAGGAAGTAGAAGGACTAATTTAAAAACAATTTCAAGAAAGTAACTTTTGAAAGAGGAAAAAGAATTCATGTCATAGATATCAATACATTTCCATATGGTGACTTCATATGTCACATATATCATAGCATAAGAAATTAAATGGGAATTTTGGGGAATTTTTGTGCAACCTGAAGATAACATGAATGTCAACAGATGACATAGGGCCTATAACCATATATAACCTATAACCTTAACCCAAATTATACTGGAAAATGCGATAAACATTCCATAAAAGAAAAAGAAAAAATTCAGACCTTCTTTGGTACAAAGGGACAGTTAAGTATTTTATACCGATTTTCTAGCTCACCAGGAGCATGTCCCTAAACTCTGTGTGTGAAAAGGACAACTGTACTTATTTGTTGAACTGCTACCATCTGTAAGCTGTCAATGAGGACAGAGGGAAGAGAGTAGGGAGCATCTATAATTCCCAACCTCATGAGATTTGTAATCTATTTAAGGAAACATGAAATATACATATGAAAATAATATTGCAAGGTGTTATATAAGTACCAAATGAGAATCACAGACACAGTATAAGAACAAGGAACAGAGCATTAGTCCTTTTCTAGGGATTTACCCATCTTCTCATTATTGTAGTGCAGAGCACAGGCAGAAAGAAAATACTCATTCATCTTCTTGGTCTGAGCACTCAAAGGTTTGGAAATACTTTGTTCTTGCTCAGCATGTTTTCATAATGCATTGAATTCACAGTTATTCATGCAAATGGAAGGAAATTCGGGAGTGGGAAATGTTAATTCATAAAATCTACTTCCAAGTCACTATGCACCAGTACTGTGCCACACTACAAGAGACTTTACAAGCAACAGATATTTTTCCCTTGATTTAAATGTATTCCCGGGTATAGAAATGACTCCCATCAGTTCTCAACATATTCTAAACAACATATACTAAATTCTTATTTGCTTTGCATTTCTATATAACATTTTAGTTCCTTTTAGCAGATAAGATTACAACATGTTGTTAAATAGGTGCATATGTTTCTGTTTCTGAATCACTCCGACATTTTTAAAACCAATGCAATTTGCTGTCTTGTTCACATATTTTGCTTTCATTTACTGTCATTTAATCTCTGTATCTACTTTCATTCTTTATATTTGGTTCTGGTCAATTAAATTAGCTTTGCATTTTTTCCCCAGTTGTTTCTTAATGTGTTTTCCCCTTCCCTCTCTCAAAATTACCTTATTTAGAATTATTATATGCTCAGCCCTTTTAATTCTATCAAATAAAATGAAAGGCAAACTACCTTATTAAAAGGCAATGTTTGTTGATGCTCAGAGTAAGAACACTATTAAATGGAACATGAACCTTTCAATGTCCTCCCATCTGAATTATTATAAGCAAGTTAGCTTCTGCCCATCCTACGAAGGCAATCCCTGGAGAATGCAAAGTGAAACAGCCAACCAGAGAGTGATTCCCATATCTTTATGTTCATGAATCTTTCAGATACACAAAAACTCATGCATAAGTTATTTGAAACTATAAAGTACTGCTTAAGCTGGGTAGACTGGTGAGATGGATAGGAAGAAGGAGAAGTATTTGAACCATATGTTGAAGCCAAATTTCAGCAGCACAAAGGTAGCATGTAGCAGTTAGAGAACATATTCATCAATTTTTAATGGTGCACAAATAACTTAACCCACATTGATAGGCAATTACTGGATTATGTAGGAATGAAAATTTCACTACATTTATTTACATCATCTCAATCACACGTCACCAAAACCATTACCATTCCCAGAAGAAGCTATCCTTCTTCCAGCCCGACAAGCTACTTTTCCCATCCAACAATCAAATATCCTCCTTACCTGAATCCTCAGGATAATCTGAAAAATTATGTACCTTCTTATAATCCATCTAGTCCATAGATGAGCCAGTCCAACAGCAATGGTCAAATAGTAGGGAAAGTGCCCAGCCATTTTACTCCAGTTTTAGCAGTCTCTCCCTATCACAGGGCAGTGTGACCTGTGACCCTGAACATGACAGATACTAAAGCCATCACTACATCTATTGGAAGTGAGGCAACTTTACCTACAGTGATCACCCACGCAGCCTCAAGCACATCTCAAGCCAATCAATATGTGGGACTAACCCCAAGGCACCCATCCTTCCTATACCAGCAACAACTGAGGATTTGTAACTGAACCATGAATAAAAACAGCAGGTATTTATACCCCAGTGCCAGTGAGGATATATTGGGAATAATTACTTGGCAAAGTCCTAGTAGCTAGGTTAATTTGGCCTTTTTTCACATATCAAACAGGACACCAATCCTGCCAACAAATATCCAAAATGATTGCTTGAACATAATTGGAGAACCTTTTTTTCAAGCAGAAATAAATAACTGAAAGAAAAATAAAAGAACAATAATCACATGACAAAAAACTTAAAACAGAAAAAGTTATATACAAACAACTTAATTGGAGATTATCAATAGAAGGAAATTACTGGTATTAAAAAATCAGTGATTTTTTAAAATGAGATTTTAACTGAGATTTAAAAGAGGCTAGAAAATCCAAGGGACAGAGATGAGGAAAGAGAAAATTCTAGATATGTGAGAGACAGTCAGTAAAAATGCCTGGAGTCAGGAGATGGCCTATTTAGTGTGAGAAACAGAAAGAAAGCCAGTATGGGTATATCTTGGATAAATGGGAGTAAGAAGACTGGAAAGGTAAAAGGGAATCGGGTTTTAAAGGACTTTGCAAGTGAAACATAGTATATTACATTTGTTCTTGGAAGGAATAAGGAAGCACTGGAGTGTACTGAATGAAGGTGGTAGCATGATTGGATCATTTTTGTGCTTTAGGAAAAGAAATTTCACATCTGAGTGGAGGATAGATTCCAATGGGGTGAGATTTAGAAAAATAGATTGACTAGAAAGGTATTGTTGATAATCAGGTAGTGAGGTGATGAGGGATTCCACAAAGATAGCAGTGGTATTACAGGAGAGAAGGGGACATATGCAAGAGATGTTACAAATGTAGAATACATAGTTCTTGCAACAGATTGGATATTGAAATATAAGCATAATGGAAGAGATTGTGTTTATCTCAAGAGATCACTTTTATCCATCTTTCATTTGCTTTTTCAGTGTTTCTGCAGCTTAGCTGTAATTTACTTTGAACAGGTCTTCTGAAATTCTTTTCTTAAAATTTTATAATCCCTTTATTTGTGATTCTTGCATCTAATTCACAGTAAATTGTTCTAAATAGTTTAAGGATATTACCAGCTAATTATTTGGAAGGATTTCAGTTACTAGTATCAGGTTTGTCTCAATCCCAAAGGTCGTAAAAAAGCTGCTACCTTCTGCCACAAGCAATTTTCTAAGAAGGAAGCCCTGAGGCAATAAAGTGGAAAATGTCAGTTCTTGAAGAAGGGGATCGAAAAGTATAAAAGACAAGGAGTAACAATCAGAAAGTAATTTGAAGGAAAATAAATGGGCATTGATCAGGACAATATTTTGTGAGAGTTAAGTTTTTGACTAACTGTCCTACATATATATCTATTGTGAGTCTGATCTTGATTTAATTTGATACATTAGGCCTTAGGAAGACATTTCTAAAATTAGACATATCAGATTCACATTCTGGTTGATCATTTCATGTCATTCCTGGTGTGCACAACTCCAAATGATGTGACAGATTGGGAATTCTCAGAAATAGCAGCAGCAAATAGACCATTCAGACACTTGTCTTGATTATCTTGTGTCTGATTCCCCCTCTCCAGCTTTGACATACATTTAATGAATGCTTATCTGGTGAACATAGGGGTCAAAATGGAGTAGTCACTAATTTGAAGTGTGTGTGTGTGTGTGTGTGTGTGTGTGTGTATGTGTGTGTGTGTGTGTGTGTGTGTGTGTGTGTTAAATAAAATAGTACCTAATGACCAAGTCATCACTGTAAAATTAATGGATAAAAGCAATCAGGGCCATAAGTGAAAAGGATATTGGACTGGGACTTAGAGAACCTGGGGTATAAGCCCCGGGGTTCCACTAACCTAATGTATAATGTCATTTATTTCTCTAGATCTCAGTTTCATCATCTGAAAAAGTAATGGATCAGATTATGTCATCCCCAAGACTTCTTTCATCTTTCTAATTCCTTGCTTCTATAATACATGTTTGCAGTGTAATAAAGACAAGCTAACCACTCATTTAACTTCATTAACAATGTCACCAGGGCTACTTCTCAGCAAAATTGGGAAGCTTATACAATGTAAATATGTGTATGGTACTTCATTTTTCTTTTTCTATTCATATCTCTATTTTGAAATCTATTACTTGGCATAGTCTTTTATTTTCTAGCCCCTTCTTTTAAATGTTTGAAATATTGATCCTAAGAGGCTTTAAAGGTATATCCCTAAAGTATGGGTATTTTCCCTATAAACTGGCTCAAGTTTGGTCATTCTTCAAGATTTGTTTAATGTTATTACCATTTTCTTCTTCCTGAGAGGTGGAATCTGAACCTGAAGGGTTCATTGTTATTAATAATGAGTAAAAATCAATATAGAAGCACTATTGAATTATCTATCTATTCTATCACTATGTTCTGACAGTTGAATTTTGTGCCAGGATTTCTGGAAGCAGATTTTACTCTCCTTTATTTTCTACCATTTTGTGTGATAAGGGGTCATATGATAATTTACCAACATCCTATGTGACATTTTGAAAATGACTCTGTGCTATAAATAATACCTTTGAATGCTATGTCTTACCCAGAAAGAACTTCTGTTTGCTGACTAAGATAGTTTCCAGGATTGTTATGTCATCCTTTTGATCCAGCTTATTTCAGATATTGACTCTGTATTATGCCACTTAAATTCTTAGTGCCCCAGAAAACTCTATGAGACTATAAATTGCAGAAAGTACAAAACTACATTGGCAAGGGACATTCCTTTTGACAGCTCAATTTACTCATAAAATCACAGGTCTGATAAAAAAAATAGAAATTATTTTATGTCCACTAAATGTCTCTGTCATTTGATGATCAGGTTTATAATAATGTCTTTACTTTTAAAAATTTCAAATTTTCAGAATCAGCAACTTGGTATAATTGGGTCAAATTAGAATTATTGTAATTCTATACAATAGGATATTTATTAATCTTTATTCTTTTCTTTAATTGATACCTGTTTTGATATCTGCTCTAACCAGCTCATGATCTGACTATATATCAAGTTAATTCTAAAGACTCATATCACTTATATTCTGTCTAGTTGTAAAGAATTTTTGTGAATTATTATTTATTTAATGAAATTATGGAATTGATCTCATGTCTCAAACTTTACAACTTTTTTGAAAAAAGTATATTATATACCTATGTCTATGTACACACATATAAGTATATACATATGGCTGCACTTGCATATATAAGGCATAAAGCTTCTGTGTAACACAATAACCTTTTATGTCTTTCATTTTGGATATTTAAATATATCAACTTAATTATATTTTGTCTTCTTTTCCTGTACCCACATTCACATGAAGATTTTAAATATTATATCTTAATTTTTTTTAAGGAAATCTTGTCAAGTTCTTTATAAAATTTCCATTTTTGATCACATTCAACAATTGTAGACATATAAGTATAAAGGTCAAGGTTGATTAAGTAAAGTCAATTAAATTACCTCATCCCATGCAAAGTAAGTGACAAAATTTTAAACTCTAGTACTCTATGCCTTAAAAGGGTCTTGATTAAAATAAAATAGAAAATAAAATAAAATAGGATGGCTTTTTCAAAGCCATCCTAATAAAAAGTCTTCCCTTGGTTCTTAATGGAGCAACTACTCTCAACTATACTTGAGATGCTGCTAGAACACCAGTGAGAAGATGAAAGGCCTTCTGGATCTCTGAAATTTACAAGTTCTTTTTCCTACCAAGATGGACAGGAAGGAGACTAAAGCCAAAGCCAAGGCTCTCTCTTTTCTCCTTTGCCAGAAGAACATAAGCATATTTGTTTCCCTAATGTCCAGCACAGTATAGTAATAGATTTGTAGTAAACACTTGACAAACGTTCATTGATTGCTGATATATATATATATATATATATATACACATATACATATATGCTGATATATATATACATATACATATATATATATATATATATATATATATATATATACACCTATACAACTTTTCTTTCCCAATCCCCAATCCCAATTCTAATCCCAATCTTAATCCCATATCACCAGTTATCTTGCTGAACAAAATTCCAGGGATATTCCTTAATTATCTAAAATTAGACATGTCTAAAACAAAATTTATCTTCCTCCCAAACAACTTCCATAATTCTGAGCACACTGCCATTATTCCAGTCACCCAGATTCACACTTTCATAGTCATCTATTATCCTTTCCTCTCCTTCACACCCAAAGTCAATCAGTTCTCAATTTAATTCTGTTGCAACAATTTTTCTTTGCTTTCCTTTTACTTACAAATCTACTTTCCTCGTCCAAATCCTAATTACCTCATACATAGATTATGCCAATGTTCTTCACATCTGTCTCCCTGCTTCCTGCCTCTCCTTATTCTTTAATACCATTTTTCTAACAGTCACAGTTTTTACTACATCACTCCCCTTGTTAAAAATCTTCATTGCTCCTATTTTCTGAAGGCAAAAATTACAAACTCCTCAATTTGGCATTTAGAGGCCTCTGTAAATGGACTCCAACCTCCTTTATATCTGCATGTTATATTGCTTATATTTATTCATTCTAATGCACAACTAAATTGACTTACCAGCTGTTCACCTTCCGACTGTATCCCCTATGCCAGGAATAAACTAAAACCTTAAATCAGGTTTTTATTTTTTTTTCATTCAAGGTTGAGCTCAGGTGCCACTTTCCATGAGAAACTTTTACAAGTTACCTTGAGTTTATCTATATGAGTTAAAATTATAATTTCCAAGTCAAATATAATAGGCATCTGGAGTACAAAGACTGTTTCCTTTTTGTTTTTATATTCTCATTCCCCAGTGCAATGTCAGGAGCATAGTTGAAACTTAATGAATATTTGTTGAATTGACCTTGTTCACCTCTCCATGGGCATAACTGCTTTCATTTAGTTACAACCCTTTTATGTCTCAAGGTTTCATTTATACTCCAAATGTCAACATACATAATGCTCAATTTCTAAAGTAATATAGCAATTCTTTAATCATTAGACAAATATCTTAACCTATAGAATATCAATGTAATAAATAAACTGTCAATCAAAGCAAAAAATGGTTTTAAAAAACACCTATAACACACACTTTTGTGAAGTTTGAGACACGTGCATCACTAAAACTCAGGAATCTAAGTTTCAGTGGGCTCATCAGTTGTCTACACTTTCTGGTATCAATATGGTGAAGTCCTGACAACAGGGAACCATTAGGCTTCCTAAGGAGAGACAACTTGTTCTTCATCAGGAATGTGGCAAATCAGTGCTCCCAAGCCTATCAGCAGTGGCCTCAAGGGATGAATAGCTATTTCACCTCCTTCCTTTTCAGCATAGGGATGACTATAAAAACCCTTAAGAAAAATTAAGTTAAAAAGAAAGAAAGACATAGAGGAGGGAAAGAGATCTGTATTCAAACCCAATCAGTTCTTTCTCTGATTATGGATAGGATTAGATCTTTTGTCATTTATCAATGCATAGCTCTTATTTTTTTATAAATTTGACTTAGTGCCCTCTATATTTGAGAAATGAGGCCTTATTAGAGAAACTTACTTTGATTATTTTTGCAATTATTGCTAATTGTATTTCTCGCATTTATTCTCTTTCCTTTCACCCTGTCCCTCATCAGCAGTTTTGCTACTGGCCACTCCCTCCCCCCAAATGCTCTCTCTTTTTTATCACTCTCCCCTCCTTCATATATTCCATTCCTCTCCTATTTTCCTGCAGGGTAAGATAGATTTTTAAAAACCTATTGAGTATGTATGTTGCTTCCTATATGAGCCAATTCTGATGAGTAAGGTTCAGTCACTCTCCCTCTCCTCCCACTCTTCCCCTCCATTATAAAAGTTGTTTTTTCCCCTGTCCCTTTTTTATGACTGATAATTTGCATCATTTTACTTTTCCCCTTCTCTTTCTCCTATTACACTCCTTCCTCACCCCTTAAATTTCATGATTAAAAAAAAAAAACATACTTATCTCACTCTCAGGGAAAACAAGCAAACAAACAGACCTGAAAAGTCCTCCATGAACTCAAGCAAAGTGAAATGTTCAGTATACAAAATAATAACAATGTTTTGAGCTGATCAGTTGTGAATGACTTTGCTATTATCAGTAATACAATCATCCATGACTGCTCAGAAGGATTTAGGATAAAAAAATCTTATTTATACCTAGAGAAGGAACTGACTATATCTAAATACAGATTGAAGCATTCATTCTAGCTCTTGCTCTCACTCTCTTGCTCTAGCTCTCTTTTAACTTAATTTTTCTTAAGGGTTTTTAATTTTCATTAGGATGGGAGATCTATTTTTTTCATAACCTGACTTTTCTGGAAATATTTTGCATAACTTCACAAGTGGTTTTTTAATTTTGGGTGAGGATAAGGAGGGAAACTGGAATTCAAACATTTGCAAAATGTTAAAAAATTGTTTTGAATATAACTGGGAAAATATTAAATAAATAAGTTTTTTAAAATGATATTATCACTTCATACTCAACTCACACTCATGCCTTCAGGGTCTATACATACTCATTCTAGCTGCCGTAAAAATGAGAAATTCTGAGTTGCAGTACCATCCTCCCATGTAGAAATGTAAAAAGATATACCTTATTAAGACCTTGATGATATCACTTTTTGATCACCTCCTTATGCTTCTGCAGAATCCTGTATTTGAAAATCAAATTCATCTCTGAGCTTTTCATCATGAATGCTTGAAAATTCTATTTTCTTGAATGACTACTTTTTCCTCTGAAGGATTATACTTAGTTTTGCTGGGTAGGTGATTCTTGGTTGCAATCCTAGCTCCATGACTCTGTAGAATATCAATTTCCAATTTCTCCAGCTCTTAAAAGTAGAAGTCTTGTGTTAGCCTGACTGTCACTCCACTATACTTGAATGGTTTCTTTCTGGATACTTGCAATATTTTCTCCTTGACCTGGGAATTCCTGAATTTGACTATATTAATCCTGGGAGTTTTCATTGTGGAATCTCAGGAAGTGATGGGTAGATTCTTTCAATTTCTATTTTACCCTCTGATTCTAGAACATCAGGACAGTTTTTCTTGAAAATTTCTTGAAAGATGATGCCCAGGCTCTTTTTTTTTTTTTTTTTTTTTATCATGACTTTCAGGTAGACCAATAATTTTTAAATTCTCTCTTCCAGGATCTATCTTCCAGGTCAGTTGTTTTTCCAATGAGATATTTTACATTTTTTTCTATTTTTTTCACTTTTTTGGTTTTGTTTTATGGTATCTTGATTTCTCATAAAGTTATCAACTTCCATTTTCTTAATTCTTCTTTTAAGGAATTATTTTCCTCAGTGAGTTTTATTACCTTCTTTCACAATTGGCCAGTTTTCAAGGCATTACCTTTTTGAATTTCCTTTTGCATTACTCTCAATTTTTTCCCTAATTTTTCCTCTATCTCTCTTACTTGATTTTCAAAGTCCTTTCTGAGCTCTTCCATGACCTGAACCCAGTTCTTATTTTTCTTGGACACTTTGAAGGGAGAAGCTTTGATTTTGTTATCATCTTCTGAGTAGTGTTTTAATCTTCTTTGTCATAATAATAACTTGCAATGGTCAGAATTTTTTTTTTAATTGTCTCCTCAATTTCCTAGCTGTTTACTTGGCTTTGAAAACTTTTTTAAAGTAGATTTATTTTTCCAGATAGAGGTTGCACTGTTCCAAGCTTCAGGGGTTTTATGATTTTCAGAGATCCTTCCAGGAATCTGATCACAAACACTCTTTTCTGCTCTGGAGCTATAGGGGTATCCCTGTAACTGTAAGATTTGGTGTAATAAGGCAGCATCACCCAAGGCTGTGCTGATATGGCCTGTGCTAACACTGTTCAGCAGACCGCACTCTTCTCCACTCACTATCCTAGTCCTCCATGATGTTCCCTGGCTGAGAGGTCCAGAAGCCTCCTGCACAGCTGCTGATTCAGAGTTCTACCTCACTGATGCTGGGGATCAGCATGGGCTGGAACCTGGTCTAGGTCTGGGCCCAAGCCTGGGGTCGGGCCAAGGCTGGGACTGGGTCCGAGACTGCACTGGCAAGATCTACACTGGGACTGCATGCTGGACTACCACCTAGTACCACAGACTTTTCTGCTGACCTTCTACATTGCCTTCAGCTGGAAAAATGTTCTGCTCTTTCTCTTTTGGATTATTCTAAGGTACTAAATTTGTTTAGAGTCATTATTTAAAGGATTTTGGAGCTGTTTGGGGTGGGGAGATTGGGTGATTTCCTCCCTTTACTCTGACATCTTGGCTCCACTTCCCAGTAGAAAAAAAATTAAATAAACATGTGTAAATATATACAAAATATGTTCAAATAAATAAAATGATAATTTTGAGGAAGATGACACTAGTAATTGTAGAAATTAGAAAAGGTTTCACATAGAAAAGGTCACTTGAGCTGAATATAAAAGGAACCATGGATTCTATGAGGTACAATTAAGATGGGAAGGCATTTCAGAAATAGTAGGTGAGGCAGCTGGTGCAAAAGAAAAAATCTGGGAGATGGAGTGTTCTGTGTAAGGAACAGTAAAGCCAGCTAGCTTTATTGTATGTGTATATGTATGTATGTATGTATGTGTACACATATATGTGTATATAAATATATGTATATATGTGTATATCCATATATAGATGTATATATATGTACATATTTGAAAGGATGTAATGTGAAATAATGATAGAAAGTTAAATTGTGACAAAGTGATGAGAGCTTTAAATGCCAAATAGAGAAATATATATTTGATTCTAGAGATAATGGGGACCACTAGTTAATGAGTAGAGAAATGAGTAGTCATACCTGTGTTTGAGGAAAATTACTACATAGAGAAAAATCTCTGAGTTCAATAATTGGAATATGAAGAGATAAGGCAGAGAGAATAATTAAGGTGCTAGTTTAATGTCAAATGGAAGGTAATAAGGACCTGAATGAGAAGCATATTTATGAATGGAGAAAAGGGCACTTGTGCAAGGAATGTGGTAGATATAGAAATAACAAACACATGATTTTTAATCCCCTTTGTTTCTTATACTGTCTTTATCAGAGAGCCTCAGAGGACTGAGATCCTTTTTTTCTTCTTTTAAGTGGTCAACAAATGCATTATGAATTGACAAACTTTCTTTTGATGAGAACATGGCTGCTTCTCAGATAGCAAAAACTCTTATCTTTCCTGCTGATGGCACAATTACTAGAGGGTTGGGCTTGGATTAAGTAAGGCTGGAGTTTAAATTCTGATTTAGGTATTTACTAACCATGTGATCTTGGGAAAGTCATTTAACTTTTTTCAATCTCATTTTCTTTATCAATAATACATTTGGAAGGATCAAATGAGATAACTCTGTTACAAGTATTTGTAAATTTTAAAGTGCAATACAAATACAAGGTATTTACTATATTCAAAGGCTTTCTATTTAGTACAACCTGCCAAAGTTTGTGCACTTCTGGCATACCTTTCAAAAGCCCAGAGAAACTTTCTACCCAATGATGGAAATTCATTCTTTTATTTCACTGCTTAATCACTGAAATATTTGAAGCCAGACCAAAAAATAGGCCAGTCTTCATTGTCTCTTCATGAGAGAGGTTACTTAACTTGACACAGAAAGCATTAATGGGGAAAAGGAGCAAAGAATAGTTTCACTAGAAATGCAATAAATGGAGTTTAAAAATAAAGGAACTAGAACTAATGGAAAATTCAGTACATCATATTAATGTGTAAAGCCCTATGCATGTGATTTGAAGTCAAAAACTCTTACATAATTAGCCTCGTGCTATTGGTATGGTGTTTAAATACTAATATCTTAAGTAATTTATTAGTGGATCTTTTTCTGGGTATGAGTATAACTAGCAACATAAACAAATTGCATGAGTTCTCTGTGTTTATCACATACACGTATGTGTATATATGTGTACATATATATATATATATATATACTAATCTATATACTATGTATAGTATATAGAAATTGAGATAGATATAAGCAGACTTAAATCTTATCAGAGGTTTCTGCTATGTTGGTATTCTATGATAGAATTCTGAATTTTTTTCTCTCAGAGGAACTGAGGAAAATGTTAAGCATTTGAACTGAATTTTTATCACTATAGATCTTTGGTCTTATTATAGCAGCTATCTTTATTCTTTTTTAGAACAGGATAATAAATGCACCCCATGATTATGATTTCAGTTTTTATGTGGGGGAGTGAATTTATTTATTATCTATGTCTAGAGCCTGCATCACTAACCAGGATCTGTATTCTTAAAAACTTATGATCCTAAAGTAAAAGGCATGATCAAGCATGACCTGATTGTTGCTTTGCCTCCATCATTACCATTTCTTGAAAATCCATTACTAATGTCCACATATTCTATATTTGAACCAAACTGGCCTACTTGCTGGATTCTAGGCATTGTATTTTATTTCCTATTGCTTGTATGCAGTTGTTTCAGCCACGCATGGTTAATCATGCCCCCTTTTAATGTTTTCTTGGCAAAGCTAATTAAGTAGTTTACCATTTCCTTCCCTAGATCATGTTATAAATGAGGAGACTGAGACAGAGTTAAGTGACTTGCCCAGGATCACATAGCTAGTAAGTGTCTAAGGCAAGATTTAAACTGAGGTTTCCTGATTCCAGGCAGAGAATTCTATGCACTATATCACTTAGCTCCCTTATTTTATCTCCTACCACCACACATAGACTGTCTCCTATATCTTCCTTAAATAAGAACATATCTGTTAGCAAAATGTGAGCTAATACCATCATTACAAAGTGAGGCTTACCAAGGGATAATTCAGAGGAGGAAATCAAAATAAATGACCACATTTCACTAGGAAATTTCTATTTAGAAACTTTTCAGATATTCTGTTCTGATTCCTATATGTGTCAACTACAATGCTTTCCTAATCAGTCTGAAATAAAATTACTTATCTATCTAAACTACTTTAGTCAGTAATTACAGATACTGCAGACTTGCTGGACTCTGATAGGAAACAGAATGTCCAAACTTCAGGAAAAGCTAACATTTAGTTCAAGCATTCAATTTGAATTAGAGATGCACATTATGATATGGTACACCACAAACATCTTATTTCAGCTCTCTGAGGAGAATCTATTGAGGAAAATGTGCATCCTTCCATGAGTCTAGAGGATATGTATCTGCATATTACTGAAAATTATTTTATAAGACTGGGTGATAAAATATGATGGGTGATGGATTTGGGATATGGAATGAGGGAGGAAGAAACAGAGAGACAGACAGACAGAGACAATCAGAGAAAGAAAGACAGAGAAAAAAAGAGAGGAGAAACACATACAGCTATATGATATATGAGTGAGTGTGTGAGTGTGGGTGTGGGTGTGTGGGTATGGGGTATATATGGGGGGGGGGGGTGACCTGCACGGATTCCCCTACAGGTGCAGAAGAGAGGGACAGGTAGCTAAGTGCACAATGAATAAAGTGACAGGACTGAAGTCATGAAATTCAATCCAGCCTTAGACACATTTGAATTCATTTAAAAAATAGAGATATAGCATGATCCAGATGTGAATTTTGTCTGCGCTTTCAGATGAAACCACTGTTAGTAGATTTACTTTGTTTTTTTTCTTATTATAAGAGGCTTGTCATGACAAAACCCCAAAACAGAAATGATGATTGTGATGATATAATAGACTCATTCATATTTAATATTTAAGAGCTTCCATAGTGCCCTACTCTATTTCCTTTCTATGAAATACAAATGACCTGAGTTCTCAAAAGCAGAATATGAATTCTAGCCTAGCACTATCATTCTAGGAAGTCTTGTAATATGGTCACAATTAGAGAAATGTGTTTGTTATCAGATGATCAGCCATGGAAATAGAGAGATTTGTTGGTGATGTGGAGAGTAAAAATTTCCAAGAGAAAGTTTATGGGTAAGTTTTAATTATTTTATTAATTTCATCTAGCAAACGATTAATAAAATGATGTCATTTATTCTTCTTAATGAACAAAGAGAACTAACCTGTGGAACCTTGAATACTTATTTTTTTTTTAAAGGAGTATACCTGAGAGTAGAAATCAACTATAATTGGTTAAAAAGTAATGAGAGAATGAATATTGTAATGAAAGATGGACTTATTCTAGTGAGGGTTTGAGGAACATGAGTGATCATCAGATCTTGGTCAAAAACACTCATCTATACTAGACTAAACCCTGCCTGAAGCAATTTTGATAAAAGAGGGTGTCATCTTCTATTCAGACCTGATAAAATTACAATAAGCCAGAATTCACCACTTTAACTAGAGGGTTTTTTGTTTGTTTGTTTGTTTTTACTTTTTGATTAAATCTGAGTTTTCCCAGTAGAGTGCATCTTGAGGAGTAATATTTCATCTTATCATCAGCCCTGCCCTTCATAGGCTAGCTGGATAACCTCACCCTAACCACCCTCTGACTCTTACTCTAATCCTAAATCTACTCATGACTGATTTCTGAGTGAGGAAATAGGATGGGGAAACACCTCAGTCTTAATTCAATAACTGGTTATTAATATAAAAGGAATAATTATTTTTCTTAATTACCAGGTAATGAATTCTTTTGCCCAGACTAACCATATAAGAAAGGAAAATATAAAATGGACTTAAGCATCTTTCCATTTCTACTGTGATCATGGCAGCATGGGATGAAATGGAGAAAGTTTCCATGAACTACATAAAATTTTAAACTAGTCAGTGATATGAACAGACAGTTTTCCAATGAAGAAATCAAAGCAATTTATAGTCATGTGAAAAAAATGTTCTAAATTATTATTGATTAGAGAAATTCATATTAAAATAAACTGGAGATATTTTACCCCTGTCAGATTGGTTAAAATGATTAAAAGAGAAAGCAACAAATGTTGAATGGGATATAGAAAAATTGGAACACTAATTCACTGTTGGTAGAACTGTGTACTGATCAAGTCATTTTGAAAAGCAATCTGGAATTAGGTCCAAAGAGTTTTTAAACTGCCTATAACCTTTGATCCAGCAATATTACTACTAGGTCTATTTCCAGAAATGATTAGGTAAAAAGAAAGAACCTATATATTCTAAAATATTAATTGTGACTCTTTTGTGGTGACAAAGAATTTAAAATTATGGGAATGCCCAGCAATTGAGAAAGGGCTGAACAAGTTGCGATATAGGTACTGTGGTATAAGAAATGATGAGCTCACTGATTGTAGATTTACACACACACACACACACACAGACACGTACACACACACTCTTTCTAAGTCTTCTTCTAAGTTCCAGTATTGCATCACTAGATGTCAATTTGACATTTCTTACTAGATGTCCATTAGACATCTAAACTCATTATGTCCAAGAGAACCTATTATCTTTCTTGACCATCAAATATTCCCTTTACCATATTTTCCTCTTACTGTTGAGAGTACTACCATTCTTATAGTCACTTGGGTTCACAACTTCAACATTGTCTTCCTTCTCACCCATCTCACATATTTATTCAGTTGCCAAATATTATCTTTTCTATTTCTGCAATAACACACGTAGTATTTCCTTCTCTCCACTCACATATCTACTACCATACTAGTTCATGTCCTTATCTCCTTTGTGAGATTATTGAAATAGCTATTTAAGTGGTCTCCCTGCCTTAAATTTCTCCCCTTTAATAATCTATCCTCAGCATAGCTGGCAAAGCAATTTTCCTAAAGATCAAGTCTGGACATATTACTCCCCTACTCTATAAACTCCAATAGCTTTAGAATCAAATAAACACTCCTTTTTCTGACATTTAAAGTTTGTCACACCCTGGCCTCTTTTTCTAATCTTTTTACATAGTATTTCCCTCTGAACCATACTGCTCTATTTTCTTTTCCTCTTTTGTGGAGACCCATTTTCAGATTTTTATGCTCTATTTTCCTCATGCTTGAAGCACTTTCTATCAATACTACCATGTCTTAGAATCCCTGGGTTCTTTCAATACCAATCCCAAGTATTTTCTTCTATTTGGGAATGTATTGGTCTCAGAGCTTCAAAACTATGTTGTTCAAGATTCTTTTGGGTTAATTTCCCCAACTTGCATTTCATGGGTTTATTCTCAATGAGGCCTTTGCTACTGCTGGGTTCGAGGATTATTCACAGAGGTATTGTTATAAATCTGCAGCATATTCCCCTGCAAATTTACACAGTACACATGGGAAGAGTGAACACAGAGTACAATGGTAGGGAGGCACATATATAGGGAACACTTATATAGAAGGTAAAACAAAGTTCTTTTTATTTCTCTTTGGAGGCTTCATTCTATTCACTGTGGGCACCAAATTTGTCCAAGGTGAGTAGCTCAACTGGGTCCCCCAGGTCTGTTCTTCTTTACATCTTGACTCTCAACCTCCAAATCTAGTTCTCTTTTAAATTCATAGTCATCTCTATTCTCTGCTGACAAAAACCCTACTTCCATTTGCTTATCTTGAAAACTGTTCTGCTTTTCTGTTTCCATAGAAAATTTGTCTCTCTACTTTCTGCTGGATATATCTCAACTGTTCCTGCAACTCTCTGAACCAAACAATTGTAAAAACTGCTTGAAGACTGTTTTCTAGCAGACATGTCTACAGTTCAGTGACTAGCTCTAGTTAAAAATCTCACAATTAATAGCAAGTCAAGGAAAGAAATACTTCCTCCCCAAATAAGTAAAAGTCATTCTTTTGAGTGGTTGGATTCTGGTTTGATTCCTGGCTCTTCTGTGGATCATCAGCTTCTGTTTGGCTTGAATGGACATTTGTCAAGTTTTAGTGTTAAGGATTACCAGAAGCATGGCCAGTTCTCAGATATTTAATGGCAGTTTCCCATTTTAATTCAATTGAGGAAATTAACTTTAGTTAATTAACTTTAGTTAACTTTAGTTTATTATTTATTTTACTAATTATCTTTGGATAAGAGTTGTTAGTCAACTGTTTTGTATTTATTTGTATTTTTTCCATATTTGTATTTATTCCATATTTATCTTGGCTATCATCTAGGGCATAAAAATTATAGAACTAAGGAAACCAAGGAATTGAGAGGTAGATAGGAGTGGTATACTAGTAATAGAGGAGGAGTAAAGTAAAGCAAATATAATTTTAAGCACTTCAAAGTTGAATTAGAATATTCATGAGATGAGTTGGAGGAAAGGAAAATTCCCTTGATATGCTCCACAGATGGATTGGGTCCTCTCTGATTACAGCATACAGCCTAGACTTTCAGGCTTGTGAAATACCTCTAATGTTACAAGTTGTCTCACTTTGAGAACTTTATAAATATTATAGGTTATTTGGGTAATTATAGACCACAGAAAACCTTGACTACTTAAGAATTTGAAATTTTCAGTTCTTAATAATCAAAGTATACCCCAGCAGTTTCCCTAAAAATATGATGATGTTTTCTTACTGCCATCAAATGGAATATTTGTATTCATTATTTGCATTATTTCAATCAGGCAATAAACATTTAGTAAGTGCCTACTATGTATGTGTCAGACATTGCACTAAGTACTGAGAATTTTTAATTTTAAAAAGTTGAAATTTGGTTCCTGCTCTTAAGGATCTTACAGACTAATGGGGAAGACACCATGAAAACAACAATGTGCAAAGAACTTAAATACAGGGTAAATGTAAATAATCAACACAGAGAAGGTACTAGAATTAAAGGAAAGGAGGCTTTCTATAGAAGATGAAAATTTAGCTAGAATTAAAGAAAGTCAGAGAGGACAGAAGGTAGAGTTGAGGAGGGAAAGCATTATAGAGAACAGCCAGTGAAAATGCTGGGTGCTAGAAGATGAAATATCTTGTTTAAAGAATAGCAAGGAGACAAGTATTACTAGAACACAACATATATAAGAGGAGAAAAACAGGTAGAAGAAAGTGGGTAATATAGAAAAGGTTCAAGTTCTGAAGGTGTTTGAAAAACAAAAGATTTATATTGATACCACTGGTGATAGACCACTTGATTTTACTAAGTAGCATATGACACAGTCAGATCTCTGTTTTAGGCAAATCAGTTTATTGAGTGAGTAAAGGATGTACTGAAATGCTGAGAGGCTTATAACAGATATTTTCAATTGTCAACCTACTGCAATAGTCAAAGCATAAAGTTATGAGAGTCTAGACCATGAAGGAGGCAGTTAGAGTCAGGAAACCGAATGTGTTCAGCAGGTGTTATGGAGATAAAATTGACAATTGGATATGGAAGAAGAGAAAGAGTAAAAAATTGAGTAAAAAATAACACTCAGGTTGTGAAACTGGTTGACTGGAGGGTGATGGTGCCCTTGATAGAAATAAAGAAGTTTGGAAGAGAGGAAGTTTGGGGGAAAAAATGAACCAAGAAAGAACTAATAACTAGGAAGAGGAGAGAGGCTAAAAAGGGCACATTAACAGATATTTATTATCATAATGGAGATGTTCTGACTCTCATGAGCCTAATTTCTTCAACCAGCAAGCCTGTATTCTTCACTTAGTGAAGTCTCCTGCTAGTTGCTGAGTCACCACATCTCTATCTTAATATGGATGCCTTCACACTCACAGAATTTTCCAATGGAAAACTATCCAAATTTTTCTCTTTTCTTTTCTGCTTCCTAAAAATAAGGAATACCCCATTGTTTAAAAATTGAAGATTTTACTATGGATATCTTTAGGGAAACATGTCAAAGGGAGGGATTAAAAAAAAACAGAAGAGAGGATTACAAATATTTTATCCTGGTCTTGCATGCAGGTAAACAGGAAAATAAATCTTCTTAATGCCCTTGTCTTATGTGACTGAACTCTCTCTTGCAAATTTTATATTTCAAGGCAGACAGTCTAATTCTGGCTGAGCTATATTTCAGGCCAAGTACAAAAATCCCTAGCCAAAGTACATAGTGGTCTTCAAGTATTTAAAGAATTGCCATATGGAGGAGGGACTAGATTTGTTGTTTTTGGCCAGAGAGGGAAGGACCAGGAAAATAAGTGAAAGTTTCAAAGAACTAAATTTAGGTTCGATTTCATTAAAAATTCCTCACCATTAATTTTTTCTGGAATTGAAATGTCTTAAAGCAGAGGCTGAATGACCACTTATTGGATATATTATGAGAAGGATTGCTTTCATGTATATGTGAGACTAATTAGATAGTCTTTAAAGTTTCTTCCAATACTCACATTCTAGGATTCAGTTTGGCCAAGCCTCTTGGTGTTTATAACTTCTAGAACTGGTTTCCCTTACCTTAATGCTAAGGATGGAAAAAGCCCAGATTCTAGGACATTTGTATCTCTCATTTCCTAACCATTTGTCCCCTGAACTACAAATCTCAAAGTACCTACAATTGCCTTCTCAATTGTTTTCAATTTTGAAATACCTCTCAAAATCATAAAGTAATAGGATCATAAACAAGTACAGCTTTCTTCTTTTTACAAAGCAGGAAACAGAGGTCTAAAAGGCTGACATAATAATAAGTAGAAAAATAAGTAATAGAGTGATGGTTTTAAACTAGGTCTTCCTATCTTAAATATAATGCTCTTTTTTTTTCTAACTCATGCTGACATTCTAGTTCTATCTCTGTCCTATGAATTCCTTGGATTAGAAAAATCATTTACATCTTATAATATTTCTTTCCTTGGCCATCAAAAACTGACCTAGTTGTCACAATTTTTTAACTTCTGGGGACTTCAAGCCTTTGTCTTATTTTTGTCTCCTAGATGATTTATATGCAGCAAATTTACTATTCAATTAGTTTTGCCTTTCAAAGTGAAATTGTTTCTTCAGTTGGGATCTTCAGCAGGAATCTGGAGACTTTGCTTTCTGGAGGTTATGTGTTCTTGTCCAAGATTTTTTGATGATCATGATTCTCTTCCTTCATCCTATGATTATTTGCGTGATAAATCTATTCAATATTGGACCCTTGATTGACTTCCTACTACATCTTCAAATTTCTATGATAAGAAGTATCTTTGATAAAGTCACTGAATGAACTGGTATGACTGCCAGGTTATCCACCTTAATTTTTTTTTCTCTTTCTGTCATGATTTCACTAGCAAGAAAGTGCAAAAGGAATTCAAGATGGAAATGAACACACAAACACAAGAACTTCTATGACAGAGGAATTCTTAGCTCAGTAATGAATGTAATAATACTTTTAACTTTCAGTCATGGCCATTAGGGAAAACTTTACCTAAATAACATACAAAATGATTAGTAATGACAATAAACATATAATTTTTCATAATAATCCTAAAAAAGGAACAAATTTTAATTATAAAAAGTATTGCATTGAGTTACTTCCTTTGTAGGCTGAAATAAATTCAAATAGAATTTTCTTGTAAGAAAGAAAATGAGTAAAAATGTGGAGGACAAAAAGATCAAAGTCACAGAGTGGGTATCACATGTTCTATACTTTACCTGGTAAAAAGGAAAGGTAAGCTTGAAGAGAAGCTGGGAGCAATGCCAAGGGATTGTTCCTTTATTAAAGGAGAAAGGACAGAGTACAGTAGCAGTGACTATTGATTTGATTACTATGCAGCAGACAAGAGACAAATAGGAAATTAATTCAATAATAAATTTCCCAAACAACTGCCTACTACTTCTGGTCAAACTAGACTATATATCTTGATTTTTTTAGTTCCATCTCCTAGACTAAAGCAATGCCTAGCTATGTTAATGGAAGTAGTGAATTTGGATCAAGGGAAGTCTAATGTCTACTAAGTGAATGCAAAGCTACTTTCTCAGTCCAGCTCACATGATTCTTAAGGGACCTTATTTCTGGATCAAAATGCTACTGCCTTTTGTCAAAGACAGAAAGGTATATTCCCTACACCATTACTCACTGGAGAACATTTATATACTTGCAAAATTTAGGTGATGGAAGGGACAGTTTATCTTAAGTTCTTCTCACCACTCAAATAACTATGAGGCTTCAAACATACTTGTCCCATAAAGGTTATAGATGTAAATATAGTTAATAATATTGATATACTGGGATCCCTGGGAAATTCATGATATTCTTTTGGAAGGGAATAATTGGAAAAGTGAGATATAGAAAGAAAAAAAAACAAAAGAAGCCTTGAGCCATCCTAGGTAATCACTTAAAATGGTGAAGTACTTCCTTAAGCCAAAGAACCCACAAAATCATGCAGGTCGGGGGACAGAAATTTCCAAGTCCACTTCACAAACACCCATGAAACAACCCAAACTATCAATGACATGCATATTCAAAAAGCTGCCAAGTGTTTGAAAGATGTCACATTGAAGAAACCATAAGCTTCCTTCCAATAATATAATGATGGAATTGGCAGGTATACCCAGACTAAGCAATGAGGTTGGGTACAGGGTCAATGGCCCAAAAAGATTGCTAATTTCTTGCTGTATATGCTTAAAAATGCAGAGAGTAACATGGAATGGAATGGAAAGATTTGGATGTGGATTCTCTTGTCATTGAACATACCTAGGTTAACAAGATCCCCAAAATGTAATGGCATACTTACAGAACTCATTGTTGAATCAAGCTATCCCTGAATTCTCCTTGCCATATAGATATGATACTTAAAAGGAACAAATTCTTTCTAAATCAGAAGAGTAGGTTGCTCAAAAGAAAAAGATCTGAAAAGAAAATGAAGAAATAAAAGCTTATGGTATAGGAGCAAATATGACAGTGCAAATAAAAGTGAAATGAAATATAAAAGAGAAAAAACAAAAGAAGACATCAGTAATTATATATTTAAAAGAAAAAAAAAGTTCTTGGCACAAAAAAAAATACTAATTTCTCACTCTGAACATTTTCACTGAGGTGAAATTTGAACCCAGACTTTCTGACTCCAAGTCCATTGCCCCTATTCTCTATGCCTCCATTGCCAAACTTCAAGGGAATTTTTGTTTGTTTGTGGAATAACCAGGAATCCAATGTTACTGAAACTTCTTGTTGTTGAGTCATTCCAGTCATGTCCAACTCTTTGTAAACCTATTTGGATTTTACTGGCAAAGATTCTGAAGTGGTTTGCCATTTCCTTTTACAACTCATTTTATAAATGAAAAACTAAGGCAAACTGAATTAATTGACTTGTCTAGGGTCACACAACAATAAAATCTCTAAGGCCAAATTTGAACTCATGAAGCTAAGTCTTCCTGACTCCAAGCCCACTTCTCTATTCACTTGATCACCTAGCTTATGTAAAATGAATAAGAAATTGGAACCAGAGTGAGACTGACAACTTTGTGCAACTCTGCCTCATTTAAATCTAATCGACTCTTGAGAAGATTATGGAGAGCTTGTTGCATCTGATCTGAACAGTTCCTATTTGATCCTCTAGGTAACAGGGAGCCAATGTAGTTTCTTATGCAAGTGAGTGATGTCTTTGGATCTGTACTATATAAATTATGGTCCCTACCTTCAAGGAGTTTATAGCCTATTAGGAAGAGATGTTACATAAATAAATAACTAGAATTCAGATAAATACTATTTCAATCTGGAAAATAGATTTGGTTGTTTCATTGTATCATACATAGATGTTTGCTCATTTTCACTACTTAATAACCTCCAGTGGTTCTATAATCTATCAAAGATAAAGTGTAAAATTATTTGTTTTTAAAGTTGTTTGTAACTCAATATCCTCCTTTTCTAGTCTTCTTAAACATATACAACTATGTTTAAGACTATGATCCACTTACAATGACTGACACGCATGACTTTCTTACCCATCTCTTTCCCTTTTAACTGTCTCCCAATCCGAGAATGCTCTCCTCTTTAGTGATATATTTGCATTTTTCTAGACTCCTAAAATTCAGCTGAACTACAACAAGAAGGCATTTCCCAATTTCCCAGTGGCCAGTGCCTTCTCCTCTACAATTCCTTCCCATATCCCCTTTACATATCTTATAAGAATCTAGTTATTTGCAATACTATCTCAACCATTAGAATTTGAACTTTTTTAGGGATGGGATTATTTAATTCACAAATTCAATCTCTTCTGAGTTTCTGGAAACAATTATAACTTTTAAAATACTTGATGAAATATACCTATATATGTAATGTATGACAATATGCCATTGAATTTTTCCCACACATTTCCCAAAATATTAACTAGCTTATCCTTAGCAAGCAAGAATTAGCTATGAACTTTAAAAGAAAAATAAAACTGTTACAAGTACAAATAAAAAAATACAATTTTATTAAAACTTCAGAAAATAAACTAAGCAGATGAGCATTCTAAGGTATTTAAAAATCATTCTCTCATCCATATCACCCACTGCAGCAGGAAGAATCCCTTTTAATGAATCAGATGATTATCACCAAGAGTTTATTTAGAGGACCTTCATGTGTAAACTTGAAGTAAGTGCACTAGAAGAAGTGAATTTGAATACCTCCATTTTATTATCATTAAAATAATGAAAATTTTGACATGTTTTTATCACTTATCATTATTTCTCTAATGCACCATTCTACTTCCAGAGACTCCTGGCACAGATGAGGTGTGGAGGTAGGTGTCTGTTCCACTGCCCACGCACTGGATTCTTATAGCATAAAAAAGAAACAGGAAATGGAAACGATGTCATGTGGATAACATACATATGATTAGAATTCTGCTGCCATCAAGAGCATTTTTCCTTCATAGCAGGTCAAAGCAGCTCTAATTGTATTTCAGTTGTACTAAATCTTTGTTAGAGAAAAAGCTATACCATTTCCTCCATAGTGTCATGGAATTTACTATGTACTGTATTATATTCTATTTCATAATTACTAATTGATTTTAGGCACCAAACTGAATGACTCCACACAAAGATATTATCAATCATTTATTTTGAAATAAATGTTCAGTATACTTACAATTTTTAATCAGGTCCAAAAAAATTCCTAATTTATCTTCTCAATTTCCAGACATAATATTCCCTTGATTATTGTGTTTTATAAACAAAATATTTTATATTTAGTGTATATATATATATATACATATCAATAAGACTGATAAGTAAATAACAAAAATAATATTTTTTTCTGAATCTGACCTTCTGAATTCTGTTGAAATACACATACATATACACATTTACATTATATATGTATATGTGTATATGTATAAAATACATAGATAGGTAGACAGACAGATAGATTGGTAGATATAGATATAAATACAAATACAAAAAGGAGTGGATATAGTTGATAAAGAAGGAGTGTCTAAGTAAGACAAACACTTACGGTGTGAGGATTGCTGAGTAATTTGGTGTTTATATGGTACTCAGCTTTCACCTGGGGTCCCAACATGCTGAAGCATGCATGCATGGTGGCCATACCTTATTAAAACATCTTGGCTGATGGGCTAAACCAGATTGAGACTAACCAATGGATCTCAAAACCATTAGTGATTTAGAGGGGTATCTACACACAAGCATGTCAAGGCTTCCCCTATGGAATGGGCAGATGAGAAAAGTTTGTTCCACTGATCATGAAGGCAGCCAAAACAGGTGCTTTGGAGTCCTTAGAGCTTAGTTCAGACATCAAAGACTCCAAGTTCACACACTGCATCATGATCCATTGCAAGTTATCTTGATTTTTGTCTTGCCACTGAATTTTGATGATTCTGCAAGAGAGAGTGAGACTGACAACTTTGTGCAACTCTGCCTCATTTAAATCTAATCGACTCTTGAGACATGTCTTTATTCCTTTTCAAAAATGACTAACAGGAGGCATCTAGGTGGATCAATAGATAGAACATTAGACCTACATTCAGGAAAAACTGAGTTCAAATGTGATGTCAGACACTACTGTGTGATCCTGGGCAAGTCAATCTCTGTTTGCCTTAATTCACTGGAGAAGGAATTGGTAAACCACTCTAGTATCTTTGCTAAGAAAACTCCACAGACATCATTGTCATGCTATGGTACACACGGTCATGAAAAGTCAGGCATGATTGAACAACTGAACAACAAGAATACATACAGTTGAATTCTTAGTATGGCTGTCAATGTTGACTTTAGTCTTTAGGACTTGGATTTAAATTAACATTTATTATTTAATAATATTTCTTATTTAGCATATTCCAAGCACCAATAATTCTTTGAGATCCTTGAACAGAATGTAAATGACCCAAGTACAAAAATCACACAAATTTGAAAATTCAAATAAAATTTTAGTGACAACGTATAGGAATTACTGATATCTGCTTTGTTACTATCCAGATAGCTATTTTTTGCACTGGGCTTCTATGTCAATTAAAAAAAAATTCAGTAGCATATAATGACCTGGTTATAACCTAATCAAGATGTTAGTTTGAGAAAGCTCCTAAATGATGTAATTTGAGGAATATGTAAAACACCTTGCCTACACAGATAAACCCCACTCTCCTCTTCTGTTTACTTTATCTTCCCTAGACTGAAATATTCACTATTAGAATGAAAAGTTTAGAATTGTTATTTGTTTTATATATATACATATATATATATGTGTGTGTGTATGTGTATATATATATATATATATACTCTACATATACACAGAGAGGGGGGGGGAGAGAGGGAGAGAGAGAGAGGTTGGTTGTTTATGTTTTTTTTAATGTCATTCATTGTACTTTTAGAACTAAAGACTTAACCATGACTAATATTCTCAGTGGGAATCACTATTACAAACAAGGTTAAAGATAATCACAAATTCCTTTAATAAAGATCCTAAGACTTCTTTACAGGTGGGTCTAGTACATCAAGGTATTGACTTTTCCTAGGTTCCCTCATACAAAATTGAAAACTTGGATATTCAATCACAGAGTAGTTGGTCAAACTGGAACAAATTTACTCACTGGTAATAATAGTCTTAATAAAATTTTTTGTAAATGCATTTAAAGCTAAGTAATAATTACTTGTAATCATAGCAGTGCAAGTAGGGTAATAATTCATAATTTCAATAACTAATGATGACTACTTTTCTATAGACATTAGAAATATATTCTTAATCATTGATTATAAAATAAGATAAATGATTGGGTTTGAGATTAGTATCACTTGAAAAGGAAAGACATAAAAACTCTTGCATTTTAAGACATAACATAAAATTGACCACAAGAAATAAAGATTTTGTTTAATTATTAAAAATCAGTGGGAAATCCAAGTGGAATTAGCAATTTTAACATCTTCTAAATAAGTACATGAAGCAAATTGTTAAACAAATAGCAGGTGAAATAATATAACCTAAAAGAAGAATTGTGAGATATTCCATAAACTTAGAAAAGAAAGAACAGAAATGTAGTTTCTTCTTTTGGACCAATTCTTCTACTTCACTAAACATTTAGGTTAAGTTAGTATCTACTCCATTATATAAAATCTATGACCTGAGTTATTTCAGGAGTTATTTTTACATCCCTACAAATAATGTCTTTTCAGAAAAATCTACAAAAGATAAAAGAAAATAACAGAACAAATTCTTCAAATCTGGTATGAGCTTTACAAAGCCAGCAAAACTGTTTCTTCCTACTTCCTTCCTTCCTTCCTTTTCCCTGCTTTCCTCTCTCCATTCTTCCTTTCCTAATTTCCTTTCTCCTTTTTCTTTGATCAGAGAGTTCCATTAGCTGTCTCAGAAACTGTTGTTTAAAGTACCTAGTGAAATTGAAGGCGAGGGGTAAAGACCAGCACACCATCAGGAACTATTATTTATGAAAACTGTTTTAGTAACTGCTTGGAGATCAGCCCCCAACCAGGATCTGACTGTTATGCTTTAGTTGAATCAGAATAACTATACCATTACATGAGAGCAACTTCTTTCTGTTTCTCATCATGCTTTCTCTTTTTATGAGAAGATGCAGCTGACCATTATAAATAATCCTTATGTGTATGTAGTATTATGAACCCAGGAGTCTTCATTGTTACAGATATTATCTCACTTAACATATTTTTAGCTTAAATTACTTCTAGATTAACCTTTGCCTGTCATTCATTCTTTTTTCAATCTGCAAAATGCCATCAGTCACCTGGGCTCTGCTAAAGATCATTACAGAGTGATCTAGGGTCACAACAGAGAAGGTAGCACTCCTAAGACATTGAAGTAATCTTTGCCTGTTAACTTTGTCCTTCATGTCCTAATACCAGTGTGGTATTAGGAATTGAGTACTAAAGTCAGAAAGCACTGAGTTCAAATCCACCCCCCTGATAGTAATTAGTTTTGATAATGAAATGTCAGTCAGTTTCCCCAAATGTGGAAAATATGAGGCTTAAATCAAAAATGCACTGAGGTTATTTCTAGCTATAAAATAAAGAGACAGAGATATATCAAGCATATATAAAAGTTACCTATATAATAAATATTAATCTCTGTCTACATCTCTATAAATCTATGGGTGTATTTGTGTTTATATACTATATTAATTATATTATATATTATGATCTTGGATAAGGCTTTATCACAAACCATGGAAGCTACATTCATTTTGTAATCTTAATGATCAAAACTTTTAATACTTTAATAATCATGGGACACTATCTACAGCAAACAAAAGCTAGGTAGAATAGATCTAAGTATGAGAGATGGACAGATGGATAGATGGATGCATGTCCACATGTAATATGCATACATATATAGATATGTGCATACCTACAAAAAGTTATATATGTAAAGAGAGATATTAAGTGAACTGAACAATGTTACAAAGCTAATAATTTTTATAACTGATCTTCAACTACAAGTGTTTCAAATTTATATCTAAGATATACACATTGACAACTCTTTCTCTTCTAAAAACATGTTTTATAAATTCTTTTTTACTTTTTTTGCATCACTATCACTTCTCAATGAAATATTCCCTTAAGAGCCTTCTTTGTTAAAAATAAAAGATGCATGACAAAATTTAATGTATGGAAATGCATTTCTCATTCATAATCTGTAATTCTTCACATGACTCTCTATAGTCAGAGATTTGTGTTCTACTGCATAACTACCAAAACAGCTACTATAGACTATACTGTGCACAAGAAGGAAGTTCTTGGCTTTGTCAACATATTTGTTCAGTCTTATAGAAAGGAAATGGAATGGAGTGCATCTTAGTCATATTTATCATTCTTTATAATAACCTAGAGGAAACCATCAAGATTTCAGACTCTGACATTCCCCTCTTAAAGAAGAAAACAAATAACCAGTGCTAAGGAATCTCTGACATATCTTGACAACTCCATTTTGCCAAGAAGATAAATTCCATTTGGCAAAATACTTAACAATGTACAGAGCATGCTATCAAGTACTAAATGAGATGCAATGATGTTTACATAAAATATGATCCTTAGTTTTCAGTCTAGTGGAAGTATATGACACATATAAAGATAATATAAAATAATAAATAAAGGCATTGTAGAACAACAACATGATGTAAGAGATAAAGAAACACTTTCACAGTTAAGAACACTGGAAGTAAATGAAGTTTTGCCTCTGACATGCATTGTATATTCCATAGGAAAGCACTTAATCTACAACTTCTCCAGATAATTCTTCACAACTATAAGTTGAAGAACAGCTGTGACTCTACATTGGTAGGAGTTTCAATACTGGGAAGCTCAAATGAATTTGAAGGACCAGGCCAAAACTTTTGAATTAAGCCCAGGGAGAAATTATTGTTGCTTAGTCATTTCAATCGTATTTGGCTCTTTGTGAACCCATTTAGGGTTTTCTTGGCAAAGACATTGGACTAATTTGCCATTTCCTTTTCTAGTTCATTTTACACGTAAGGAAACTGAGGCAGTTGGGGTTAAGTAACTTGCCCAAGGTCACACACCTCTTAAGTATCTAAAATCAGATTTGAACTCAGGAAGAGGAATCTTCCTGACTTCAGGCCTAGCCTTCTGTCCTCTGTGCCACTAGCTCCCCTTTACCTGTCTTTATATCCTTCTTATTTATTCTTGGAAAAATTACTTCCCAAATAAAACTACATCATGAAAAATTTGGAAATCAAAATCGTACAAAAATGAATGTTTAAAACTATCTTTATATGCAATTCAAAAAATAAGATATTTTTAAAGGAAAAAACCTGTATCACAATATTGATTTGCCCCCTTAAATAAAATATGTCATAAATCATATATCATTTCAGACAAATTTGTATATCATCATAAATTGTTTTTAATGAACTCACAACATCACTATAAATCACATTAAATATAGCCTGACAGATATGATTCTTTCAAATCATCTAAGAAAGATGACTGTGTTGGAGTGGTAGCTCTCTGATGATCATATTGGATAACTTCTTTACAATTTGGAAAGTAATTGATTCTATACTCTCCCACAAATGGAAATAATAATATCCCTAAAATTAAATATTAGAATTCTCTCCCAATTATTTATGTGAAATCATATGAGCTTTGAAGAAAAATATAATGAAAATACAATAGAAGAAGAAGAAGAAGAAAGAAAGAAAGAAGAAAGAAAGAAAAAAGAAAGAAAGAAAGAAAGAAAGAAAGAAAGAAAGAAAGAAAGAAAGAAAGAAAGAAAGAAAGAAAGAAAGAAAGAAAGAAAGAAAAAGATATATCATAAGGTATGATTTGCTGGAACAAATAACCTTGATTATTTCATCAAGATCTGCAATCTGTATCAAACAAGGGCCATTATGCATAAAATGTAATCTCTCTTGAATCTTACTGTTTGCCTAATCTAGAATTGACAACAGAAAAGGATTTCTGTCCTAGTCTATTCAATGAGTAGCTGGCACTCAGAAGCTCATTATTTGATCACCTATTATAAATGTTTTCTTTTGTGATGTACAGGTAGAATTTGCATTTTTTTGGCCTGAAAACATGACTGACTCTCTCTCTCTCTCTCTCTCTCTCTCTCTCTCTCTCTCTCCCTCACTCCCTCCCTCCCTCCCTCCTTCCCTCCCTCCCTCCCCCTCCCTCCCTTCAAATACTTTTCTGATAAAAGGTCTAAAGTTTATTGGAGAGATATTTAGTAACAAGAAAAACATCACATGTAGGATGATGATGATGTCTCTGAATACAGAGAACAGAGGGAATAAATTAGCTTATGGATTGTATCCTGTTTGTCAATGTGTGTAGTTTTCCTGAGTAAAAATGTTTATTCTTGGGTAATAGGGATTGGGCGAGAAAGAAAGAAAGAAAGCCTATTGCATTGTAAACCTTTAGGGAATCATATTTTAACCCTATTTTAGCTGAAGCTTATGTTTCTGTTTCTCCAAAACACAGCCAGCTGGTTTCCATGCAGAGCATGAGTCTGATGCCAAATCCTAGAGTATTTGGCACGATTTGCCTGTGGTTACGGGTCACTTAGACCTATGAAGCAAGAATTATAATTTGATTTTGATATCTCTTGTCATTATGGGAAGGCAAAGTCACTGTTTTCTCTACCTCCATTTCCTGTAAATGACATGTGCAAACAGGGATAGTCATTTGCATATTAGTTGATTTTCTAACGTAAGGGACCTTTTAGAATCTTCATGCAGCTCCCTTGTATATGAGTTTTATATGTTCTATCCAGGATGTGATTCCATTTCATTCTATAAAATTCACAATGCTTCATTCAAAATTAGAAATAAAATATACATGCATACACCCACAATCAGAATTTAGCTAATTGAGAAAGATTTGTGGTATAACCCTTGAGATACTTCTAGGTTTTGGGGTGATCAGAGTAACAAATTCTCTACCTGTTTTCTTCACAGAAATAGATTTTTTCTATTTCCACAAATGTGAAGGAAAAAATAGATGGACAGAAAAAGCAAATTCTGGCAGAGAAGAATGTTGTATATAACTTAAACAACTATAGAAATCTAATATTTTTCAAGGGCAGCAAGAAAAGTATCCCCTTCCCCTCCCAGAGATATACTCTTATTCTACTTAACACACCATATAACACTTAATCACAAATAAATTACAGATTGTGTAACATTACAAGTTGTTTCATTAAATTGATACAATACATTGTTTAAAATTTTTAAATAAATTTTTGACTGTAAAATGTCAGAATATAGAGTGTTAGAGGTTGGAAAGAGCACTAGAAAAATAGAACAGAAAGAAAAAAAGTTGAAAATTTGAAGAACAGATAATGAAACAAATCTCTCTCCCCAATGCAGAAAGTAATAGATTAAAAAAAAAGTTATCTAGGATGGCAAAAGGGGGCATAATATTATATAATTTTTGCAAAATTATTTTCATTTGATATATTCAAGAATAAATTGCACAAGAATATTTTTTTCATCCCTAACACCTAGAACAGTACCTGACACATAGCAGGTAATTAATAAATGTTTATGAAATTGCTGCAATATAAGTTCAGGAATACTATTCTCCAAAACTTTCCAGATAAAAATGGTAGGTTTTTAAAATATCCTTTGACCAAATATTTGCCAATGTTTTAATCTCTATCGAGAACAAAAGGGGGAGAGGCAAGTGAAGCAATATCTTCATTGATTTCTCCATTCCCTCATCCTAAGCACAGCAAATTTAAAAACAAAAATTTCTCATGTATCAGCTTTGTAAATTTTGTATGTCTATACAAATGTACTTAGACACTATACATTTTATTAATGAATGCCTGCTATCAATATATATGTCATTAACTATGTAATTAAAACAAAGTCTAGAGCCTAGAGAATTAAGTATGTTTCCCAGAGTCACACATGCAGTCAGGACTTGAACAAGAAAAACAGAAAGAGAAAGACAGAGGACAACAGAATCAATAGTGACTATATTGCAAAGTGCATGGGTTCAAAACCCAACTCTGTATTTTAAAAAATCATTTAATCTCTTTAATAGTTTGCCTAAACCAAACTCAAGGATTTTTCCAAGTCTAAATCCAAATGTGAATATGTATTAATTTATTTGTGTATTTTTAACAGAATTAAATTTCTGTCTAGCTAGCTTTCCTAGAATAAAAATATTTCACTGACACAGAGCAATATATATTTACCCTTTTTATTTAAAAAATACAAATTGTAATCATATTATCTCTTTTATTTCTTCCACCTTTCCTTTACTATTGAAAGACAGTGAGACTCAAGAGAGAAACTCTTGGATATTCTCATTTATTCAATGTTCTATATTTAGAAATATTTTATTACTGTTATATGATGCTTCTTTCAAAACTATAATTCTCCTTCTAAAAAAGTAACATCTTTATGGAGTTTTGGAAAGAAGAATGTTGATATTCCTTAAGGACACTTGCTGTTTCAAAGTATCTTGGAAAATGGGAACTAATCAATAATATTATCTAATCTATATGAACTTTGATCCCAAGTGTTCCCTGCCTTTCTAAATGTATAGTTCTATTGCTCCCTTTTTGACAGGCACCTATTCCCTCTTAGAAATGGTTCCCTACCTTTGCATTAGGCATCCTGCCATTCTGACAGATGGACATTTCACAGTATGCATCATGTTAGATTATTACCAGCCAGATTTCGCATCTATGACCACACAAAATGTAGTAATGTATAAAAGTTAGATTCTTTTGAAATGATGGAGGTTTTGACCATCATTATTCTGACTTAACTTGAGATAAAATAAAAGCACAAAAGCAGCCTTAGTTACCAATCTTCCTTAGATTGACTGGTTACCTTGGGAAGGGAAGAGAGAGGTTTTAGGTTTCCTGAAGCTCTGTGGATAACATTCAGGTATGGCAACCACAAGGTTTCATGTGCCCAATGAAGCTTTCTGCCAAAAAGCAGGTCAAAGTCTTTGCTTTGTGATTTCTCTCTCTCACAACCCAGTGTCTGCTAAGGAATTGCTAAATGTATTTTACACCATTGTAAACTTGATTAAATCTGCTACACAAACTAAATGGAGATGAAATATCACCTTCTTTGATTATCACTAAATAGTTCACAAATTAACACTGAACTGCAAATGAAGGGATAATGTGTCTTTTTGAGGAAACCAGATGCTTTCTGTTTTAAAGTAGATGCAATAACGTGGTGGAATAGTTAATGTACAATGAATGCCATCTGCTGACTAATGTAGAGTATTTACAAGGGCAAATACTCAGATAACTCTGGTAAGTAACTATGGAACTTAATGCAACAATATTTGGACAACAAATGGGATCATTTCCAAATTTTTTTTTAATTATAAAGCCATGATTTGACATTCAGTCTAATTAGATGAGATTAAAAGGTAACTGCTGTGAGGTTAAATACCATGCTAAGTTTAATATTCAAATGTCTATTGGATGTACATTAAATAAGTAATGAATAAGTCAGAACAAAGATGCTTCTCCCTTCATCTATGTCAATTAAAAGTATAAAATTATTTTTCACAATTTCCTAATGGCAAATGTGGATTGCCCAGGCCTCCCAGCTCTGTATGGATGCATTATGCCACTTTACAAATCATTTTGAAGTAGATGTAAACAATGTGTTTGAAGAAATGTAATTTGGAAGGAAATGCCTTTGTTTAGTCACAGTAAGTAACACAGATAATGTTTAAAGAAATTGTGCACAATTTAAATGCAATGGAAACAGTTTAGAAGAATGATAGAGACTGTATATCTATATTTTGTTAATTTAATATTGAAATCAGAGAGATAAAATGTGCTAATATGCAAATATAGTTACACAAAACATTTTATTCCCGGGTTATAATTACATGCAGGCAAAATATTTTTAGATTAAAGATAATTAAAATTAATAGACATGTGATTTTTCCACCACCACCACCCCTCCTTTGCCCTTCCCCCCAAAAAATAACATCATTTAAGTAAAATAATTCCTTTATTGATAACTGGGACAGGGATTGGAGAGATTAATACTACTTTGGCTTAAGTAACTCTTTCACCTTATTTCTTTTTAAATTTCTATTTAAAGTTAAGTGAGAAGTAAACAGAAAGGTTGGGTTTGTAAGAAGCAGAACAATGTATTTGGAAACAGAAGGTTTGATTGTGTTCCATCTCCACAAATGAGAAACCATTTGAAATTCTTTGACCTTCAGTTATCCTATCCATAATATACAGTAATGCCTATTTTTGTGGCTATTGTGAGGATCATATATGTATATAAAGTGAATTGTGAATATAAATTTTTTGTCTGCTCTCATGACTGAGATTCTTCCTTCTAAATCAGAATGAACATCATGACCATATCACCAAGCTATAAAGGGAAACCTATAAAGGCTGTAGCTCTGCATGCCCATTAATAAGATTTTTGAAAGAGAAAAGAAATCAGAGCTTTTAAGGTTTCATTTTTTTTTAATTGAAATGATTGTATTTAATCTGGTCATTATTGGGTGATGGTTCATATTATATTTAAAATATTCATATTTAAGAACAAATTAGGATGAGAGGGAATGGATTGGAGATTAAGGTATAGAATTTAAGAAAGTTCTGAAAGACTATAACTTCATATTAATTCCATTTTTTTTCTATTTCAATATATGTTCTGGAGAACCTTTTATGTATATGTTCCCCTGCTAAATGATTTGGGAAATAAAGGAATATAAGAAAGGGCCCCTTCTCTTCTTATAGAGTACAATGTAGAGAAAAGAAAAATCTAAAGCACACAGTAGAAAACCATAAAAACTAATATAGGTAAGGGAACCATGACTTTACATACACACTACATATAAATTATACATTTTCAGAGATGTCAAACAGAAGTGTGGGTACTTCTAAATGCCTTGAATCATTAAGTTTTGTGGGAAGGTAAACTGCTAATAGTTGATATTTAAATTTTATTCTGTAAATCTAAAGAACAAAGATGTCACTAATATTCCTAGCATTACTTTGTGCCCTGTCAGCACTTTCATTCTGATGATTTCTAAATGACCCTTATTACTCATGACCTGGGTTGAGAGTCAAATATATAGTGAGAAAAGGTAAAATACTCATAAATGAGTTTACATGCATTTATCTTTGTCTGAGGACCATAAATAGAAATCATGGCAGATCATTTATAGTGAGTATTTAATTTCTCTTATTCTTCCCACTCTTCATTCTTATTTCTCATTGCTCATCTTTGTTGAACAGACTTAAGCCATTATTCCTCTTTTCTATGATATTTCCAATGAATGGGCTGCCACTAGAAGATGTAGATAGATCATTGAGTTTCTGAACAACTTCCACTACTTTAAAAAATACAATATTTTCCAATTATATGCACAAATATTTTAATATTTTTTTTAAAAATTTTGAGTTCTAGAGTCTTTCCTTCCCTTCCTGAAATGGTAAGCAATTTGATATAGGTGCAATTGTTAAAAAATATATTTCTATTTTAGGCATACTACTAAAAAAAGGCAAACCAAAATACAAACACACACATACACCCATATCCACACACAAATAAAGTAAAAGAGAGTATGTTTTACTCAACAATCAGACTTCATCAAAGTGAGATAATAACTCAAAGTTATTTTATTTTAAGTTTCTCTAATGAATACTGATTTAGAGGATTTCAAATATGGATAGCTTTAATTTCTTTATCTTAACTTCCTGTTAATATACTTTGACTATTTATCAGTTGGGGGATGATGTATATTTTTTTATTTATTTGGTTGTTTGTTTGTAAAGCTTTTTATTTTCAAAACATATGCATAGTTTTCAACATTTATCCTTGCAAATCTTTGTGCTCCAATTTTTTTTCTTCTTCCCCCCACCCCCTCTCCTAGATGGCAAGTAATCCAATATATATTAAATATGTGCAATTCTTCTATACATATTTCCACAATTATCATGGTGAACAAGAAAAATCAGAGATGATGTGTATTCTTATCAATTTAATTCCGTTCTGTATATATTTCAGAAATGAGGCCTTTTTAGAGACACTTGGTCATAAATTCTTCCCTTTTCCATAAATCTTACCATTCTTTGCTCACTTAATTTGTTTATGGTATCACCTTTTTAGGTATTACTTCATCTATGATACCTTTTACAAGATAAAGCTTCTTCCCTTATTTATTTTAGTTTTTTTTTTGTTTTTTTTTTGTTTTGTTTTTTTTTTTTTTTTTTGCTTTTGCTTTGATTGTTACCTCTGCTTTTATTGTTGGTAGTTTTTTTATACTTTGTCTGGAATATAATAGATTCTGTTCCATTCCCTTACCTTTATTCTGTGTTTGTCTCTCTTCTTCAAATGTGTTTCTTGTAAACAATATAGTATAGGATTCTAGTTTTTAATTAATTCTGCTTTCTACTTCCATTTTATGATTGATTTCATCTGATTCACATTCACAGATATGATTACACTGCATAGTTCCTTTCATCCTATTTTTCCTTTGTCTTTTTCTACCTCTCTCCTACTTTCCCCATTCTTTCTCACTAGTGTTTTTTTTCTTCCCACTGCTTCCCTTAGTTCAGCCTCTGTTCAATGAGCCTCCCTAATTTCTATTATTCCTCACATCCTTTATTTCTAAAGAAGCTAAAATATATTTCTATATCCAAAGGAGTGTGTTTGTAGTTCTCTCTTTGAGACAATTTCAATGATTTAAAATTAATTGCAGATGAAGTAGCAAAAGTAGACAGAAATAATGTGGGTTTCATATTATCACAGGCTTACTATCTATTTCCTGATCCTCTTTTTAAAAATGGTTTAACCTTCAGGAAGGCTGGGGAGCTTATATTTCTAAAGTGTTAAACTATTTATATTTTCACTCTCGTTCTAAGTATCAGTCTAAAACTCAATGTGAAAGGAACTGATATACATAAATATAATATATCAGTCAACTGTCAGTTACCTACTTTTAAAATAGCATTTTGTTTTACTAATCAAATTCTATTTTTGCACTCCACAAACAAGTCAATGGAATGTCATATTTTCTGCATCTTTCAGTTGATTGTTTATAGTAAAGATAGTACCTTTTGTAAATGTTCTTAGGAAAAAACTTCCTGTTACCCATTCATAACCTCATTGAAGATACCATAAATGTGTGCATGTAGAATGCATACATGCATACACATATGTATGTATTCTACACACATATGTTTATACATACATATGTATATATGTATGTGAGCATATGTATAGCTATAACTATGTAGTTATACAGTTACAGCTATAACTATATATGGTGGGAAAAGCATACAAGTGAATAGTTATTGATGTTCTCTTGACATTCTTTTGGCCATGATCAAGTTTAAAATTGTTTCCATGTGGTGCGAATCTCTTTTCCCTTCAAATACCTTGAAAAATCACCCTTAAATTTTGCTTCCCATCTTCCAGCATAGAATTTTTTTTTGTATGTTTGATCTAGTCCAATTGCTTTTATTAAAAATGTAAGTTCCATTTCTCCTTCATCAATAAGATTGATATTAACATTGGAATGTAATGGCTCAAATGCTATTGAAGGTAAAAAGAGTTTGTTATAAACATTTTTGTAGATATTTTCACTATTCTGTCTGGTCACTTTCCCCTATTTTAATTATTCGTTACCTTTGAAATTAAGTTGCTTAAATTTTTCAAGGAGTATTCTTTAAGGTAGTTTTCCCTCCATTGCTTCAAATCACATAAGGTAACACTATTTAAAATCTTCAACCATTCTTTACTATAAGGTTTTACAAACAAGTTTTGTAAAACTGGTTTTGTCCTTGACTAATAGATGCTAAGTTTCCTTGCTTCAGAATAAAGTGTTAAAAGCCTTTTAAAAAGACAAATAACTTTTACAAAAAGTACTAAATGAGGATGGACTAGGTGGTCACTAGGATCCATTCCTATTTTAGCTTTATAATTCCATAATTTATTTGATGATCTCTTAAACTCTATGGAGGTAGAAGTATAAGTGAGATTAAAATAATAGGTAAATGCATAATCTGTATAAACATAATATCAGTTATTCCTTTTTTCTTGTAAGTGTACAGAGAAGTAGCTCATTTCTAAGTTGTACTAAAAGCCATAACTATTGTGTGGTCAAATGACTTTGCCTTAAGTATGGCATAGGAGAGAAAAAATAAAAAATCATTTTTTCCTGGTAGGCTTCCTTTGCTGTGCAAATTCCCAAAGATGATCACTTCCCAAGTTCTACTGCTATAATGTCCTGCTTTTGAGTTCTAACTTTCATACATGCTCCTTGAAGACAGAAGCCACACCTTCTTTATACCTACGGTATTGCTGTACATTGTTCCACCTTCTCAAAGAATTCATCCCTCTAACAGCTGTGCCTTTTGCTTTCAAAAAAGGGTCACTGGGGGCAGCTAGGTGGTGCAGTGGATAGAACACCAGCCCTGAAGTCAGGAGGACTTGAATTCAAATCTGGACTCAGACACTTAACACTTCCTAGCTGTGTGATCCTGGGCAAGTCACTTTTTTTTTTTTTAACTTTTTATTTACAAGTTATATGCGTGGATAATTTTACAGCATTGACAATTGCCAAACCTTTTGTTCCAAATTTTCTCCTCCTTTCCCCCACCCCTTCCCCCAGATGACAGGTTGACCAATACATGTTAAACATGTTAAAGCATAAGTTAAATGCAATCTATGTATACATGTCCAAATGGTTATTTTGCTGTTCAAAAAGAATCAGACTTTGAAATAATGTACAATTAGCCTGTGAAGGAAATCAAAAATGCAGGTGGACAAAGGTAGAGAGATTGGAAATTCTATGTAGTGTAGAGTGTAGAACTCTCCCAGAGTTCTTTCACTGGATCTAGCTGGTTCAGTTCATTACTGCTCCATTGGAACTGATTTAGTTCATCTCATTGTTGAAGAGACCCACGTCCATCAGAATTGATCATCATATAATATTGTTGTTGAAGTATATAATGATCTCCTGGTCCTGCTCATTTCACTCAGTATCAGTTCATGTAAGTCTCTGGAGGCCTTTCTGAAATCTTCCTGTTGGTCATTTCTTACAGAACAATAATATTCTATAAGATTCATATACCACAATTTATTCAGCCATTCTCCAATTGGTGGGCATCCACTCAGTTTCCAGTTACTGGCCACTACAAAGAGGGCTGCCACAAACATTCGTGCACATACAGGTCCCTTTCCCTTCATAAGCTCTCTTTGGGATGTAAGCCCAGTAGTAACACTGCTGGATCAAAGGATATACACAGTTGATAACTTTTTGAGCATAGTTTCAAATTGCTCTCCAGAATGGCTGGATGTATTCAGAATTCCACCAACAATTTTCAGTGTCCCAGTTTTCCCACATCCCCTCCAACATTCTGCATTATCTTTCCCTGTCATTCTAGCCAATTTGACATGTATGTAGTGGTATCCTTAATTTGCATTTCTCTGATTAATAATGACTTGGAGCATCTTTTCATATGGATAGAAATAGTTTCAATTTCTTCGTCTGAGAATTGTCTGTTCATATCCTTTGGCCATTTATCAATTGGAGACTGGTTTGATTTCTTATAAATTAGAGTCAGTTCTCTATATATTTTGGAAATGAGGCTGGGCAAGTCACTTAATCCCAATTGCCTTGGGTGGGGGGGAGGGTAGAAAGGTCACCACTCACTTCCTTTAGCCCCACCTAATTAAATCAGAATGATCCAGACCAATGTTATCTAGGTTTTGTATTAGAAAAAAGGATAGTTGTTCTCCATTTTGTTTTATAAAGTTAACTTTTTAACTCTTTAAAAAGGGCTGTGATACCCTTTTATCCAAGTGAGACAGACCTTTCCTGCAATCCTAAATTTCTTTCTACTGGAAAATTATTTCACTCCATGCTTTTATGGATACTGTCACCCTAGAATTAATTTTGAGATTTAATTTAAAGTAATTTCAAAGGGAATTGGGGAGAGTTCAGGCAGCTTCCCATTTTCTGCCATCTTGACTCTGCCTCCCAAAAATATTAGATTTTTTTCTTTATTTTTACTAAAAGTTACCCATATATTCTAAAAGACCATTTGCTTTTTTATACTACTTAAAAGTCTTCAAACTGTTTAATATCTGACCTAAATATATGGTATTTTTTTTTATTTTTCCAAATTACAGGCGAAAGTAACTTTTAACATTGATTTTTTTAAAAATTAGCTCTAAATGTTTTATCTCTCTCCCTCCTTTTCTTTCTTTCTTTCTTTCTTTATTTATTTATTTTTATTTAATAGCCTTTTATTTACAGGTTATATGTATGGGTAACTTTACAGCATTAACAATTGCCAAACCTCTTGTTCTAATTTTTCACCTCTTACCCCCCACTCCCTCCCCCTCTTTCCCTCCTTTTCACTCTTTATTGATAAGGCAAACAATTTTAAATGTATTACAAATATGCAAAACATAACTCCACGTTAGTCATGTTGTGAAAAATAAGAGATTAAAAAAATAAACAAAAAAGAAGGAAAACAAAGAAAAAATCTTCTTTGATCTGTAATCAGACTTCACCATTTCTTTCTCTGGAGATGGATGGTATTTTTCATCCTCAGTCCTTCAGAAAATTATGTGATTAGAATACTTCAATCATTTACAGATGATTTTACAATATTATGATTACTTTGTACTAAGTCCTCTTGGTTCTGTTTATTTCACTTGGCATCAAATCATGTAAATCTTTTTATGTTTTTCTGAGATCATCCTTCCTGTTCATCATTTCTTTACAATTCTATACAACAGCTTATTCAGCCATTCCCCAGTTGATGAGTATCCTCTCAATTTCCAATTCTTTGCTGTGACTAAAAGAGCTGCTGTAATTGTTGATTGGTACATAAAAATCTTTTCCCTTTTTAAAATCACTTTGGGAAATAGGCCTATGGTCAAAGGACATGCATGGCTTTATAGCCTTTTGAACATAATTCCAAATTGCTCTATAGAATGGTGGAGTATGTATATAACTTCACCAATGGTGCATTAATGTCTAAATTTTTACATATTCACTGCAAAATTTCTCTCTGGCTCTAGAATATTAGAGTAGTTTTCTTGGATAATTTCTTGAAAGATATCTAGACTCTCTTTTTGATCATGGTTTTCAGGTAGTCCTTTAATTTTTCACGTATCTTGTCTGGATTTATCTTTGTTGTCAATGGAGTAGGTATTATATAGTAACTTTTGTATGATGACAGTGATGAGAATTGAATGCATACTAGAGAAGAGCAAGTAGAACACTTTCTTTCAGATTAAAAGTCATATAATCTTTATTACATAGTTTCTTCTACTTCACTTTGTATACTAGAATGAATCATATATCAGGCACCATTTTTTGCATGAAACCTTTCCTAATTCCTTCAACCATTAGTGCCTTCTATTCTAAACTATTCTTCATTTAACTGCATTGCATAATTCATATATGTGCATATATGTGTATATTATGCCACTATCCTTTAGAAAATTAAATACTTAGAGAAAGATTTATTTTTTGTTTTGGTATCCCCACTTGTTTGACTGATGCATTGATTGACAGAGAAGCATGATATAGTAGGGAAAAAATAATATGTGGAGTTTGGAAAACTTTTTTAAAGTACCAATTGTAATACTAACTGCTTGAATTACTTGAATATCAACTTGTACCACTAGAAATTGAGCATCCTGTTACCTGTACTACCTACATCAAAGAATTGTAAAACAAACCTTTTTAAACTACAAAGCTTTATATAAATATAAATTATTATGATCTATGATTGCACAGGTGTTAACAATTATAAGTAAGGTCTTTTGAGGTTTTCAGGGCCTAAAAACTATAAGCATTTGTAAGAAATATAAACAGCAGCAAAAGATAATCCAAAGGCTGGCACTAAGTAAATGCAAAAATACATATATCTGCAAAATGTCATAAAGATTACATTTAATACAGTACTTTTTATCTTGAACAAAAAGAAGTTACTTAAACATCTAATCTTATATCAAATACTGATGGATGATCAAGAAAATAAACTTGAAAATGTAATAGTACATATAATACCACCAGATTAAAAATGTCAACAAGTTCAAAGAAACACTATCCCCTTTGATTCTGAATGTCAAGTTTTCATAATATTCAGAGAACTTTGAATATATTATGGTATGTTGAATTACTCTTCCAACAGAAGCCTTGATAATTCTGAGATATAAATTTGCAATAAAAACATATTAAAGATTATAAGTAAAGTGAGAATCAAATATAAAGGATATAAATTTCATTATTAATAGTATTATCATTGCTGCTGTATTAACATGATTTGACTTCTAGAGTGCAAGAGCAGCTATATGACAAGACTACAGGCAAAAACCTTACTTCCCTAAAGTTCCTGGAGAAACATTAAGGGAGTAGATCATACAGTATTAAGTTTTAAGGAGAAAACATACAAATGAACAGTCAAATGTTATTACGGACATTACAAATAAAGGATATATGTAGGCAAAAGAGAACTTAGAAAGGTTTGAATGCAGGAAATTCTGCTACATTGACAGTAAACTATACAGGATAATAATGTTAATTATGATTGTCTATGGTCAATTTAAATTGTTCTCCAATCTACCTAATGAGATTAGAAGGCAGCTGGAAGTATTGCAGAAGCATTTACCCAAGGTGTAAGTTTCATTAACAAAAACACAGATCCTAAAGTCTCTGACTTTAGAAGATCTCTGGCACTTACATGTGACCTTAGATGATTGATTTAAATTCCTCAAGCTTCAGTTTCCTCAAATAAAATGAGACAGTTGGACTAGATAGGATCTGAGATCCCTTCTGTGATCCTTCATCCTAAGAATATAGGGATGTTCTTTGAGGCTTTGCCTATAGAACAACCCTGGTTCTTTCTTTGGAAATGCTAAGTACACTTCTCCATCTCCGTGACTTGTATTCTTTTGCATGTCTCTTTTTTTCTCTTGTTTCCCTGGTGAAATTGTCAGATACTATTTCATGCTTTTAGATATTAAATTTACTTCATTATTCCAGAGTCTCTCTCATCAAAGCCATGCAGTGCCACCTGGGGATCAGAGCAAAGACACTACAATAAAATAGAACCAAACTTTTGCACTTGAACTGTATCTGAGAATGTAGAAATACCTCGTGGAGAGATCATTATAAGGAATATGAAAGACTTGGAAACTGAAAGTAAATCAAACCTTCTCATGTTTACAAAAAGATTGCTGGGTAGGCAAGGAAAAGGAAAGTAACTTTTAAAAATAATCAAATCTGATTTAAACAAAAAAAAATAGCACACCAAGGTTACAGAGAAGAGATATTAAACCATGGCTATACTACCCAAATAATAAATGAAAATTTCAAGATTGAATCAAACAATTTGGTATTGCAGAGACTTAAAAAATCTTCAATTCAATTCAACTTTCCTCTACCATATAATTATTGAATGTAATAACTTAGTAACTGTGTTTAGAAATAGTCATAAAGGCAAAAACAAAAAAAATTCATATCATAACTGAAATGAGAAATTACCCTATCCGAATCCAATTCAAACTACTATTACTTATATTTTCCAGGCACCATACTAAGGGCTTTTAAAAGTATTACCTCATTTTATATTCACAACAATCCTACCAGATAGGTACTATTATTTTGTCCATTTTATACTTGAGGAAACTAAGGCAAACAGAGGTTAAGTAACTTGCCAAATAAAGTATTTAATTTTCCATTGCTAGTTTAAGTGAAAATAGAATATAAGAAAAAGGATATTTGGTAAAGATAGTATTTTTAGTACTAGTAATAGTAGCATTTTACTATCATCACATGCCTTTGGGAAGATCACAGAAAATATAACAGCAACAAGTCATCTTGTCTCTGAGTTGGAAGAGGCCACATAGGTCATCCATTCCAATGGTAATCTTTACCATATCCCTAAAAAGTAGCCATCCAATATTTAACAAAAAATTTTTCAATGATAGGCAAATTGCTTCACCTGTAACTTTAGTCCCAAAGCAAACAATTTTAAAATTTTGATAATTCTGATGTGATATAGTAAAAAATTAGGCTTGAAACAATAAAGGGCTGCATTTTAAATGCTATATCTGAAACATATAGTGGCTGGATAACGTGTGGCAAGTCTTCTAGGTAGCTTTTTATGCTGCAAAGAAAGGAGCAGTTTTTTCATTCAATTGTTCCCTTTATCAATGAAATTATAGGACCTGTTTTGTTCTATCTAGCACATTACTCCTCACTAAGAAAGCGCTTTATCATTTTTAAGGTGCTAGATTTACAACCAGCTAGTTTACTTGGTATATAGAACATCAGACTTGGAGTCAGGAAGACCTGAGTTCAAATCCAGTCTTAAGCACACACTAACAATGTGATCCTTGTCAAGTCACCTAACTTCTGTTTGCCTTGGTTTCCTCAACTACAAATAGAACCCCTGCCTTGCAGGATAGTTGGGTGTTGAAATAATATTTATAAAGCTCTCTAAAATCCCTGGATCATAGTAGGTACTGTATAAGTATTTAGTCCCTTCCCCCTTCCCAGCCTAGTACTCTGATTCTATTGATATCATAAGTGGCAGGTGGCTGATGCATCACATTATTGACTCATTTAAGGTTTCAGTGCATTTCATCTCAAGTCTTTTTATGTCATGTTTACCCTATCTTATATATTTTATGCTTTGAGGCTCAATGCAGCAATTTCTTTTTATCCCTGTAAAGTTTCATCTTCTAAGTGTCATTGAACATTTACTGAGATCATCTTAGATTCTGAGTCTGACATTAAATTTATTAGTGTCATCTACAATTCAATAATACAATATTTGTGTCACTATTGGAATAAGAATGCTAGCTCATACACATATGCCTTCATCTGAGTCACTAATAAAAATATTGAAATAACCAAGCCAAGAAAGAGTTCCAAGTTCTATTTCCAAGACCATTTCCTCTATCAAAGATTCAATGTGTTCTACTGGAAAGGATAATTTTTTTAGAGTCAGAAGCAAACTGGACTTAAATTTAGTTGTATAACAATATCAGCACGAACCACATTCATCAAGTAATCCAAGAAATTTCTATGTGAGCAGGCATTAAATAAACTTATAAGGAGGTCAGATTCATTTTTTTCCAAGAGGACCCTACTTCCCAATGTAGGACCTATGCCTCTAAACACTGGGCAAGTTACTTAATTTTTCTATGACTCAGTTTTCTCATTTGTAAAATGGGAATTATTAATAGTACTCATAGTACCTGAGTCTTAGAGTTGTAATGAGATGAAAAGAAAACATATATGTAAGTCACTGCTAAAGTCAAAGGACAAAGCCAGTATTTGTTTAAATATTTGTCTATATGGTTCAAAAGGATATCATAAAAGATTTGCAAGTGACTTGATAAATTGTGTCAGCAGACTGACCAAGTCTAGTATGTCCACCAAAACAAGAATTGGGATTATCCTGGCATGTCTTAATAAAGACATACTAAATTTTAATGTCCAGCTTCCCAAACCATTATTTAAACAATTCATTCTGATAATTTTGTCAAGAATTGAGTTCAAGTTCAGTGACTGACATTTTGAATAATCACTCAATTTTCTTATTTTGTGAACAATACCATACTTCTAGTACAATACTAACTCTTCCCAACATCATGATTTTATAAACATCAGAAATGTTCGGTAATCACATTTGTTCACGCTCAGTAATGGAGGATGTAGATCACCTGGTGACATAGACTTACTGGAGGGAGCTATCAATTAATCAACTCACTTGATGAAAACATCCCCAGTCACCATTTTATAGATAGTAGATATATGGTCATACTTTTTTTTTAAATGCAACTCCTTGAAGGAAAGGGCTACCTATCTTTTTAAAATTATTATTGTCATTTTGTATCCCAGCACTTAGCAATCCATGCTCTTTAGGACCCCATGAGTCAACCTTACTTTTTAAAGCAATATGCCATAGGGTCTTAACCCAGTTGGGGGTTTCCCAGATCATGGAATTCACTTGTGAATTCCTTTCTCCCCTTCCCCCACCCTTTTCTGATCAGGCAGGAGAGATGCTCATTGCTCTTCATGAGGCAGGAGGGATGCCAGTTGTATGGAGATGAAGTTTTTCTAAGTGTGCTCTTGGCAAAAATAAATTGGGTCTTTTCCAAATATACTTAGCTTCTGCCTACAAGTTTATTTGAAGTCTGCTCACACATAAGTTTCTTATTCCCTAGTGAGTGTAGAGCTTGCTGATGTTCAAAGACTTCAAAATAGAAGACAACCATTGACTTTCTCCATGGTGCCTGTTTTTTGCTTTGAACTAATAAAGCACATGCACTCTCAGCTTTCAAAACTTTACAACATCAGTACTAGAGAAACCGAGTGTGTCTGTGAGGAATGTTTGTATATAGCACAATCATTCACCTATTGGAATATCACTGACATGTGTGGGATTAAAAAAAAAATCTCACTCCATCTTTCTGAGCATCAGCCTTTGGAATTTGAGCGTCACAAGTGCTTTCCAGCAATTGCCCTTTCCTCCCCCCAGGCTTGACCTAGTTTATGGCTCCATCCATATAGGGAAATTTCTCCACACATTCCTAGGAGAACAATGGCAAAGGCAGCTTGACCCTAAACAGCAGACCTAAACATACTCCTATTTTTAGTTCACATTTCACAAAAAAACAGATCCATTTCATCAGCCTGCTTCAGGGAGTTTATAAAATAAAATAATTAATAGCAACCTTTCTGAGATAAAAATTCTGATAATTCAGTTTCTCTTGTCTTTCCCTTTCACTACAGTCTGTAAGCCTCTACTTCTTCCATCTCTTTTGCAGCTCCCTGATCACAAATAATGAAACTCACAGATCACTGTTCTTTTAAATTTTATCTAGTAGAATTCAAATTATACAAACAGAAATCATTAATGTAATTTTAAAGAAAAGAAAGAAGCTTTGGGAATAGGAACTGGCTATTTTGGGGAAAGGAGATAAGGATGAGGAAGAGGAAGAAGGGGAAAATGTTACTATCATTTTTTTTTTTTGCAAACTTAAGCTGTCACAGTATACCTTACCTCAACCACCTTTTATAACCTTCATACAGTTTAGTTCCCAGTTCGAATAGTGGTAATGTGTATCAATGCTGTATCAAAATTATATACACACCTGCTTAATGTACCCCCAGATTCCTGTGCCCTCCTTTCCCTCGAGAAAGCCTATCCTCCAACACTGTCCTTTTCAGACATATTCCCTCTTTAATCTGTGAGTCATAGTAGATCAAAATACTCCATACTTGAAAACACATTTATTTCTAAATGTATATGCTTTTGACAGAGAAAGAGAAAAGGTATCCATTAATATTGTATTTTCATTATTATCTTTTGTTTTACTTTAGTTATTGTGAATTGCATTTTTCTGTTGCTTATTTAGTTTTATTTTTTTCTTTTATATTTTCATATTTGGTAACTTCTCTTTTTTTTCTATTTAACAACCTACAATCATTTCATTATCTTTTGTATGAAATGTTAGAATAACTGCCTGCACCCAGATTTTCTCTTCTGTATGCAGAATTGCACATAGTTAACAACTGGATACTTCTTTTTTTATTTTTGAATAAATCTTTATTCATTTAAATTAATAAAATATAGGCTGTGTGTTATTTTTAGGTAAAACTGCTTTAGCAGTGAAGCAGAAAGTTAAGTATCCACAATTTGGATTACCATATACTTGGTCTCTTTCTTTTAAATAGTTGGCATTCTGTACATTTAATGCAGCATTTCCCAAATGTGTTATGAATATTAGCTCTGTTATGTCCTATTCTCACTTAGCAAAGATTGTCATTGCAAACATCATATTAACATCTTATTAAATACTTGATTAGCTTAATATAGTATATGAATAGTGCTTTTGTCCATCTTATAAACATAAACACTTAGACCTTTTACACCCAAGGGTCAGTGTGGAGGATGCATCTGGTGACATATTGAGCCTCAGTTTTATGGCAGGGGGAGAAGAATTGAAAGGCAGAAGTAGAATTGATAAAAGGGATGAATGACTGATGTGTCATTCATTTGATACATAGTTGACCCCCAAAATGTAACAGGGATGGAAAGTTTATACCTATCTTCAGAAATGTTAAATATAATGGCACGCTCCTTGAAGCCCAGACTGGAAATTCTAGAGCAGCAGTGTCAAACTCAGGGGCTGCTAGGTGGCACAGAAGAGTGCTGGTCTCGGGGTCAGGAAGAACCGAGTTCAAATTGAGTCTCATACTGGAAATATTTAACAAAATATTTATTTACTAGATGTGTGACTCTGGGCACATTTTTGTTTGCCTCAGTTTTCTCATCTGTAAAATGGAAATAATAAGAGCACCTATTTTCCAGAGTTATTGTGAGAATCAAATGAGAATCCTAAAACACTCAATACCTTCCCTGGTACACAGTAAATGCCATATGTTATCAAATGGAAATGTAGCCACTAAATTGTACATAAGGATCCCAGAAAAGGGCATATCAATTTTAAAAACCACTTATTAATATTATTATCTATGTCCTCCAGTACTTTCATTCATTTTGTTAGTTATTTCCTAATTATATTTTAATCTGGTTTCTGTTGCCCATGCTTCAAGTTTGACATATGGGCTCCTGAACATTTACCATCTAAATTTATTTCTGAGAATTGATGTCAAATTCCTTAATTGGGAACTCTGTTTAGATTCTTTTGCTTCCTAAAAATGGTTTTCATGATGAACTCTCTTAAATTTTTATTCTGATATAACTGGATATTTCTAAAGCACATCCTACTACAGCCAAATGCAAAGATCTTTGTAAAGTATACCATGATGGCATTCTCTTAGATTCAAAACTTAGACCATATCCCTAACTTTTCACTATGTTCCTATGTTCTCTCCCCATTTTTCTCTATATCCCCAGTCAGTCTACTGCAAAGAAATGTCGATTTCAACCTGCAAAATCTCTTGCTACTGCCTCTTCTCTAAAACAGGTCTTTCTCACACCATGGCTGGATTGCTGCAAAAGTCTTTTGGTGGCTCTGCTTGACTCTTGTCTTTTCTCACTCCAATCCTATCTTCATTCATTCATCAAAGTAATCTCTCTCTCTCAAGAACTCCCTTATTTTCCCTATCCCACAACTCAAAAATCTTCTAATCTTCTCCCCTCCTTTTTGTTTTTTGTTCTTATCACATAGGAAATTTTGGTCTTTTATCCCTCCCCTACTTTCCCCCTTCTCTATCTTCTTCTCTAGGATCTTGTTGATTCAGTTATTCCCTTTCTCTTCCTTATCATGAAAATTTGCTTTCCCTTGACTCTTTTCTAGGAGCCCATAATAACAATCTCTATCATCAACACATAAATAAATAAATAAACAGACAAACAAACAAATAAATAAATAAATGAAAACAGGAAAATGAAGTTCTGTTGATAATATTAATCCCTTGAGACCTCTAACCATATACTCTCTCACATTCCCTGTTAAATTCCTAACCAAAAAAAAATGCCTGTACTCACTGCGTCCACATCCATAACTACTCTCTTCTCAACTTGGAACAATCTAGTCTCTGACATAATTAAAATTAATTAAAACTTCTCTCCCATGTCCTCAATTTTCTATAAGCCACTAAATTATATAGCCTTTCATAATTCTCATACTTCTTAACATCATTTCAGTTTTTGACTGATTGTTGATCAATCCCTTTTCATGGGGACTCTCCCATCTCTGCTTTATACTATCACTTCTCCTAGCACCATCCACTTTTATGTGTAAACTGTATTTATATCTTCTCCATCATTTTCTGAGATTAGACAATCATCAAAATAATAAATAAAGTTCTGATTTTTTGCATTACCTGATTTATGAAATGGAAATACAGACACTGAAAAATTAAAACCAGGTACCCAGGACCCAGTCCAAGCAAGCTCTAACATACTCCTGGCTGATGTTTAGGAGTAATTAAATTAGTGATCTTGGGCAAATCATTTATTTTCCCTGAGCTTTGGTTTCTTTATTTATGAAAAGGTTGAACTAGATAAGCTCTAAGGTCCTCTCCAATCCTAGTATATGATTCTATGACTACAAGTAACCATACACAGAGTAGGAAATCAGTTCCTGATTGTTTCTATCAACCCCGCTCTGGTAGATCAGAGGAAATGTATCCTGTCATCTCCAAATTATTAGGCTGACTTTTCCAGTCTGATTCTATGTACTACCACTTAAGGATTAGTACCTTTGACTATTTTTTGACTTTCTGTAGAATTTAGCACAGTGCTTGGCAAGAAGTTAATTAATAAATACTAGTTGACTAATTTCCCATTTAGATACTACAATTTACAAAGCAACTTATAGATAACTAAATTGTGTGTATTGATGCAAGATCAAAAGAGTTTCTTGGAATAAAAGTGTTCTTCACATGTACCTTTCTAGTCACATGTGGATCTGGTCAATTTAAAATAATAAAATATTTGTCCATTAAAAAAATAGTCCAAGTTTCTGTTTCACATTATAAATCTTTCAATTCCTTTCAGAAATAAATCCATTCACCTTTTTTAAGTCTATATTTTGTGCACAGAAAATACTTGAAGCCATAAATTAATATATTTACTTTTCAAAAACTATTAGTTCATGCCATGTGAAAAAACACTTTTTTTCTATATCCTCATTCCTTTGCTGATATATGTGTATTATATGAAAGTCTTTCCCATGTGAAAGAAGACATTAGAAGTATGACAGAAATTTTGAAGATTGATTAGGGTTCCCAACCTGAGTGCAATGTGTGTAGGAAGGATTTTATTGATATCTAAAATGAAAGCAGAGTAAGAAAATGTAAAGCATCCCTCTCAAAATACATCATTTTAATTTTAACAATAAATCCAGGCATTTTGTTTACACCCTCTCTTACCCTCTCAATCATTATTCTTTTGCTTTGTTAAGCCTCTCAAACTTGCCTTCTCACCTGGGAAATATCTAGTTGCACCTCTTTTATCTTGTCCCTTTTAGCCCTTCTGTCTTATTTATTGTTCTCTGGAGTGTCTTTGAATTTGCTTATTGCTTCTCTGGAAAAGCAGTGGTAACAATTGGAGACTGTGCAGCAGCTAACAGACTTTCTTCCTTACTCATCAGTAATTGCCCCTACTGGTGGATGGATCCATAAAACTGATTCCTGAGAGGATATTGTTAAATCTTATTCATTTTTATCCACAGGAAACTAAGTCAACCTGTAAGCTTTGTTCCCAGAGTCCATTAAAAGGATAGTTCAAATTTATTCAGCATGAAATGCACTATTTTCAATAAAATATCACTTTCACTTTTCAAATTGTTAAGAACTCTCTAATCCAATTTGTTTTCATTCATTTGCTATAATATTAATTAATATTGATTCAATGCCTATTTGACAATTGAATGCTATCTATCATTCCAAAGGTCAAAATCTTCATTCAATTCCTGTTTGAAAACAGCCATACAAATGACCAAATAGCTTTAGGTTTCATATACTTCTTTTATGTCTTTTCTTGGGGAGAAGAGTATCTTTTATTTTCTTGAACATTTCCTAAATTTATATATGTGTTAATTTAATTCATTTAGATGACAGAGATAATGAAAGTAAAGTTATAGACAATCATCTTCAGTACTCATGGTGGAACTAAGCATTAATAATTATAAGATGGTCTTAGCACTGCATATATACTACTTTGTTACATTTTAAATTTATGATTTAATTAATATTTTCTCCACAGGTATGTAAAGCAAACCCTCCAATTCTTTTCATCTCATATATATCTTACCTATATTTCTCCATACCTCTTGCAAAAAACAAAACCAATGAGTTGGAGGCTTTCCTTTAATACTGATTTAGTATTGTTTATTTTAATATCAAGAAGCATCATAATATAATGGATAATGGACTCAATTTGAAATTATAAAGATATCAGTTTAAATCCTGCCTCAAATACTTACTAGCTTCATGATTTTGAGAAACTTTCTTAATCTGTTATTTTGTTTCCTCTTTGCAAAATGATGGTAATAATAGCACCTCTCATGGATTTGTTGTGAGGGTCAAGTAAGATAATATAAGCAAAATGAATTAAAATATTAATATCTTATATCATGAAATTTTATTTTAATCCAATACACAGGGAGGTAAAGTAGTCACCTAGGTAGCATAGAGATTTTTATCATTAGGTTGGCCAGAGAATAATGATAATGATGGTGATTATGAAGATGATTTTGGCTATAATAGCTTACAAAGACCATTTGATAATATATAAAGGAATTCTATTCCATGTTAGTTAATATAAGATTTAAAAATTTTAAAAAGGCACTGCTACTTGAAGTGCTAAAATATAGAAGTATATAGAACAAAATTCAGTGTCAAGGTAATTTGTATAAAATTCTACCACTGACCATCAAGAAAGAAGACTTCATAGCAATGTTTACTGTAAGTAAAAAGAGTATGACTGAAGGAAAATTAGTAAGAAAAGAATTATCAAGCACTTTGACATGATAAAAGACCAGAATCAAAATTAGCCATGATGCTGAAAAATTATCTTTCTAATTAGGAGGGGAAAGGTGGTTACAACAGCTCCTGCTAAATTTTCTTAGCTCTCCAAATTATCCTTATGAGACAATGAAAATACAGGGATGGAAAAATGGATGGATAAACTGATAGAAGGAAGGAAGAAGAAAGGGAAAGAGAAGGGGAAAAGGAAGAAGGTAGGGAGAAAGAAAAAGGAATTGTGTCTATCATGTGTGAAGCTTTGTGCTGTCTTTTTCAAGTATTTTATCATTTGATATTCACAAGAAACTTGTGAAATATGTGCTATTATTACCTCTATTCTATAGATAAAGCAATTTAAGCAAAATGGGATTCAAGGACTTGACCAGGTCTCTCAATTATTGCGTGAGGTCAGATTTTAACTCAAGCGTTCCAGTGCTTAATTCAGTCCAAGTCCCATGCTCAACAGCTCGTGGCAAATGTATTAGCTTTATGTAACTACCTTTATTGGAAAGATTGATCTTTCACCTAGTTAATCCTAGTGTCTTGTGGATCAGACATATGGAACTCCAGCAAATGGATATCAGTGATCAAAGATAACTTCTGATGATTGAATGGCTGAATTTCAGAAGGAGTTACTTCAGCAGAAGGAGCCACCAAATTTGTGAACTATAGGAGGGACCTACACCCATGCTTTTTTCTTTGTGGTACCTTTCCTCCCTTTAACTTTCAGACTAGAGTAAAAGATAGGAAAAGAAAATTTCTCTTACCCCCATCCCTACTCCAAAAAAAGCAGAAAAATGTAAACTTATAGATGTACATTATAAGCAGTCCATACTAGCTCAAATGATCCTGAAAGTGGATTTCTTAGACTTTCAGGCCCTCTCTGCTTCTTCTTCTGAGCACAAATCAAAGAAAATTAATAGTCCTGAGAATAGATATTTCAGACATTTAGATTACCTTTTCCAAAGTCTAGAGTTTTTGAGTTGTAGAACTGAGTGTTTGCTATAAATTGGAGAATGGAGTGTTGATCTTCCAAATGGAGATTTTGTTACAGTGCAGTTCTCAGAGTAGGAAAAGTGTATCATTTAGCTGAAATAATAAGGCCATACCATAAGGAGACAGGGAACCTAGACCTTACTAACCATCTGGGACAATGCTGTGACTTTTTCATACAATGCAAATCTGAAGTGAATATGGAACACTTTTTCACCATTCCCCAAAGGTTCATGTTAAGGAAAGTAGTTTGTTGAGCTGTTTATTTAATGGTTTATTAACGTTTTCATGGACCCTTGTGAGTTCTTTACATCTTATGCATTTTTTTATCTTGGAAAAAATAAAAATATGTCCCATGCCCGCTACCCATATTGTATATTGCACACTTTTGAGCATATTTGTAAATCCAAGACATGATTCATACCCAAGCTTTGTTTTGGAGATTTTTTTAAAGAAATTTATTCTGGAAAGGAAGCATAATGAAGCAAAGAGATAAAATGATATCTTTGTCAATTTAGATTTTCTTGAAGCCCCTTGAGTTATAAATGATATCATTCATCTATATTGGATTAATGGAAATTTCTTCCAATCCTTTCATTTTACAAAGTAAGAAACAGAAGTCTTAGACAAAGCACTTAGACATAGATCAGGTAAGATATCAAAAAAGAGAGATAGTGGTAATTTTTAGTCTTAATCTACATTTTGCTTTAAAATATATACAGAGAAGGAGAGAGGGAGTGAGGAAGAGGGGAAAAGTAAGAAAAGAAAGACAGAGAGAGAAAATGTGAATTGCAAGGGCTACCTTGAGTGCAATGTTATATAGAGTTATAAACAGAAAAGATGACTTAGATGAAATGTTAAAATATATAATTTAAAACAAATAGAAGTTAGGATTATATTATAGAATTTAATACAATCAGGAAGAATTTAGTAATAATTCATTAATAAAATGTTAAGACTATAAGGTGAGAAGGAAAGGCATATATATGACAATAGCATTAAAGAGGTTATAGTTTTTTGTATTATGCAGACAGGTTCTTTCTTTACCATCTGTAAAAATAATACTTGTAGAAACTCTGCAGCCCTATATGTAGAGTCTCCAGCAAAATTAATCCAAGTTTAAGTTACTTCTTGATTGCATATCTACTCAAAATGATCCCTAGCAATGAGATTTTTTCCCTCTAGTCATGTAAAGAATATAATTAGCTCAAAGCAAAGACGTTAAATGAAGTAGTACAATAAAATATTTACAATAAATCTCGCTCTCCCATAAAGGTAGGTTACCTTCTCCCACAAATACATACCACTACCAACAGCAGTAGGGAAAAGAAACAACCAGTGGGATCAAGCATGAAGGCCTCATACAATAATCATATGTGTGTAGGGTCAGTAGCCTCCATTCAGCACCCCTGGTCTTTTCTTGTAATGCCATTATGCCTTATTCCTTATGCCTATTTTTCACTACATGAAATATGTATGCGGGTACATTGCTCCATTGAGAGTAGTGAATCTGATCTTTACTGAGTATTTTAAGCTGCTGCACTCACTTGGCCTGCTCCTAGCTGAGTGTATTATTTCACTAAGTTTTGTTAGTCTCATGATATCCACTGGTAAGGTCATCTCTACAGCACCAGCTCACTCTTCTCATTTTGAATCTGCTAGTTTATAGTGGTTAAAACTGCTCAGACACATATTTACAGCTGAGGGAGAAGGAGAAAGAGGGAGAGACAGAGAGAGGGGAAGAAGGAGGGAAAAAAGGAGGGAGGGAGCGAGGGAGGTAAGGAGAGAGAGGGAGGAGAAGGTGGGAGACAGGGAGAAAGGGAGGGAGGGAGGGAGGGAGAGAGAGAGAGAGAGAGAGAGAGAGAGAGAGAGAGAGAGAGAGAAGGAGAGAGGGAAAGAAGAGGAAGAGAGAGGGAGAGAAATAGAGAGAGAAAAGGAGGGAGGGAGGGAGACAAAGAGAGACAGAAAGAGGGGGAGAAAGGGAAGGAAGAAGGGAGGGAGAGAGGGAAAGAGGGAGAGAGGGAGAAAAGAATGCAGAGAGGGAAAGAGGGAGAAAAAGAGGAGGAGAAAAGGAAGGAGGGAGGGAAAGAGAGAGAGAGGGAGAGGAGGGAAGAGAAAGGGAGGAAAGGAAAAAGAAGAGGGAGAGAGGGAGACAGATAGAGAGAAGGAAGGAGGGAGGGAGACAAAAAGATACAGAGAGAGGGGAGGGAGGGGGAGAGGGAGAGAGGGAGGGAAGAAAAGAGAGGAGGAGGAGGAAGAGGAGGAGGAGGAGGAGAAGAAAAAGAAGAAGAAGAAGAACAATAACAACAACAACAACACAACAACAACAACAAGGAAGAGAAGGAGAAGAAGGAGGAAGAAGAGGAGGAGGAGGAGGAAGAGGGAGGGAGCAGGTGACAGGCACTCTGGCACCTTGGATTCTTAGGACTTTTCTACTGGGCTGACAGTATCTAAGATATTGGTTCCAATATTGACTCATTGGACACTATGGCTTCAACTGGCTCCAGATACTCCATTGCCTATACCCAGAATTGAAAAGGAAAAATGGACGAGATTCAAACCGGAAATCTAATTCTTAAGACCATAGGGCTAAAGGGGAAGGAACAGGTCGACCCTGCCCCCCTCCCATGCTTTTTTGTTTCTTTCTTTTTTTAATAATTATAACTTTTTTATTGACAGAACCCATGCCAGGGTAATTTTTTACAACATTAACCCCTTGCACTCACTTCTGTTCTGACGTTTCCCCTCCCTCCCTCCACCTCCTCCCCCAGATGGCAAGCAGTCCTATACATGTTAAATAGGTTACAGTAGATCTTGGATACAATATATGTGTGCAGAACCAAACAGTTCTCTTGTTGCTCAGGGAGAATTGGATTTAGAAGGTATAAATAACCTGGGAAGAAGAACCAAAAATGCAAGCAGTTTACATTCATTTCCTACTGTTCTTTCTTTGGGTGTAGCTACTTCTGTCCATCCTTGATCAATTGAAACTGAGTTAGATCTTCTCTTTGTCGAAGAAATCCACTTCCATCAGAATACATCCTCATACAGTATCATTATTGAGGTATATAATGATCTCCTGGTTCTGCTCATTTCACTCAGCATCAGTTCACGTAACTCTCGCCAATCCTCTCTGTATTCATCCTGCTGGTCATTTCTTACAGAACAATAATATTCCATAACATTCATATACCACAATTTAGCCAACCATTCTCCAATTGATGGGCATCCATTCATTTTTCAGTTTCTAGCCACTACAAACAGGGCTGCCACAAACATTCGTGCACATACAGGTCCCTTTCCCTTCTTTATAATCTCTTTGGGGTATAAGCCCAGTAGTAGCCCTGCTGGGTCAAGGGGTATGCACAGTTTGGTAACTTTTTGGTCATAATTCCAGATTGCTCTCCAGAATGGTTGGATTCGTTCACAACTCCACCAACAATGCATCAATGTCCCAGTTTCCCCGCATCCCCTCCAATATTCATCATTATTTTTTCCTGTCATTTTAGCCAATCTGACAGGTGTGTAGTGGTATCTCAGAGTTGTCTTAATTTGCATTTCTCTGATCAATAGTGATTTGGAACACTCTTTATATGAGTGGTAATAGTTTTAATTTCATCATCTGAAAATTGTCTGTTCATATCCTTTGACCATTTATCAATTGGAGAATGACTTGATTTCTTGTAAATTAGAGTCAATTCTCTATGTATTTTGGAAATGAGGCCTTTATCAGAACTTTTGACTGTGAAAATGTTTTCCCAGTTTGTTGCTTCCTTTCTAATCTTGTTTGCATTAGTTTCGTTTGTACAAAGGCTTTTTAATTTGATGTAATCAAAATTTTCTATTTTGTGATCAATAATAATCTCTAGTTCATCTTTGGTCACAAATTCCTTCCTCCTCCACAAGTCTGAGAGGTAAACTATCCTATGTTCCTCTAATTTATTTATAATCTCGTTCTTTATGTCTAAATCATGGACCTATTTTGATCTTATCTTGGCCACGGTGCTTTTGGATGTAGAGAATATGTTTCCAGAGAATAGAACCTCACCTTCTGAACAAAATCTGAAGAGAGAAATTGTGGTGAATATATATAAATATATATATATATTTACTTATCTTACTTGATTTAATGTTTTTGTATATATGGGTACTAAATAAAAGGCTATTAAAATTAAAAATAATAATTAAAAATTGTATTTCTTTAATCAATAATGGTATAGAGCATTTCCTCCATGTGACAATAAATAGCTTTAATTCCTTTATCAGAAAACTGCCTGTTCATAGTTGAGGAGTGACTTGCAGTCTTATAAATTTAACTTAGTTCTCTACATATTTGTTAAATAAGGCCTTTATAAAAGATTCTTTCTGCAAAAATAATTACCATTTTCGACTTCTAATTTTGATTGCATTATTTTGTGTAAAAACTTTTCAAATTTTATATAATCAAAATGATCTATTCTATGTTTTCTTATACTCAGTATTGCTGGGTAGGTTATTCTTGATTTTAATCCAATTTTTTTTGCCTTCTAAAATATCATATTCCAAGCTTTCTACTCCTTTAACATTAAAACTGCTAAACATTTTGTCATCCAGATTATGGCTGCAAGATATTAAAATAGTTTCTATTTGAAATATTATGTCCTTCACATGGAGCTTTGGAATTTGGCTATACTATTCTTGGGAATTTTTACCTTTAAACTCTTTTAAGAGTTTTAAGAGAAGCAGTAGATTCTTTCAGTTTCTATTTTATCTTTTGAATCTAAGATATTTGAATAGATTTTCTGTATAATTTTCTGAAATATGATTTCTTGGCCCTTTTTGAATACTGACTTTCAAATTAGTTCAATTATTTTAAAATTGTCTCTTTTCTATCAATTTTCCATTTTTTTTCCCATTAGATATTTTACCTTTTTTGTTCTTCAAATTGCTTTATTGGGTTTTTTTATGTTTCATGGAATCCTTGGTTTCCATTCATCCTATGACAATTTTTTTAATGAATTATTTTTTTCAGCGAGCTTTTGAACTTTTTTCCCGTTTGGCCAACCTTTTTTAAGGTGCTATTTTCTTTAGTATTTTTTTTCTTTTATTAATCTATTAATCTTTTTAAATAAATTTCTTGATAATTATCATTTTCTCCCCATTATTTTCTCTACCACTCTAATCTCTTTAGCTCTTCTAGGAATTTCTTTTTGACTGATGTCCAGTTTTATTTTTACTTAAGGCTTTGCTGATAACTATTATAATGTTAAAAATCTTCTGAGTTTGTGTCTTAATCTTCCTTTCTTGATTTTTCATCAGATTCTTTTTGTTTGTTTGTTTGTTTGTTTGCTTGGTCATCTTTGCCACTCTATTTCTTGACTTTGAACTCTGTTAAATTTGGACTTGGCTTGCTTTGGGACAAGAAGGTGTAGTCCCAGCCTTCAGAACTGGTTCTGAATGTCTATAAATTTTCCATGCTTATAAAGTGGTGTTATCCTGTTTGAGGCATAATTACTGTTTCCTTGTCTGCACTCTGTTCCTTGTCCAGGGAAGTTCTGTTCTCTCCTGGAACCATAAGCATTCGTTCTCCTCTTTTTCCTGAAATTGTGACAAGGGCTCCTGCTTGCTTGTGACTGACCACAAGTACTTCTCCCCATCCTGGGACTGTGATCAAGAATTAAGTATGTTCAATGAAATTGCCAAAGAGTGTCAAACCTTAGTCCAATACTAACAAAATGTTTGTTATAATCTCTTTCTGACTAATTATCTAATACCTAGTACGATCTCTGGATCCTGATCCTGCTATTGCTACCTCCAAGGCTCACTATTAGTGTTGTTACTTACTCCAGTGTCTCAGATCTCTCCTAAATTGTCCTGGGATAGAAAAGTATCTTACCTGAACCTTTTGTTGGCAATGCACTCTAGAATTGTGTGTTATGTACTATTTTAAAGTTCTTTCATTCAAGGAGAATGTTGGGAGGGTTGGGTTGTTGCTTCTACCCTTTCATTTTTCACAAGATAGTTTTAAAGTAGCAGCTTATTCTGGTAATCCTAGCAATCAAAATACTGCTCATACCCATCTGATAGAAAAACCTAATGAAATCAACTCCCAAGTTTCTCACTGGATTACCTATTTAAAAAATAAAAAAGGAGGTTAAGGGGACATGACCAATTTACTCTCCCCATTTAGTCCATTCTATATATTTAAAATAAAGTATGATCCTTTTATGATGTATTTGGTTTAATGAAAACAAGAGTCTTCCTATAGTAACAGCTAACAAGTATCATTATTTTACACTATTTTGAAGAGATATTTTTCAATCTATTTATGAAAATTTAAATTCAGCTAAAGTGATATAAAAGAATATTTTCAATTTACCTTGCTCAAAGTTGACTCTACAGAACATTAGTAAGTAATTTTTTTTCAGCTATTTTTTCCATGTAATTGTATACACTCTACTCACTGCACTTTCACCTTAATTTATAGTCCTAGCTAGGGTAGAGTGGTTAGGACTTTGTTAAACACTGAAAAAGATTACATATTTATACAGACTATTTGCAATCCTCAATCTTTTACAGAATAGGGAAAAGAAATGGGAGAAGGAGATGGAATGAAAGGGGGTAAGGGAAGGGGTAAGAAAAAATGGAGGGGGGAGGGAAAAATTACTTTAGTTCCTACTAACAATAATATGTAGTTTAAATCAGAATTTACCCAATCACTTGTGCTCTTGATAGCTGCAAATCCCGGTGAACTTCCTCTCAAAGAAATCTACCATGGTTCCTTCTTAGTACAGCCTTGAACTATCCAATTTGAGGTGGTTTTGTGTACAATTATCTTAAGAACAAAAATGTCAAGTTCTTACTTCATTGCATTTGCAAGATGACTAACAAGAAGTTAGCAATAACACTTATCACCGAATAGAAGAAAGAAATTAGTCCTTGTTGGAATTAAACCCATGACCTCACATTCATCAGAGCATTTTGCTAATCAAATGGACTAACCTGCCACAGGGAAAGAATGAGTATAGTTCATATTTTATGTTGGGATCATTACATATCTTTGTAATAAGTAATAAGTCATAATTTATTAAAGCATTCATTTCAATGAATCTTACTATATAATTAAATATAAAAGGAGACCAAACATCAAAGTCTGGTCCAACATATATCCAGAAACCAAAGGCAAATCCTATGGCTCAATTTTTTCCTATGTTGCAGAATATTAGTGACACATCATTTGATTTAGATTAGATTTAGTCCAAATCACAAAGGACCAGATTGAAGAAGCAAGGCTTATATGCATGTGATAGAAACACAAACATGCACACACATGTAAAAAGAAAGAGGAACTATTCAATGAAAGATATCGTAAAAGATATCTCTAGTCAAAAGAAAAAACTGCAGTTCAGATTAAAATGCATGTCATGCTCTTCTAAGCTATTCAGAAGGTTTCAACATGTTGCTTGCAAATTGCCTCAAAGAGAGCAATAAAATTTCAACATAGAATAAGACCTGTTTGGAAAATGTGTAGCCACATTATTTTTTTTTGCATCAGAGCACATATAAGAATTATATTACAATTTTATTGAGAGCATACTGTTAAATGAAATGTCAATTCAGTGTGTCCAAAGAGATAATAATTCAAAAGATAAAATATATTAAAATATTATTACATTCATATCTCTATTTTGTTTAGCCTTTCTCATAATTGATGAGCATTGGTTTTCAATTCTTTACAAGTTACAAAAAGCAGTTATGGGGAAAATATGTTTTTTTTCTATTTCTTTGGACTCTTTTTTTGTATGTGAATATTTAGAATAATATTTTAACATAAGAAATTATGAAAGAAAAAGATATGGTTTTAGAGAAAAAAGTGAGAAGACTTTTGGGAATTGATGTAGCATTTAATGAGCAGAAACAGATAGACAATAAAATTAAAACAGTGGGTGGTAGAGAAAGGAGGAAATAAATTGAGGAATCTTTAAGAAGTCTGATCAATGCAATGACTATCCATGATTCTAGAGTACTAATGATGAATATCTTTTGACAAATAAGTGATGGATTTGTGTTCTGAATAAAACATATATTTCTAGACGTGGCCAATAAGGGGATTTAGCTTACTTATACATATTTGTTTAAAAAGGGGAAGGGTTCTGTTTTTCCATTTTTCTTTTCCCAAGGTTGAGGAAGGTGAAAAGAAGGAAAATAAATTGTTTTTAATTGAAATAATAAAGGATAATATGAAAAAAGACACATAGCAAAGTAATAGAATCTTAGAGATGAAAAAATGCCTTGAAGATCACCTAGTCAACCCTTATTTCATATACAATGCCTCTACAAAACACCTACCTATAGGTGAAATTATATTCCTCATGATCAAGTTACATTGCAAAAATTACTATCTAAAAATATCATGAATTAAAAGACATTTGTGGAATTATTGGGAGGTGTGTAAGCATCATAAAATATATAGAAGCAGTGTTGTTTCAAAATTGTGTTTTTTGCTTTACACTTGGTCATCACAAATTCAACAATATTCTTGAAAAATGTAAACAAGTAAAAGAAAATTCAGTGATTTATTCCTGTATATCAAATAAAAACTTTAAAATTCTTTAGGTTTCTTTCCTATTAATACATGATCTGAATAGACTATATTAAACCCACCAATATGAGAAAGTCCTATTTGGAATAAATAAAAAGTTAATTCTGAAATCATTATAGATATTTAAAGTAATAGAATTCAGTCAAACAAACTTTTGTTGAGCTACAATGAAATTATATTACTTCCAAATATAGTAATAGAAAGTATTATTATAGTAACAAAATGTATTGTCAAACAAAAGTTCTACAGGATGACTTTAGGTATTATGTGGACCTTAATCTCCCAGGCTATGAGGTTTTATTCCCTGTCCTACTCTTTTATTTATATCTTCTAATCCCTAGCATTCTGATTTCAGAATGTAATCAAATCATATAACTCTTGCCACTAGAATCAATTTCCCTATGTCCCTAACCCAGCGATTTTAGTGAGAGGTAAAGGGGCAGTAATTAGCATTTATTTAGAGTGTACTGTGTGCCAGGCATTGTGCTAAATGCTTTCAAAGATATTAGATCATTTGATCTTCACAACAACCCTTCAAGATAAGTGCTATTATTATAATACCCATTTTATTATTGGGGAAATCAATTAAGGGGAATAGTAAGTGACCAACATCATATTTGAATTCAGATGTTACTGACTCCAGGCCCAGTGCTCTATCTACTGTATCACCAAAGCTTCCCTGCCTAGTTACCAAATCCTCTTAATATACTTTATTTTTCATTAGAATGTAAACTTGTCAAGGTGTGCATTACTTGGGTTTTGTTTTTGTACTTAACCCAGTTGTACTTAACACAGTAGTGTTTAATCAATGGTTTTATTCATTTATTCAAGCTCTATTTGAAAACCTACAGTTTTAGGGCTTTGCTAAATAAAACAATCCATTCCCTTTTGTAGTAAGTCTTTCATTGGCAAGATCTTCCATAGAATGAATAAAAATCTATCTTCCCATATTCCCTCATAACTTTCATCCATTGAACCAGATTCCACTTCTGGAGTGATACTAATTTTTATCTCCTTTCACATAATAGCCCTTTAAATACCACATGCCCCTTAAATTTTCTCTTTTCCTGACTAAATATTGCCAATTACATTAATACTTGCTAGTAGTATTGAGTTTCTCTACCAAACCAGATTTATTCCTCTGGATGGACTAAGATTATTAAGGTGATTCTTTTTAAAAGATATTACCCCTGAACTTAAGCTAAAATTTCAGGAGTGTTTTGATCAGCAAACAGCATAATAGAACTACTACCTCTAAAGCAATAGCTCATACAGGGTAATAAGGGCTTTGATCTAAAGAACAAAATTTAGAGGATTATAAAATTATCAGTTTTCTAGCAATGTATAATAATAGTTTGTCACCTATTTATCAAGAAAAAATATGTCTGAAATAGGAACTCCTAAGATAGTCTTACTATCTTCAAATTTGAAGTGACTTTCTCGTAGGGCTTGGGCATAATTAAAAGTTGCTAGAAGTCATTTTGTACCATTTAATCTGGGTGTGGTTGGTGTGATTTGTTCTAGGGTTAGTTTATATTCCTAGTTACATCTTTGATTATGTTTTTTTTTTTTTTTCTGGACATTATAATTAAAAGTTTATAATTGTTCTAGATTAAAAGGTTGCATTTTTCCAGGGCTTTTTTTATTAGAAGAATATTATATTCTTCAAATGTTTTCCCAAAATAAACATCAGAGGCACATTCTTACTCTTAAATAGTCTAAGTTGGGTCAGTTTTTCCTGGGTAGTCACTCAAATGTGTTCCTTAAATTCATTCTAGTCATTCATAGATAGAAGAACCTATCACCACCCCAATTCTGTCAATGAAACAAATATCAAAATAAGTGAGATGACCCTAATGTTTCAAAGGAAAACTAACTCAGAAGAATTCATTATGAAAGAAATCCAGCTTTAGGAATAAAACTCTTTGGAGTATGAAGTCACACATTAATGTCATAACTAAGAAATTAGGCAAAGATCTCACTATAATAATTTCTTACATGGAAAAAATACCAATTAGATCACCAATATCAAATAATTCCCCAATTCTGGTTGATAAAGCTCAGATTAATTACTTCTTGCAGTCAATGGTTGATACTTCACAGTGGAGTCTTTTGCAAGCTTATGTTCAGCTTGACCAATCTATTTACCTTTGTCATTACTTACAAGGCTGAACAAATATTTCTATAAATTCGCGCTTCAAGAACACTAGGAAACCATCACATAACACAAGCTAAATTTGTTAAAAATTAAAATATCTCCATGGTTTTTTACATGAATTTCTATTATACAGTCTTCCAAATCTTAAATATGCCCATTTGGTTCTTTGAACCAAAGTTCAAGAATTTGTAGCTTTTTTTCCTATTAAATATTGATTTTTTTTCTGCCAGTGCAATAGTTGGTATATTTCATGTCATAGCCCTCATTCTCAATACATAACTAAATCAACTCCTTTTCTGATTATATATTTCCTCTGAATTATTTCTCATACCACTCACTGAATATAAAAAATCATTGATATTTGCTATTCCAAACTAATTGTACAATATTTCAGAGTCTGATTCTTTTTCTACAGCAAAATAAGTTTTGGTCAGGTATACTTATTGTGTATCTAATTTATATTTTAATATATTTAACATCTACTAGTCATCCTGCCATCTAGGGGAGGGGGGGGGGTACGAGGTGAAAAATTGGAACAAGAGGTTTGGCAATTGTTAATGCTGTAAAGTTACCCATGTATATATCCTGTAAATAAAAGGCTATTAAAAAAAAAAAAAAAGATATTTGCTATTCCATATGTTCAAAAATGGATACTCTAGATATCAAAATTCCTGTTTTGTACAATAAGTAGTATCAAACTCCAAGCAACTTTGCATTTAATCTGTTAATTAACAAGTTCTTTTTGCACAGTTTTCCTTCTTGTTTTAAATCCATTTCAATCCATCAAAAAGCACTCTATTAGTGAAGTGTGAGACATTTTGCTAAGGACTACAAATTCAAAGAAAGACAAAGTACAGTCACTATTCTTAAGGAGGAGCACCCCTTGTTTTGTTCAAACTATTTTTTTATTCAAACTATCATCCATCCATTCAGTTTATATTTTGAAATGTCCACAAAAATGCAAGAAGAAATTTTGTCAAATGGTTTTCTAAAATCCAAATATGAGATGTTGGAGTGTTCCCTAAACTTACCAATTTGGCATATTTAACTATCAATCTTAGGGGTTTCTTCAATCTAGCTAAAATGCAGTAGTTTACTTTGTGAACGTGATATTTTTATTCAATTACAAATTCCTACACCAAAAGAGAAAAAGTCCTCAATTTATAGTTTAGTATTCAGCCTATCAATATGGTGAATATATTTCATTTATCCAACAGAAAATACAAATACTTACAAATGAAGGTATAAATAATTAAAAATGCTTGTTTTATTCCTGTGAATTACACTTAGTAGTGGTAACCTAAAGTTGAAGGTTACAATTCACTCTTCTATAAAGGAGAAAACATTCCAGATTTCTAGTGAGATGGTACTATTACCAATCTATTCCATTGTAGCTCTGTGTGTGTTTGTGCCTTTCTCTGTCTCTCAGTCTCTGTCTCTGTCTCTGTCTTGGTCTGTCTCTCTATAGGTGTGTGTGTGTGTGTGTGTGTGTGTGTGTGTGTGTGTTATACATATATATATATATATATATATATATATATATATATATTTCTTCAATTAATTTCTTTTTAGGGATTTAAAACATGGGATCATGTCTATTGCCATTAATGACTATTACTAACACTAAAATAACATAATCACTTTTTTTCAGAGGTTCCCATATTCACATTATTTCTCCTTCTACATTCAGATATCCTTTCTTAGTCAGCCTTACTAAAACAAGGTAGCTCAACAGATCCGTCTACATAATTTCTTCCTTGGCCTTTTGAAGAATGAAAATTGTGTTGAGGAACTGTTTTTTAGCCAGATGTGACTTCAGCAAATATTTGAATCATTAAAGTCATCCACCGCAACTAAATCTTACCTCCTTACCAGTTCTATGAACTGTTTCAGAAACTCAATATCAATTTATGTAGAACTTTATGTAGGTTAGACCCACAATTCTATCAAGTTTTGTTTCTCCTTTTATTTTTGCCCAAGTTTCATCAACTTCCACACAAATATATCTCTTCTTGTTATACAATGCTGTTTGCTGCTTCTCTTTCCATGACTATATTTTAAGCAAAAATCTCTTCATCGATTCTTTTAGGGTCGTATTTAATTATTAGTATTAAAATTCTAAGCACACTGAGCTTATTATCAACATAAGAGAGGTAGAGATCATGATAAATAATATGCATGTGTGTGTGTGTGTGTGTGTGTGTGTATGAACAAATGTATGTTATGATGCATGAATGGGTGAAAAGTCATTTGGGATTTACTTTGAATTTTATTACAAATTTAAATTTATTTCAAAATAAGTGTATAAAAGTGCAAAATTTAAAATTTTAGCAGTATTGCCTATGACCTGAGAATAAAAATAGAAAAGCAAGAAAACTCTCTCATGAATCCACAAATCTCACATTCTGATATGAGAAGATATGTATAGGAGATTAAAGCTGCAAGTGAGGTAGCTTCTAGAGTAGCAAAGTTGTTGGTGATACATCTTCTTTAGTATCATTTCCATGGATAAAATCATAACTATAATTGATGGCTATTTGACAGTGACAGGGATTTAAATGGTGGAAATTCTTGGGTTTTTTGTTTGGTTTGGTTTAGTTTGGGTTCTTTTGTGGCTACTTAGCAGGCAGAGGTTAAATCACCTGTAGATGAGAGGAAAAATTTCTGAGTATTATTTCCTTAAATGATTGCTGTTGAAATCAATTGCTAATTACAGTTAGTAGTCTGGAAGGCAATGCTGTCCCTGGGGCTCTTGGATTTAGGTGGCTGATGGCAGAATTTGATCAGTAAATTGCTTCAATTCAATTGGTGTCAGGAATGGTAGACCTTTTCTCCATAAGGGTCACTCACCTTCATTATGGCTGTATGTTCCAGGATAGGAGAATATGTGTCTGTATATATAGAAACCAGGCAGAAAGGTAAATAAGTAGGTAGAAGGATGATAAATAAATAATTATGTGACTAAATCCAAGACATAATGCTACAAATAGAAACTATAAATTCCTTGATGGTGGAGAAAATTACTTTTTTTCAAAACATTGCCAATGTCTGTCATAGTATTTGGGATTAAAAACAATCTGATGCCATGCATAGAATCCTGATCCACTTCTCAGGTTTGTTTGTTTGTTTGTTTGTTTGTTTTTCTATACTGGAAAGAGTGAACTTTGCTTTTACTATTCTTTTTAAAAATAATATTACACCTGACATCCTTCATAATTAATGTTCAGATTTCTGGTTTAACAGGAAATTTTTTCTTCCTTTACTTATATTTTTCTGTTAAAGTCCCCTTTTTATCCTTATCTAAGAGATCATCATTAAATATTATCTACACATACACAGTAAATATTAGCTGACCTTATATTCTTTTTGTAAATAGCAAAGCGTTTTTTTTTTAAAGATCTCAATCATTATTTATTGGAAAATTATTGGAAAATTGGAAAATTAACAGGAAAAGTGGTATTTTAGAAATATTATCCTTATTGGTGAAAGAGAATCAAGGAAGAATAGTTAATGGAGTGAGGACCATGGATTCAAATATCATCTCTGACTTATACTAGCCGTGTGACAAGACAAGTCATTAATTTCTAAGTGCCTCCAATTAATTACACATTACAGAAGAGTCGTTCAATTGCATGAATGGAAGGACATCCTATAATGCAAGGCCTTCTACACTGATGAAGTCATATATTTGGGCAAAAGAAATTAATATATAATGAAAAAAATAAAAGATAACTAATGAGTCAATTTACCAAATCCTCTCTCTGTAAAAGATGTCTCCCCCATCTTTTGCTTTCTCATTCACATTTCTTCCAGTATAATTGAGGTCCTAATTATTTTTCACTTAGAATGTTCCAATTTCCCTGCTCCTTCCAGATAGTTTTTAATGGCAACTGCTTTATAATAGGATCTGAAATCTAGTATTGCTAGGCTACCTTTGTATTTTTTTCATTAATTCTTTTGATATTCTTGAACTTTTGTTCTTCCAGATTAATTTTATTATTTTTTTTCTGGCTCTATCACATAGTTTTAGTAGCTTAATTGGTATAGCACTGAATAAGTAAATTAGTTTAGGCAGAATTGTCATTTTTATTGTAATGGCTTGCCCTATTCATGAGAAATTGATATTTTTCAAATTATTTTGATCGGTCTTTACTTGTGTGAAAAGTGTTTTGTAGTTGTGTTCATATAGTTCCTGAGTTTGTCTTGGCAGGTAGACTCCTAATATTTTACATTATGTACAGCTATTTTTAACTGGAATTTCTTTATCTCTTGCTGTTGGGCTTTGTTTATCAAATAAAGAAATGCTAATGATTTATGTAGGTTTTTCCTAAATTCTGTAACTTAGGTTAATTATTCCAAATATTTTTTTAATTGATGCTGTAGGATTCCCTAAGAATATCATTAAAACAACTACAAATAGTGATAATTTTGTTTTATCACTGCCTATTCTAAGTCCTTTGATTTCTTTTAATTTTCATTACTGAAGCTAACAAGTCTAGCATTATATTTAATATTAGTGTATAATGGGCATTCTTTCTTCAACCCTGATCTTATTGGGAAGGCTTCTATCTTATCCCCATTACAGAAAATTTTTGCTGTTGATGGCTTTAGATAAATATTGTTTATTATTTTAAGGAATGCCCACATTCTCCTTTGATATCTAATGTTTTTAATAGGAATGGGAGCTGTATTTTGTCAAAAGCAGTAACTATTTATATAATAGTATGATTTCTGTTGATTTTCTAATTGATATGGTCAATTATGTTGATGATTTTCTTAATATTGAACCAACCCTGAAATCCAATAATAAATCTCGCCTGGTCATAGAGTATAATCCTTGTGATATACTAATATAATCACCTGGCAAGTGTCTTGTTCAAAATTGTTCCTTAAATTAGAGACAGTAGTCTATAATTTTCTTTTTCTCTTTTGATTCTTCCTGGTTTAGGTATCAGTTACCATATTTGTGTACCAAGGAGTTTGGTAGGGCTTCTTCACCTGTTTTTACAAATAATTAATATTGTATTGGAATTAATTGTCCTTTAAATGTCCACTGGTGAACCCATCTGGTTCAGGGGACTTTTTTTTTTTTGGTAGAATTCATCAATGAATTGTTCAATTTCTTTTTTTCTAATATGGGATTGTTTAAGGTTTCTATTTCCTGTTCTGCTAATTTAGGTAATTTATATTTTCATGAATATTCATTGATTTTTATAAGATTGTCAGATTTATTGACATATAATTGAGCAAAATATTTTCTAAAGATTGCTTTAATTTCTCCTTCATCAGTGGTGATTTCAATTTTTTTCACTTTTGGTCCTGTATTTTGATTTTCTTCTTCCTTTTCTAAAATCAAATTAACCAATAGCTGATCTATCATATTGTTTTTTCCCCCATAAAACCAGCTCCTAGATTTATTTGTTAGCTCAATAGTTGTTTTGGAAAGGTTTGAGAAGTCATGAGGATTGGTGAAAATGTCTAGTGTTACATTATATTACTCAAATGACCTCCAGTTACTGAAATATAGTATTTATTTAATAAATGCTTATTGATTAATTGCCTGATCCTCCTTTAATTCTTTTGATTATAAGAAAACAAGAATACTAGAGATAATCACCTGAAAAATTGTATTAGATTCTATTTTTTAAAGTTCTAAGAACATCACTTTTCTGGTGTTTGACTTTTAATCATTTTCCCTACTCTTCATATCTGATTATCTCAGGTCAGGCTGAAGCCCTAGAAGCATGGAATGCATTAGATGTTATGAGACTGACTTAGAAATCTAGAGCATGCATGAACTAAACTATATCTCACTAAGGACTTGGATTCTGGAATATGATAAGGGAGCCTTGAGCTTTTTAACTCTTAAGTAGTAAAACTACAGGAACCACCATTGTCTGATCAGTGTAACCATTATTGCCTGGAGGAATTTAGAGAAAATCATAATTAAGATGGGAGAGTATGACTGCTATGAAAAATGGGACATATGAACATTCTACACATTTACCTTTGGCAATTGAGTCATGATGCCTCCAGGTAGTTGTATTTGGTGCCTGCTTTATGATTCTGCATCTAATTGAGAAATCATAAGTTCTTTGTATTTAAAAGCCTAAGTTCAGAGAAATAAGAAAATATTTTTAGTACATTGTAGCAAATTTTTTTAAGTAAAAATATTTAAAAAAAAAAGAATGCTGACAAAATTCAAATCTTATATAATTCAGGAGCAAGTTCTAAGAGCTTGGGATATGAAAAAAAAATCTTAATCAATTGCTTTCCACTTCCCAATGTGCACCTGGATAAATTAAGCTGTTCTGAGTCAACAGCTTTGCTGCCATTCTAGATACCAATGCAGCAGCCAGGTGTGAATGGTTAAAGAGGATTAGATTATGCACTTGTGAAACCCTCACTTCATGGAGCAGAAATGTCACTTAAAGGAGATATTTTGAAGGATATAGCACCAGCCTTAAGGTATGTTAGGAAACTTTTTTGGAATATTATCTTTCTCACCATTGAGCAGACTTAAAAGCATGGCACTCCTACAGTCTATCCTTCACAGAATATAAATGGAAACAGATGTCAGTGAGCAAACTCAATTTTTTTCAGCAGGCTCACTGCAGTGTGTTTGTAAAAGGCCTATTGCCAAGACTAAGAGTTTGTTGCTTTTGGACTCATTCGCCAGGTGTTCTAAGAAAAGAGAGCTTATTCATGGGTCTGTATTCCTAAGATTTAATCACTTAATCTTCTACTAGGTCCCATGGAGTCACAAAGTGAATAATGCTTTATAGAAACAACAAAAGGAAAAGGTTTGGAATGGAGAGGAGTGAAGGAAGTCAGATAAAAGAAAGCATAGGACTTCAAAGAAAAAAAAAGTTGCATTTTTTTTTATATTTAGACTGAATCTATCAAGAAAACTAATGATATGACTCCCATGAGCTGCATGCAAATCAGTGCATTAATCTCCAGCAAAATGTTTTATGTTATAGAAGCCCACAAACAGATTTGCTTCAACTGTGGTAAATCAAATATGGTAGGTAGTTTTCTTTGACTGATGAGTACACAAACCACTGGCAGGAGGGCAGTGACATATGGAAGAACAATAAATATTTTCTCTGACATTTCAGCAGCCCTTGCACAATGACACTAAAAGAAGATAGAAGACTTCAGGTGAAAATGCAAGCCAGGTCCCTGTAAGCTGTTTCCTTGCTATCACTACAGCAACAGCACCACTGTTGAGTTGTATAGGCTTTGGGTTCAGTCAAAGAAATTATATGTGGATTGAAGAAATTTATCAACAACACTATACTGCTCAGGATTTGTGTTTACTTCTCCATAAATTATCTACCTTTCCAGTGTTACTTATAGGCTCCAATATGCATTCCTCTGATTGAATCCCTAAGCCCCTGTCTTTACCTTTTGGGCTTAGAAAGCAAAAAAGGATTCAAATCCCAGGTCTCAGACTTAATAGTTTTACGATCATGACACACAGTATGACAGATGCCATGTAATAGGATGGTAGGTCAAGAGCTACATAGAACTGAAAAGGTCAAATAGATATTCTATAAGCTTTATTTTAATAGGTAAAAAAACTGAGCCCCAAGAGAAGTTAAATGATTTGATTTCCAAAGTCATTTGATGCAGATGAAGTCATCTAATTTCTTGAGGTCTATTTCTTGTTTTATAAACTAGGAATAATGATCTTCATACTCCCCACCTCAGAGGAAAAGAAGTGCTTTCAAAGTTCTGTAAAGATTTAAACTTATTATTGTGATTACAGCTCACTATCAGTGGCTTGTTGGTATGGCTTTCCCTGTAGTCCCCCAGCTGTTTCCCCTTAGAAACTTCAGATATTGCTCTCTGCTGCCCTAAAATGGTGATACTAAGCATTGCTCCCTGGTGTTCCCAGCCAGTGATCTAGTTCAGTCCTCAGCGTGTTTTCCATTGAGATCAAATGATCTCTTGCTGTTTGCTGGCTCCCAAAGCATGACTGGTTTTGGCACATTCTACTACAGCAAGCAAAGGGGAAGAAAAAATTTAAAATTTATCTGTTTCTGTGTAGTCCCTCAACCAACAAAGCATCTGAAACATCCCTCTCTGACTGCTTCTTCCACTCACATTTACACTGATGGGTCAAGGACCAAGGATAGTTGACTTTTTCTTTTCCTTTTTTGTTCTAGGATAATTGTAAGAGGCTAGGCTTCCTAGGATTATCTTCCCCAGTGAATCTCAATGTGCTTCTAATTAATAATTATCTAGACTCAATTAGCTTTTAGAAAGAGATATTTACAAATTACAAAGATGGTGGTTTAAGAATCTTTACTACAGACTCCCCCTAAAAAATATTTTCCCACAAATAAATAAATGTGTGCACAAGTATGTGTGTATGTATGCAAATGCATATCTGTATCTATATAAATAAATGTGCCCATGGACAAGTGTTTATATATCTATACATCTATTCATACATATGTATGTGTATATGTACACAAACTCGTATGCACACATATATAAATGTGTATGTGTCTAACTCACAGACTGCGGTCCATTTCACCTTTCTGGAGTAGTCATGACTTTCCCCTTCAGTAGAAGCTTCTGTGGGCCCCACGATAGGTGCCCTTATGGAGTTCTGTAGCTACTCAACTAAAAAGCTATTAGAAATAATCCACAACTGTAGCAAAGTTGCAGGATACAAAATAAATCCACATAAATCATCAGCATTCTTATACATCACTAACAAAAATCCAACAGCAAGAGATACAAAGAGAAATTTCATTTAAAATAATTGTTGATAATATAAAATATTTGGGAATTTATCTGCCAAGGGAAAGTCAGGAAATATATAAGCAAAACTACAAAACACTTTCCACACAAATAAAGTCAGATCTAAGCAACTGGAAAAATATCAACTGCTCATGGATAAGAACTATCCATAAACAAGGTCAAGTGAATGTAATAAAGATGACAATGCTCCCTAAACTAATCTATTTATTTAGTGCTATACCAGTCAATCATCCAAGAACCTATTTTATTGACCAAGGAAAAATAACAACAAAATTCATCTAGAAGAACAAAAGGGCAAGAATTTCAAAGGAATTAATAAAGACAACAGTAAATTAAGGTGGCCTAGCTGTAGCAGATCTAAAACTGTATTATAAAGCAGTGGTCATCAAAACCATTTGGTACTGGCTAAGAAATAGATAAGTTAGGTTCACAGAACAAAATAGCCAATGACTGTAATGATATAGTATTTGACAAACTTAAAGGCCCCAACTTTTTGGATAAGAATTCATTATTTGACAAAACCTTCTGGATAAATTAGAAATTAGTATGGCAGAAAGTAAAGATAGATCCCTACCTAACACCGTATACCATACCAAGATAAGGTTAAAATGGGTTCATGATCTAGACAGAATGATACTATATACAAATTAGAAGAATATAGGATAGTTTACCTCTCAGACCTGTGGAGGAGGGAGAAATTTGTGATTAAAGAAGAACTAAAGATCACTATTGATCATAAAATAGATAATTTTGATTATATTAAGTTTTTGTACAAACAAAACTAAAGCAGATAAGATTAGAAGGGAAGCAATAAACTGGGAAAACATTTTTACATCCAAAGGATCTGATAAAGGCCTCATTTTCAAAATATATAGAGAATGAACTCAAATTTATAATAGTTCAAGCCATTCTCCAATTTTTAAATGGTCAAAGGATATGAACAATTTTCAGATGAAGAAATTGAAACTATTTGTAGCCTCATGAAAAGATGCTGCTCCAAATCACTATTGATCAGAGAAATGCAAATTAACATAACTCTGAGATACCACTACACACCTGTCAGATTGGCTAAGATGACAGGAAAAGATAACCACAAATGTTGGAGGGGATATGGGAAACTGGGACACTGATACATTATTGGTGGAATTGTGAACAAATCCAACCATTCTGAAGAGCAATTTGGAACTATGCTCAAAAAGTTATCAAACTGTGCATACCCTTTGATCCAACAGTGTTACTACTGGGCTTATATCCCAAAGAGATCTTAGGAAAGGGACCCACATATGCAAAAATGTTTATGACAGCCCTCTCTGTAGTAGCAAGAAACTGGAAACTGAGTGGATGCCCATCAATTTGAAAATGACTGAATAAATTGTGGTATATGAATGTTATGGAATATTATTGTTCTGTAAGAAATTACCAACAGGATGATTTCAGAAAAACTAGGAGAGACTTACACGAACTGATGCTAAGTGAAATGAGCACAACCAGGAGATCATTGTACAAGGCAACAACAAGTCTATACAATGATCAATTCTGATGGACATGGCTGTCTTCAACATTAAGATGATTCAAACCAGTTCCACTTGTTCAGTGATTAAGAGAGCCATCTACATGCAGAGAGAGAACCCTGGGAACAGAATGTGGAACACAACATAGAATTTTTACTCTCTCTGTTGTTATTTGCTTGCATTTTGTTTTCTTTCACAGTTTTTCTACTTCTTCCTTCTTGATCTGATTTCCCTTGAACAACCAGAGAATTATGTGTGTACACACACACACACACACACACACACACATATATATATATATACGTATTTCAACATATTTAACATGTATAGGACTACCTGTCAGCTAGGGGAGAGGGTGGAGAGAAGGAGGGGAAATTTTGGAACAAAAGGTCAATGTTGGAAAAATTACCCATGCATATGCCTTGTAAATAAAAAGCTTCAATAGAAAAAAAGAATTCCTTGCCTAGTTTTCATTGTCGAACATTTGTACAAATAAGTAAGTAAACACATAATAGGTGCATGCTTACAATTGTTTTCATTTATAAGGGGTACATGGGAAAAAATGTCTGGAGACCTCTGCTTTGTACTCTGCTGTCTCTCTACCTTGAAAGAGAAGGGTTTAGTTACAGAGAAGAAGAAAAATATCTTCTTCTTCCCAAGCATTATATCAGGAAGATATACATATTTTCTATCTTGAAAATACTTAGAGTGTTTATCCTGGAGCTTATTTAGGGATTTGAAGGAAACAACCATTTGGCTTGAGACAGGTTTCTCCCATGAAAATTGATACCGTTAACCAATTTTTTTTGATAAGGAAAGTCATAAAAGACAAAGCAATGTAGCACTTGAATAAAAGGTTCCCTTAGATCATCCCATTCTCTAGAAAGAACTACAAACTTAAATGCACTGCCATGGATTTACACCTAGTCCTTAAGATAAGTGCAAGCCAGTAATACAAAGCCATAAATTGATGAGTGAAACAGTACACTCTAAGTATAGGTAAGTACAATATCTTTTCTGAGATCCTCAGGCCTTAACTTTAGATTCCATCCTGTGACACTGAAATTCTATTTACTCCCATCTCACATATTACAACTTATCTAATGTTTCACTTGGCCTGGCACCGATGAATGTTGGCATTAAATAAATGGAAGCAAAGTTCTGTAGTGGAAAGAACAGAAGTCTGGGAGTTAAAAGAACTATATTCCAGGCCTGGTTATGCCAACAACTAACCGTGTGACTAAATAATTCACTTCATTTCTCTGAGCCTCAGTTTTTTCTTATCAAAATGAATATTGGACTTACCAATCTATCCTGATCCTCTGGTTCTAAAATTCCATGATTTTGCAGTTAAGTTGCTTTATCTAAAAATGTCAACTTCTGTCTTCCTACTGCACTAAAACAATTTGTTTTGTTTTTGTTTAAATTTAATAGTTGTTGATACTATTTGCTTTTCTATTATTCATTTCCTAATTTAAGCCAATTTTTACTGAACTTTTTTTTAAAAGATACAGGGGTTAAAAAAAAAAAAAACAAGAAAAGCTATGTCTGTATTTGACAGTTTACACTAGTGAAATCAAATAGAAACATCCCTGAGGTTCTCATATTTGTTTTAAAAAATTAACATCAGTATAAACAAATTATAAATACATAATATGTAATATGTGGCATGTTACATATTATACATAGCTAAATTATAAATAAAATATTAATCCACAAGTTAACATCATGTTCCATCATGTTGTTATTTTGTCAAAATTTCCCAATTATCTTTTAATTTGGTTCAGGTTGCACTCAGAAGTCTTGTGATCACATGCCCCAGCAGGGCTGCAAGTATGACACTTCTGGTATATATTAAATTCTATATCCATGGTGGCTCCAATTCTTTACTGAGAGAAGAAAGTATGCTTTGTCAACAATTTTTGGGGGCTAAGATTGGTTATTACAAGTAATCAGAGTTTAGATGCCTTTTAGTGTTTTTATGATTGTTGTCATTGGATATATTGTTTTCTTGATTTTCCTTACTTTGCTTCTTCAGTATCAGAATCATATATGCAACTACATGCATGGTACAAAATCACCTGAGATAATAAAACACTGAGTAAGGCCTTAAGACACAATATAAATGTTAACTTTAAATTATCACTTTCTTGCTCTTCTAAATAAATTCTTCATATTCACCGTTGAATTTTTATGTTTGTTTTATTTTAATGGAACTATAATATTTTTTGTATTCTTATATCACTATTTGTTTGGCCATTCTGCAATATATGGCATCTACTTTGCTTCTAGCTTTCTCCTTTAAATTGGTCAATGTCAAAAATGTCTGTCATAAGCATTACCTGTTTGTTTTATTTGGCCCATGACCTTAGTTTAAACAATGTCACAATCCTATAAAGAATGTGACTTACCCCTTTTTCCAAGCTCATGCTCTGAAGTTGTCACTCATTTTCTTTAATTCTAGGTGATAAGAAAGCTTAATCTTCAGACATCAGAAGTCATCTAGTAGCCAATACCTGATCTCCTTATGCTTTTCTTTTTCTCTACATGAAAACATATCTTGGAAGAAAAACTATATGTTGTTTCTTTTAATTTTTTTATTTTTTGTTAAACATGCTGTCTACAACTTCATGTTTTGGTCTCAGCCATCAGAAGGTAAATGTGATTTCTCTGCCTCCAATATAAATCCTGTTTACTGGTATTCTGTATATATATACATTTGTGTTAAACTAGAAAAATTGAGCTTTGCCCTACCAGGAAAGATTCCAAAATGTACCCAGTGTTTCCTTAATGTGTCAAATAAACTCCAGAGTTACCAAACAAAGCAGTAGGAACTGCCAAGTGAGATTACAACTTCTCTTTTAGGAAGAAAAGGAGACATGAAAAATTGGATATTGGGATTGAGGAGGGACAGAGAGGTATAACTATCACTAGGTAAAATTGTCATTGATTTAGAGTTTTTGATACCTTTGGCAATTCATATTTGCCACTCTTTCCATGGTAACTATCATGTTGTACAATAACTTTTCAAAGTATAGAATTATTAGGCATATTTCAGAGGTCATCTATTCTAACAAAACCTGATAATCATAATATCAGCAACAAGGATCATCTAACATTTCCTTGGAGTTAAAGGGAACCCATTACATCTACAAGAACTCTTACCCCTTCCCTATATTATCTCTTACTTAAAGGTAGTTAAATGGCTCCTATAAATATTCTCTTCTGAAGACCAATAATTCCTAGTTCTTTCAAATAATTTTCATATGGTATAGTTCAAAGCATTTAAGCATTAGATATTGAGATATTCCATAGCAAAGGTTTTATATTATCCAGTTTTTTTATTTGTTTTTGTTTTGATTTTGTAAAGCATTTTGCATTTACAGACATGGCCAGAGTTATCACTCTATACTGTTTTCCACATGGCTTCAGCAAGCACATAAGTCCTTCCTGTCCAACAATTTATTTCATCTCTGATTATTTCTTATTCCTGGTTTTTCTTGACTTCTTCCTCATACATCTCATATCTAATGTTTCAGTCATTTAGGCCGTTGTACTTGATGAAGCTCCCAGTTAGGAAACATGATAATGGAATCTAATACTTTTCAGTTAGGATTTTGACAGAATTCATCACTGAAGCTACTGTTTTTAATTTAGCCCAACTGAGGTTCTACTATCTTCTTAGAGTAAGTGAGACTATTACAAGACTCAGGTTGTTTTTCTGTCCTTTGAAAAATCATGTGCCATAGAGTTACAAAACTGGAAGATGCCTTAGAAATGAACGATCATCAAAGCCATCACTATAATCAACAATTCACCAATCATCTTTTTCCACACCTTTGTGCTGGCTCTCTATGCTGCCTAGAATGTGCTTCCTTATCCTAACTACCTCTTTCAAAATTCAACTTAAGCACAAGTTTCTACATGAAATCTTTTCCTGACTCTCCTCGTGCTAGTGCCTTTGCCCCAATGTTGTATATTATGTATGTGTTTGCATATGTCTATGTGTGATAATTTCTCTCCAAGTTGGATTATGAGTTCCTTTGAGACAGGGAACATTTCACTTTCATTTTGTATCAGCAACAGTTAGCACAGTGACTGACATGATAAATTCTTAATAAATACTTACTGATTTATTGATCCATTGTTGTCATCCTTACTTCCATAACTTTTGGGATTGTTAAAGCTCTCTGAGAAGAAATGTAATCACTTCAATAGAAATAACATAATAAAGGGGCAGAATAACTCCATCCCTATAAAAAAAGATAGAAATATCTTTGGTCTCTTCAAATATAATAGTCCAAATGTCATCTACCATATATTGCACTACACCAGTATAACCTGAATGTTGTCTCACATGGACTTTTAGCTGCTTGTTCTCCTATAAACTATGCCAAGTATTTACCAAATAAGAAACTACACATTTGGATCATGAAAACAAACAAAAAGGGGAAGAGGGAAGGGAAGAAGACTTTTATTCTCAGCACACTGGGAAAGCTGTTACTTACTATTCACTTCTAATTATTTTTCTATTCCAAAGCTTAGCTTTCATGGAGGGCTTTCTTTTACTTTTCCATGCCAGCTGTACCAATTGTACTCTTATAATGCAATGCACAGTTTATTTCAATAGAAAACAATATTAAGAGCTTTGAAGAACAATCTGTGATAGCCTCCTGGGAGAGTTGGAGGAGAAAATAAAATCTACTGCGTACTGCAGGAGCAAACAGTGATTCATCAATTCATTTTTGACAGTGTCGCCATTATTTTCATCAGTCAATTGTCTGCTTGGTGTGAAAGGAAGAAGCTTGAGTAGCTTCTTATTTGACTGATATTTCAAAGGATACAACTCAGTTTTTAAACACTCCTAGAGCCAGATAACGACCTCAGCACCTTTTTCCCTCAAGATATCCTCATTATTCTTCTTCATGTTAAGAACAGATTCAAATTATTTTGCACCGTTTTTTGTTCCCATCTGTTCCCTATGTTCCCTTTTAGAACATATTCTAAAAATGTTTGGACAGAGTTGGGGGAGGGGGTGGGCAACAGGTTTCTAGATGCCAGCAGCAAAAAGCCACCACTACAGTTTAGTTATAGACACTGGAAGTTGGGTAATAGAATGGAAAGAATTTTGCATTTGGAATAAAAAAATGCAGATTCAGTATTTATAAATTAGCAAGAGATGGGGAGAAATCTTTGAACTTCCTAGAAACTCAGTTTCCTAATGTGTAAAATCACAATAGTTTTCCTCTCTCATGGTTGTTAAAGAAAATAAATACAATAACTAATATTGATGTAGCCCCAATTATGTTCCAGGCACTATGATAAGTACTTTACAAAGATTATCCCATTAGATCTTCATGACAATCATACGAGATAAGTACTATTATTATCCCCAATTTGCAGTTGAAGAAACTGAGGCAAATATAAGTTAAATAACTCCCCCAGAGTCACACAATTATGGTCTGAGGCCATATTTGAATTTAGGTCTTCTTGACTCCATACCCAGTATTCTATTCACTGGGTCACCTGCTTTTAATGGAGATGCTCTGTGAATCATAAAGCAGCAATTTTTATTAAAAATAAAGATTTGGTTAAGAGCACAAATTTCAGTACCTGCAAGGTATCTCTTATGAATAAATCAATAAGCATCTCTTAAGTACCTGCCATATCCTATATATTTTGTTAGGTGATCGGGATATGAAAATATAAATGTAGGGGGGAAGCTAGTTAGCATAGTGGATAGAGCACAGGCCTGAAATCAGGAGGACGTGAGTTCAAATATGGCCTCAGACACTTAATACTTTCTGACTGTGTGACCCTGAGCAAGTCACTTAACCCCAATTGCCTCAGCATAGATAGATAGACAGATATACATGTATAAATGTACTCTACCCTACTTCCCAAGGAAATTACATTTTATAGGGTAAAATAACATACATGTTATAGAGGGTGTTCCAAAAGTCTTGATGAAATATTTAGCTATTAAATGTAGATAATAATAGCTTAAAATTGTATCAAGACTTTTGGAAAATATTGTATAAGTGTGTGTGTGTGTGTGTGTGTGTGTGTGTGTGTGTGTGTCCAAGCTAATTTCAGGAAGAAGGCATTAGCAACTGGGGAAATAAAGAAAAGCCTTGTGTAGGAAGGGTTATTTAAGCTGTCTTACAGGAAAGTAGGCATTCCAAGCTACCAGAGGTAAGGAGAGAGTAGAATCCATGAATAATTATCTTATGTAAAGTCTGGGAGATATAAAAGGATTGCAAAAAAAGAACAATTTCAATTAATCTATCCCCTTTATTATTTTTTAATCTTCATATACCTTTTTCCCTTCCATATCCTTTAGAATCCAGTAACACTGAACTCCTTACTCTTCCCTTTACAAAAAAACTACATCCCCTGAATTTAGGCACTTTCACCAATTGTCCTCCAAGCCTGAAACTCTGCCTCTCCTTTTATTTATTTCCTGCCTTCCCTGAATTCCTTGAAATCTGAAGGAAATCTGTACCTTTTATTGGAAATCTTTCCCCTTGCTCCTTAATCTTCATGTGTTTCCTTTGAGATTATTACTAATTTATCACATATATATAGATAGATAAATATCTATCTATAGATATTTATAGCTAGATAGATCGATCGATCGATCTTGTTGGGTCATAGTTGATTGTTTTCTCCTCCATTGAACCGTGAGGTTTTTAAGAGCTAAGATTATTTTCTTGTTTGTTTGCTTGCTATTTTTTGTATCCCAATTGCTTAGCATGAGACCTGGCCCTTAGCATGAGCTTAATTTAACTTGATTATTTACTTTACTAGTCTAGGGAGAGTTGCTAAAATTCTAGGCCACATATTCAAAGAAGAGGAAAAGAAATTTTAATTATAAAAAAAATTCTTTTCCCCCTTTCACTTAAAGCATACCCCACACCCAGTTCTTCCTACTCAATTACCAGTAATCTTGGATACAATCCAGTAATGGGGACAATGGGAACCAATCTTGAGCCTCTGGTTGCACAGTTCCTTTAGCAAAAGGCCCAAATAGTATGAACCTGAAAAAAGGCTAGGAGGTAGGTTCACCTCCAAGAGAAGTGCTCCAGTCCTGTAAATCAAAAGGGATGCCTAATCATTTCCATTTCAGTTATTTCTATCAGTGTCTTTCTCATTCCCTGACACCCCTTTATATTGCAAAATCAATGAGGGAAATGTCCTTATCGCATGGATCTTTATAAAGTCAGCACTTAGAAAAGTGTCTTTTTCATAATAATTACTTGATGGTAAATATTTGCTTAATTGAATTTAAACAGTTCATACAAGCATTAGTAAAATAGGTGAAGAGAAAGTAATATTTGAAATATTTCTTTTCTAGCAAATATTTTTAATAGAAAGCATGGTGACAGTGGGAAAATTACTGAACTAGGAAACAAATAATAATAGCTAGCATTTGGATAGTGCTACTTTTAGGTTTGCAAAATATTTAACAATTATTAGCCCATTTTTTTCCTTCAATAACATCGGAAGGTAGGTGTTATTATCATCCACACTTTACCAAAAAAATAAAATAAAATAAAATACAATTGACAAAGGTTAAGTGACTTTTCCAGGGTCAGGCAGTAATTAATCTAAGGAAGGACTTGAACTTGAGTTTCTAGCACTCTATATGAACATCGAAGTGGTGCAGTGGATGGAATATATGGCTTAGAGTCAGGACTCATGTTCCTAAATTCAAATGCAGCTTCAGACACTTACTATCTATGTGATGTTAAGCAAGTCCCTTATCCTTGGTTGCCTCAATTTCTTCAAATGTAAAATAAGCTGGAGAAGGGAATAGTAAACCACTCTAGTATCTTTGTCAGGAAAACCCCAGATGAGATCACAAAGAATCAGAATCATCATCATCATTCCAGTACCTATTTCCCTCTAAGTAAAATGACATTTTCTTCCTGCATCACTTACAAACTACTCCCTTTATTTTTTTGTTTATAAAATGAGTGTATCAGATCAGATGATATGAAGTTTCTTCCAACTGCAAAATCCTATGATTCTAAGCATCCCCAAATAATTAAAAAAACATATAAATATCCATCATTGATGTAATTGAAAATAATTGTATTTATATAGACATCTACTTGAAGTAGCACGAACTTTATTAAATTTGTTTGAATTCATCCTTGAAGATAATAAAACTGTTCTTTAAAAACGTCTCAACTAGCTATTTTGTTCATTCAGAATAATCTTTTTCTTGTTTATCTGTAATAGTGTTTTCATCACTTTATAATACATTTCTTGGCCAAAAGGTGATGGCAAGTTTAAAAATGTAAATATTCCTCCTAAGAAGTCTGCCTTCTGAGCATTTAAATTCTCTATTGTCTATTCCTTACTTATAAATACCCAAAGAAATTGACTAGTATTAAGCCCTTGATTATCTTAAAATCTTCTTTGGCAAAACAGCTAACTCTCTGCAGTGGCTTCTATAGTTTAAGAAAATATGGTGAAAGAATTATATTTATGAGTCTTAAAAAACTGAACTTTTCTGCCTTTGCCAAAGATACAGCAGCCACCAATAGTGACCATTTTCTTTCAGAAGGTTATTAAACCTTTTTACAAGGTTTCATGGGGCTTCTTTCCTCTCAGTTGGCTACTGGGTCATCATATACTGTCTCTCAAACTAAAAAGAGTACTATGGTTTTACCAAGATGGTCACTGCATGAGACTAAAGGATTTTAAAGTTTCATTCCTTTTTTGCCCTAGGCAATACTGCAAATCTAATGGATTCTTTGCCTTTTAAAGTGCTTACAATTTTCAGAAAGCAAAATGCTAATGTCTTAATAGCTTTTTTCTGTCTGGGAAAGGTTGATTTTTTTTGCTCTAGACTATATTAGCAAAGCAGGTGGTCTTTGCTCAACTACAGAAGTGGAACAGCAAGAGGTCTCATTGTCCTCCTCTGCAGGATTTCAAGATTACCACGAAGGAATCAGAGATTTCCCTTCTGACACAAACAATTTAAATTATCTTCCTTGCACTTGCTAGGACAAATTACTCCAGGCTTCTCATAAGTCAGCAAAATAGGATTTTCTCTTTTTCATTTACAAACGTTCTGGATTTTTTCCACACATCAGTATGAATGGCAGTGAGAACAAAGCATTTTTTTTTTATTTCATTCCCTTCTCAGATGTCAGATTTCTGAAACTCAAAACATTTTTCAAATTTCTTAACTTTAAAGCTTCCATATTTTTTCTTACGTTTAGAAAATAGGCCTAATCCCAGTCATCAATTCAGAAAAAGTAAAAGAATTTCTACTTTAAAATATTTCATAGTTCAAAATTTTCACTAATGTAAATTGTTGTTTCCCCTTCTCCCCCCCCCCAGTCCAAATCAGTCATTTATTTTACTTCTATCTCACAGTTTTAGGACTGCCTTGGAGGTAAAGACTCCAACTAGAGAAATAATTACTTTCAAATTAATTCTAAGTTATCAGAGGAACATGCTTTGTGAAATGGAACCAACAGATTAATCAATATAAGTAAAAATCTCATAGATATTAAAATTGAGCCATCAGCAAAATGGAAGGTTGGAATAATGGCTCCAATAATAAATAGAAGAAATGGCCTAAAACCTAATGACAGAGTTTTTTTGTCATTGCACCATTGTATTGGTGTTGCCAGGAATTGACACTGTCCTAAAATGAAAGGTTGTGACTGAGCATTTATCAAAAATGATACAAAGGAGATTCTGATTTTAAGTAAAGTTAGACAAGATTCTCTCTAAAACTCGTTTTTTAGTTTTGTGATTCTGTAAAGTTTGGGAGAACTTGTGATGTCCAAGGAGGTGAATAATGGGCAGGGCTCAATAAGAACCTGAAATCTTTTCCATCATGGTTGAACTGGTAGAGTCCTTAGCTTTGACTATCTTTAGATAATCAATTTCATTATTAAAGATGAATTCATAATGGGAAAGTGAGAGTAAGAGAAAAGTGGAAAAACAAAGACTACCCATGCTATCACACTATCAATTATGTAGCTAAAATCAATTTTCTTTTAATCATGTTCATTGTACATGTTTTAGTCTGGATAGAAAAGAGAAAATAAGATAACAGTAGAAACCTTATATTTTTTCTAACCTATTCTTTAGCACAACACTCTCAGCCCTAAACTGAAAAATTATTCATTCCATGACCTCCTTCTTAACCTGGACTTAGCTTAAAAAATTATTTTTTGTCTTTAAGTCTTATGAATTCTATTCTAGTAGGCTCCTTTTACCACTTTGTAGGGCAATTTGGAGAAAGGAAGACCTGCCTTACTAGCTGTATGACTTTGGGTAAGTCATTTAACCCAATCTGCTTCAGTTTTCTTATGTGTAAAACAAGCTGCAGAAGGAAATAGCACACAAAGATACTCCAGTATCTTTGCCAAGATCATGTCAGGAAGAGTCAGACATGACTGAAAAGAAGAACAATCAGTCTATCTATAGTTTTTTCCTACTACTCCTTTTTAAAAAATGAGTTCATTAAGAGTTCCCTTACTAGACACATTATTTTGCCTCATTTTCCTTCTAAAATTGCTCTCTCCTTTTTGATCTGTATTAAGATCATTTCAAAGGAAATAACTAAGATTTCTTTTTTAAGTATTCCATTTTCTCTGGGTCATAATTTGTTTTATATTTAGATTAATTTTCATACCTATTATGGTCAATCATGGACAAACATTCATATGTGGTCAAATATAAAAGGAAAATCAATACTATCTTATAGGAACTGAAAGGAAGGAATCAAGATGGCAGAGTAAAGCCAGGAAGAGCTCTCCCATTTCTCTTCGAAAACTCTGGGAAACCAGACTGTTTTCTGAACAAATCAGACAAAAGTACTTCCTGCAAACACAAGTGGGCACTATGCTCAGGAGCGGAGCAGAGTTCCACCTTAAAAGTAAAAAAAGGAAATACCAAAAGAAAAAAAAAAGGAAAATGAGCAAGAAACAGAAAAGAACCTTAACCATAGAAAGCTACTATGGTGACAGGGCAGAACAAAAAACAAACTCAGACAAGGAAAGAATATCCACAGAGAAAATCTCTAAGAGTGATATGAATTGATCTCAAGCCCAAAGAGGCTTCTTGAAAGTGCTTGTAAAAGATTTTAAAGTGAAAATAATAGAGGTAGAAGAAAAAATGAGAAAAGAAATGAGAGGTATGCAAGAGAGAATCAATAGCTTAAAAAAGAAGGGAAAAAGTGACTGAAGAAAACTTAAAAAATACAATTGATCAAATGTAAAAAGGAAAAAAATCCACTGAAGAAAACAATACCTTCAAAAGTAGAATTAATCAAATGGAAAAGGAAATACAAAAGCTAAGTATAGAATATTACACATTAAAAACTACAACTGGAAAAATGGAGGCTAATGACTCTATAAGACAGCAAGAATCAGTCAAACCTACTTAAAAAAAATGAAAAAGGGAGGAAAATATGAAATGCCTCATTAGAAAAACATCCAACCTGGACTATACATCCAAAAGAAACAATTTAAAAATTATTGGCCTACATGAAGGCCATGATCAAAAAAAGGAGCCTGAAAGGATTCATTAAGAGATCATTAAGGAAAACTGTTCCAATATTCTAGAAACAGAGGGGGAAATATTCATTGAAAAATTCATCAATCATCTTCAGAAGGAGATCCCACAAGGAAAACAAGGAACATTTTTGCAAAACTTCAGAACTACAATCTCAAGGAAAAAAAATACTGCAAGGTACCAAACAAAAATAATTCAAATATCAAGGAACAACAATCAGGATTACCCAAGATCTGGCACCTTTTACAATAAAGAATCAGAGGGCTTGGAATACCATATTCTAGAAGGCAAAGGACCTGGGGTTACAACCCTTGAATTAACTACCCAACAAGACTCAGCATCATCTTTCAGGAAGGCAACAGAGCTTCAATAAAATAAGAGACTTTCAATCATTTCTATTAAACAAACCAGAACTAAACAGAAAATCTAATCTACAAACACAGGACTCAAGAGAAGCATAGAAAGGTAAACAAGGGAAAAATAGGTATTATTTAAAGGTTAAACTGTTCACCTTCCTAGATGGGTAAATGATATCTGTAACTCTTGAAAGCTATCTGTCACTAGGACAAAGAAGGGCATCACATAGATTGAAGGTGTAGTTGTGAATGGTCCCTGATGTGATGCCATCAAAGAAAAAGATATTAAGAGGTGGAAAAAAGAAAAGGAAGGTATAATGAGACAATTAGTTCACACCAAGAGACTGAAAAGACCTATTACAGTCCTGGGAAAGAAGGGAGTAGAATGAGCATTCTCTGAAACTTGCTTTCATCAGTTTTGGTTCTAAGAGAGAATAACTGGGTATAGAAATTTATCTAATAATATAAAGAAGTAGGAGGAGAAAGAGAAAAAAAAGGGAGGGGCAGGATAAAAGGGAGGGCAGGAAAAACTAGGGGAAAAATGTAAGAAAAGGGAGGGAGGAATGATAGAAGATAAGGTAGTAACTGGGATGGGTTAAAAAAAAGATAATACTAAGGACAGGGTGAAATGAAAGAATAAAAGTATATACAGAGGAGAAAACAGAGGAGGGAAATACAGAATTGGTAATCATAATTGTGAATGTGAATGCCTCTCCCATAAAATGGAAGCAAATAGCAAAATGGATTAAAAATAGAATCCAACAATATGTTGTTTAAAAGAAACTCATTTGGTAGAGACACATAAAGAGTAAAGGTAAAAAGCTGGAACAGAATTTATTATACTTCAGCTGAAGTAAAAAAAAAAAAAAAAGCAGGTGTAACAATTCTGATCTCAGATAAAACAAAAGTAAAAATAGATCTTATTAAAAGAGATAAGGAAGGATAAAGGGTACTGTAAACAAGGAAGTAGTAACTATACTAAATGTATATGTACCAAGTGGTAAAACAAACAAATTCCTAGAGAAGATTTGAAGCCAGAGACAGGAATAAATAGACCACAAAGCTAAACTAGTGAGGTTCCTCAAACTTCACCTCTCAGAATCAGACAAATCTATTTTTAAAAAACAAAAAAATAAAAACAAAAACAAGAAAGAACGAGGCTGTTAAAAAAATCCTAGAAAATTAGATATGATAGACCTCTGGAGAAAATTGAATAGGGACAGAAAGGAATACAACTTTTTCTAGGCTATACATGATATCTACCCCAAATTAACCATATATTAGGGCATAAAAACACCATAATCAAATGCAGAAGGCAGAAATAGTAAATGCTTCTTTTTTGCACCACAATGCAATAAAATTTACATTCAATAAAGGACCAGGGAAAGATACACTAAAAACCAATTAGGAATTAAATAATTTAATTCTAAAAAAATAAGTAAGTAAAACAACAAATCACAGAAATAATCCATAATTTCAGCCAAGAGAATGACAATAATGAGAAAGCATACCAAAACCTATGGGATGCAATCAAAACAGTTCTTAAGGGAAATTTTATATCTCTAAATAACTAGAATAAATTAGAGAAACAGATCAATGAATTGGGCATTAAAATGAAAAACTAGAATAAGAACAAATTAAACCCCCCAATTAAATGCCAAATTAGAAATTCTGAAACTCAAAGAAGAGATTAACAAAATAGAAACTAAGAAAACTATTGAACTAACAAAATTAAGAGTTGGTTTTATGGGAAAACCAACAGAAATCATATAATAATCTCAATAGATACAGAAAAACCTTTTGACAAAATATAACACTAATTCCTATTTAAAACACTAGAGAGCAGAGAGATAAAAAGGGTTTTCCATAAGATAATAAGCAAAGCAAGTATTATTTGTAATGGTGAGAAACTGAACATATTCCCAATAAGATCAGGGTGAAACAAGGATGCCCATTATCACCATTATTATTCAACACTGTACTAGAAAAGTTGATTTTAGCAATAAGAAAAGAAGAAATTAAAAGAATTGGAATAGGAAATAAGGAAATAAAACTATCAATTTTTGCATATGATATGATGATATACTTAGAGAATCTTAGAAAATCATCCAAAAACCATTGCAGGATATAAAATAAACCCACTGAAATCATCAGCATTTCTATATATTACTGACAAAGCCCAGCAGCACGAGATAGAGAAATATTTATGTGTCTGCCAAGATAAACCCAAGAACTATATAAAGATAATTCCAAAACACTTCTTACCCAAATAAAATCAGTTCCAAATAATTGGAAAAATATCAATTATTTGTGGTAGGCCAAGCTAAAATTAAAATTATATTATACAGCAGCTATCATCAAAATCATTTCATATGGTTAATAGTGTTAGATAAATGGAATAGATTAGATACACATGATACAATAATCAAGACCTATAGTGATATAGTTTGATAAATTCCTAAAATCCAGCTTCTGGAAAAATTGTTGAGAAAACTAGAAATTACTATGTCAGAAACTTGACATAAACCTATATTTCATACCCCATACCAAAACATGGTCAAAGTGAGTACATTATTTGAGCATAATGTATGATAACATAATCGAATTAGGAGAACAAGGGATAATTTACTTATCATATCTTTGAAGAAGAGAGGAATTTATGACCAAAAATGAATTAGAGTACATTTTGAAAAGCAAAGTGGACATTACATTAAATTAAAACCACTTTGCACTAACAAAAGCAACGAAACAAGATTAAAAGGGAAATGCAAAACTGGGAAGAATCTTTACACCCAATGTGTAATAAAAGACTCATTTCTAAAATATATAAAGAACAGTGTTAAATTTATAAGAATACAAGTCATTCCCCAATTGATAAATGGTCAATGGATATGAACAATTTTCAGATGACAAAATTAAAGTTATTTGGAGTCATTTGAAAAAATGCTCTTAATCACTATTGATTAGAGAATTGCAAATGAAAACAACTCTGAGTTATCATCTCACACCTCTCAGATTGGCTAAGATGACAGGAAAAGATAATGATAAATGTTGGAGGAGATATGGGAAAACTGGTATATTAATGCATTGTTGATGGAGTTGTGAAATGATCCAACCAATCTGGAAAGTAATCTGGAATTGTGCCCAAAGGGCTTTAAAACTGTACATGCCCTTTGACCCAGCAGTGCCACTACTGGTCCTAGCCAAAGAACATCATAAAGGAGGGGAAAGACTTACATGTGCAAAAATGCTTGTAGCAGCTCTTTTTGTGGTTTTCTTGACTCCAAGCTACTCACTCCACCACCTAGCTGCTAAGGCTCATAGGCCTGTATTAGCTGTATCTTTTAAACTGTTACAGATTCTGACAGGCTACATTAATAAACTGAATAGACAGAATTTCCTCATTTCAGAGATCTATGATTTCATCATTGTGGGAACTCTTTCCACAAAAGCAAATTAAAATATCATTACTTCTTATTTTTTGTTGTTCAGTTGTTTTCAGTAAGGTCTGACCCTTTGTGACCCCATTTGGAGTTTTCTGGACAAAATAACTGGAGTGACTTATTTCCTTTTTCAGCTCATTTTACAGATGAGGAAATTGCCTCAAACTTGGTGAAGCAACTTACCCAAGGTCACACAGCTAATAAGGATCTGAAGAAGATTTGAACTCAGGAAAATGAATCTGCCTGCCTCCAGGCCTGGCATTCTATCTACTGTTTCCCCATGTTAGCAGGTCACTTTGAAAATTGTTATGGAAAAACACATACACAATATATCCATCGAGCAATGACCAAATTTCTATGTGTAAATCTCTGAACTTTATTTAGCCAAGCACAATATATATTGTCCATTTGCTACTTAATACAGGAAGATCTTCCAAAATAGTTAGACCTGCTATACAAAGGGTTCCACAGGCATACACTTAAAGAAAATACAGTGATAATTAGGCTATACTGAAGTGCCACAGTATGATTCTATTGAAAAAAGATAAAATATAATAGGGATGTATAAAAAGTACTGAAGTTTGGTTTTTTAAACAGTTAACTATGTAAGTAATGAATAGCCATATCTCAATAGAAGTTCATGTAAAAAAAAAGATATCAGATTTTTAGTTAACTGAAACTTGTATGTTAACAATGAGATATATATGACTTAAAAACTAATATTTTCTCCAAATATATAAATATAAAGAGTGGCGACATACTAAGAACACAGAAAGTACTACATAGTCTCTCAAATGCATTTCAATTCACTTTAATAAAATACTAAAAGTTTAATCTCTCTTCCATATATGAAAGACCTTCAAATATTTAAATACATATATTTTTTTCTCTCAGGCTAAACATAAAGTACATTCTCTTCTACATATACTATTACTGTCTGGCCCCACTTCTCTGAAATATAGCCCAACTATGATCATTACAACTAGAAGGAAACATCAAGCAAAGGAGGTAAGATGTCATGGTATAAAAAGGTGGAACCCTCAGTAGCTGTACCACATAGTGAGTGGCAAAGTATTGCCATGGCAAGGACGTGTGTGCTCTGGATATAACACACCTGGGAGAAAAACAATAACAGCCATTACTCCATCCTAGTTATTTTTCTTTTCAGAAAGAGGGAAACAATATTCTCCCTGTATTATATCAGATCAAACCTAACATATTGTAGTTAAGTACAGCTGAATTATTCTAGAAAGGACATGAAAAAGTTACAGTATATGCAGAAGAGAGTGAACAGAGAATTCAAACTGGCCAGATTATATGAAGAAGAATTAAATGAACCGAAAATGTTTAGCCCAAGAGGAAAAAGATATGTATTTAAATATTTGGAGGTCTTTCATATATGAAAAAGAGATTATGTTTTTAGTATTTTATTAAAGTGAATTGAACTGTATTTGAGAGACTATGTAGTGCTTTCACTGATCCAAAACTGCTCCTTAGCATAAAAATCAATTTTTAAAATAAAAATGTTCTCCCAGAGATGCTGAATAGTTAAGAATTTTAGCACATCACAGTCTCTGAAGAATTAAAGTTGTGGCTTGCTGAATAGCAATCGAGAGATATGTGGAGAATGCAAGGGAGTTCTCCCTAATGTCAGATGAAAATTTATACATTAGCAGTAGCAGTGACATAAGAGATATGACTGAGGAAATCTATGATTGGAAAAGTTCCTTTGCTGGCTTCATAGTAAAAGTAAGGAAAAAGAAACCCCCAGTACAAGTGTTGCCTTAAGAAATGTAAAATGACCTAGAAGCCCTCTAGCATGTTAAGCAGATCCTCTGAGAAAGGTATATAAGAGAACATGAACAAAAATCACTCAATGTGAAAAGATATGCAATCTATACCTATGGAAATCCCATTATCCTTGAAATAAGTCTCATACATTCTAAATCTATGCTCGTACTGATTTCCTATGGAAAGAATTCTTATATTTTCCTTAGATTAATGATATTTTGTATATTTAATTAAAATAAACACATTTATTAAATGTCTATTATGTACAGAGTCCTGGAAACAAACACTAAAACAGTCCCTGCCTTTAAAGAAATTCATTTTCTTCTTAGACATAAAATCTTCTATTCACTTGTATGTACACATAAAAATGAAGATGGAACATGAACTTTTAAGTCTGGAGAAGACATAGTGAGCCATTTTGAAGTTTAGTTCCATAAAGGATGCTCTCCATGTGGAATAGCATTCAAATGTTTTAAATGGGATTAAAATATTTATAATCCTTTTATTCTTATTTCCCTTTGTCCAGTATTCAATGAGTAGCATATCTTTATAGATCCACATTCTACCCTCTTTTCGGTTGACCCTAAATTTAATTTGTATAATGAATCATTTATAAAGCTATGTTGCATTGCAGTGAAGTAGTTAAGGAAATAATGAAGAGAGTATTGGAACTGATATCACAAAATCCGGAGTTTTAACCCCACCTCAGTCACTTACTAGCTTCCTTGGGTAATTCACTTAACCACATTCACTGATATAGCCAAAATGTTCTTATTTCTGTTGCTCATACATAGAATTCTTTCTCCACCTCTGTCTCTCTGCACTGAATCTCCCCCATAACTAAAATGTTCTTTCTCTTTACTACTACACCAGAGGATCTCTTTTCAAGAAGAAACTCAATTAAGGTTTTCTAAATGAATCCTTTCTTGATTCCTGGTACAACCATAATCCCAACTGAGAGTGCTCTCCTTTCCTAATTGCCTTGTATTTATTCTCTTACTATTTATTGCAAATATGTTTTTGACATCTTCCACTTTAGAATATTAAGTATCTTGAGAGTAGAGTTTCATTTTTTTTTACTTGTATATTTCATACCTAGCACTGTATGTCTGACATGGAGCAGGTTCTTAATATGTTTGTTAATTGATATAATATCCTATAATTTTCAAGCACTTCTAAGCTCATGATCTCATTTGAAACCCCCAACAATCCTGGGAAACCCTGATAGACTTTCACTACTACCCAGAATACTGCAAGAACTTCTCTATCTTTTTTCCTTTCTTTTAGTTTCATCTTCCTTATACACAAAATTGTTAATGTCCTTCAAAATCTTTTTTGTGGTTTCTTAATGTCCTCAATGTCTAACATTCAAGGCTTTCTACAATCTGATGATTATCAATATAGTTTGTTTCAGACACTACTTTACTTTGTGAAATATATGTTCCAATCAAATTAATTGATTGTTGGCTGTACATTTTTTCCTTAGTTTATTTGCTCAAGTTGATCCATATGCCAGCAATGGCTTCCCCTCCTTTGAAGTAGTTTCTTGCTTTCCACTTTTTAAATCCATAGACCTTTTTTAAAGTTTAATCAAAATGCATTTTTTCTAAGATAGTTTTTCAAATCTTCCCAATCAATAAGAAACCCTACTTAGCATATTGTTTTGCACTTTCCCCATACACTTATGTATCAATTCACAATTTAGTTATTTGTATATGCATCATACATACATCTCTCCTATAGTGTTAACTCTTTAAGGGCAGGAAGTTTGTCTTATACAAATCTTATATCCCCCACAAGCATTCTGGGATCCTCTATACAGGAGATACAAAGTCTGGCATGATTTGTTATTGTTGTTTTGTAAAACTGAATCCATTATCTCATTTGGTCCCTATAATAATCTATAATAACCACGTAATTCAGTCGATACAATAGAGGTCAATCATCATCATTACACTAACACTAATACTAAGAGAAGTCAAGTAAAACTTCCTAGCTTATATAGCTTGTAAATGGCAGAGTTGGTTCAAGAATCAGGGATGTGCTAGTAAAAAGTTTAACAACCAGCTCTCCAAAATAACAAAAAATATACAGGAAACACTTTTAAGTTTAATCTGAATTATTAACATTTCCCCAGTTGTTTTCTTAAGTCTGAGGAATCTTAAGCCCTGATTTGTAATAATTGCCTTTTTCTGAGGTTTAAGTCCTCACACTTAAATTTTAACTATTATCTGTAGAGCTGGTTTGAGCTGAGTTCACCACACCTTTGTGCTAAACCAGGATTTTCCAACTCTGGTGCCAGGTTTCTTTCCACCACACCATTCCACTTCTAAATAAAGTCACATGCAATTAAAAATATAGAAAGAATAGCATCAACATATCAAGAAATCAGGTCATAGGTTTTGGAAAGTGATTTGGAACAGAGAAGACATAAACAACTACCCTATGACACAATACCTTTCTGACTAAGTCTACCCAGTAATAAATCTAAGTATTGGCATATATGCCCTGTTTCATGTGGTAGACAATCTCTACCAGGGCAAGAAGACAATAATTCTGTTAAATATATTGTCCATGCTAGGTAATATACTACAGTTTGGAAAACCTTGTGCAGACTGTTATTTTTGTTGTCTAGCAAAAGACTAAAGTCCCTTAAAGCTTATAGAGACTTTCATGAATTTTATAGGAAGAGAGGGTAGATGTAATTGTAGGAAATTTCTATTTATTGGAAAGTACAAGATTAAATGGAAGAGAGGAACAGAGGAAAGGAATTTATGTTCCTGAATATAAGAAACTACTTTAACAGAGACAAATGATATAGTGTTATATATAATAGAAAGCATAGCCAAAGAGCTTAATTTATGGGTACAGATTTAAGAGACTTGGATTTTTTTTCTATTACCTCAGACTAGGGACTTGTTGTATAATATTAGGTTAGCTACTAATCATTTCTAGTTCTGAATTTCAAATATAATGATTTTGAAATCCCCAGACTTAAATTACCTGATAGAAAAAAAATACTACAAGAAAATTCAGCCCTTGTTTTGTATGACTGGATCTACAGAGTGGATAATTGAGAATTATATACATGTAGGACTTGTTCAACCATGCATACTCTATTTAGATATTGTTGTCATTTAAAATCTTCATATAGTTTTTATTATCTCTAAATTTGATATGTAAATGGTCTAATAGAAGCCAACACTTATCTATTTAATTTGAATAGCCAGAAATTTATAGTAAAATTTCATAGGCAAACATGTGACTCATAGAAATGAATTCAAAGAAAGCTACAAATATATTCAATAAGTAGAATTATTCTGTTTTCCTATTTCTACTAGTAATACTTTGAATAAAATTTTGGGGAAAAAAACTATCAACTTTCTGAAACCCATTTCCTGGAGTACATTGGAAGGGAGCAGATTGACAGTTGTGCAGGATGAAGACAGAATGACTAATTCCACTTAGCTGTATGGTTGCAGTATTATTAGTCCCAACCAAAGTCCTTTTATATTTACTTGGAAATCCTTGTCTGAAATACTGCTCCAGTGGGAGTAGTACATTATCAACTTCTATGAAACCAACTTGAACAGTGCTAAAATAACTCCCAGTTTCAATTAGGTTAATGATGCTATAAGGAGATTACATATATAGAAAGCCCAAAATTTGTTTCAATGAATTGAATAGCACTATATTTGAAGTTTCCAACTTTCAATTCAGTTATGATTACATGCTTCTTGTTCACAGCCTGCTAATATTAACGTAAATTTAGACAGACTTCAGGAGATAGTAGAGAATAGAAGGACCTGGCATGCTATGATCCACTGAGGTCACAAAGAGTTGTACATGAGTGAACAACTAAATAACAATAGCAATAAAAACACTTCCTTTTTTCCATCTAAGATCTTGGCCAGCTCACAGTTAAATTCAATAGAACAACAAAATCCTCTTTTAATCATTCTGGAAAAGTTTAAATAGTTTCAAGTTTTATTTTATTTAAATTTATTTATTTAGGGTCAATAGTCTAATTCCAAAGAATTTAGAGAAATTCTACTCAGTAAAGTTCTGCTTTTCCATAATAAAATTATAATTGGGGGATGGGAATAGGGAAGCAGTATGGCAATATGTAGAAGCAGCACTGGACTAAAAGACAGAAGACCTGATTCTAGTTCCAATCCTGATAATTTCTTCACCTTGAAGTGAGAAAAAGAAAAAAATATGAAACTCACTAGACTGTTTCAATGTCAGGGATAATGTAAATGGGACAATTTTGAAAACTGAAAAAAAATTACAAATGTAAGCTTCCATTAGTACATAGAAATAAACTAATATTTTATTTATTATTTAACTGATTGCCTTGAGGATAAGTTGGGGTTTTTTTGAACTCTTCACCAAATAAATATTAATCAAAAAGCATTTATTAAACACATCCTATATATAGTATAATAATTATACTATATTATACTAGATGCTGGGGATGAAAAGACAAACATTAAAGTCCTTGACCCCAAGGATTTTGCATTCCATCCACAAAGATAATCAGTGAATGTATTATGGGATCCAGCGATAATGGGGGAGGGGTAAAGTTACTAGGGTAATCCAACTAATACCATTTGTCTAATGCCCTACTGCTAAATCAATGACAAAACATAATTCCAAGCATAAATGGTCCTTTTTCTGTTCTGGCAAGATATATCAAAAGATCTCTAATTCATCTGTCTTTTTCTTTGTCTGGCTCTCTGTGTGTCTGGCTCTTCTTCCCTTTCTTCTCCTCCTTTCCATTCTCCCTCCTCCTCCTTTTTTTCCCTCCCTCTTTAAACCTCCCTCTTCCTCTCTCTGTCCCTTTCTTTCTCCTTGCTTTTCCTCTCTCCCCCCCCTCTCCTTTCCTCTCCCTTTCTCCCTCTCTGTCTTCATCTCTACCAAAGAAAGTGAAAAAGAAAACTGCCAAAATTCCCTTCTCCTCTCTTTTCCCCTTCCTCCAGGTCTTAACACTAATGCCTTCCTTATATAGGTTATCCCCAATTATCTTGCATTGATCTTGTTTGTAAATAGTTATTCCTTTTGCTCTTCCATTAGTCTGTGAATTCTGGGAGCTTTTTTGTATCACAGATGTTGAATAAATGCTGGTCACATAGAAGGTGCTTAAGAAATGTTTGTTGACTGACAAAAAAAAAAGGAACAACTGAAAGAGAGAGAAATTTTATTTTAATTTTTGTTTTAGTTGTTTTTTTTTTTTAACCAGTAAAATTTCCATTTCCAGTTATAGGCTTTGAAGTATTATAGAAAGAACTCTGGGCTAGAATCAAAATTTTTTACTTTGGGTTTCCAATCTGAAACTAACTTGGAAAAGAGATTTAATTATAGTTTGCTTATCTATAAAAGAGAGATAATAACACCTGTCCTACTTTTGTCATAAGGGATTTGAAAGAAACAAATGAGATAATAGAAGGAAGGCAAGGGTTATGAGAAGTAAGAAAAAATTTAAAATAAAAGATTACAAATGTAAAGTATTATTGTATGTACAAGATTATACTTTTCATCATTTCTTTCACTTGTCATATAAGATATCATTACAACTATGATTCCAATGGGAAAATTAAAGGCTAGTTCATGTCTGCATAGCACACATAATAGTTAATAAAATTCTCTACACTGCAGGTACAAAGAGGCTATCAGAAACACAGGTAAGGAGTCCCATCCTTCATGCTTTATGGGTTTATGATGGCAATAAAATATTATTCTCTGGGAACGAGGTGTCCAACAAAGTCATGCCATGTTGGGGACTATGGCCTGAACCATATTCAAAATTAATTGGGAAATATTTAACAAAATAAAAAAAATCAATAAAACTCAAATAACATTTCATTTTAAAACTGCCAACATGTGGTCTACAGGTAATCTTACGTAGGTATGTAATGGCGTGCCTAATGACAACCCTATTCTGGATACAATCTTATTTTGGAATGAAGAAGGGAAAAATATTTCCTGGTCATAAAAAGGGGCAGGTATATATGAAATCAGAAGCAACAGAACTAGACTAATTACTAAAGTAATTAACCTGCTCATAACATTTTCCTTGGGGGAGGGACATTATAATCATCAAGTTCTGAGGTATCAAATGCACACAAGTGCAGCCTGAATGAGATCAAAATGTAATTGGGAAATGTGTAACAAAATGAAAACAAAATAAAACACAATGTTCATTTGTTGATTTATAAGTTGATATGTAGCCCACAAGGATCATTTCTTTTGGGGTTAGTTGTGAAGATCGTGTATTTTAAGATCAGCACGAGACAGGAATTCAGGTTAGGGGAAAATCGTCAGTCTTTATTCTCAGTGAAGAAGGATCGGAGGTGGAAGAGATCGGCGATAGCTAATGTGTCAGCTGAGTCAAGAAGCTAGCTCGACCAGCAGCCACACAACCAGCAGCTCGGAGTCTCGAACCCAGCCCACTCTCTCCCAGCTTCTTCTCCTCTCTCTCTCTCTGCCTCCACCCACCAAAATCAGTCATTTCTATACAACACATCAGGACTTGCACGGAGAGTGGGCAGGGACCATTCTTTATCCAATCATGTATATTAATAGAGTATAGCCCACATTACTATCTAGCTTCATGTACTTGGGCCCTCAGTGCATCAACTCAAACCTCAGCCCATTACATCTCCCGCTTTCTTTTATTTTAGAACACAGGTGGTCATGCCATCCCTGACTCCTCAGGGAGGTCAGAGCCCCCAAGGGAGGTGATCACAGCCTCCTAACTTCTCAGGGAAGGAGCTGAAAGCACTGAAAGGAGGTGATCACAGCCTCCCTGACTTCTCAGGAAAGGCGTGAAAGCACTAAAAAGGAGATGATCACGCCCTACCTGACATCTCAGGAAGGGAGATGAAAAGCACCAAAGGGAAATGGGGTTGCTAGCGGGTTTCTGGGCTGAAGGGTCTTATTATGCACAAACCCATCAGCATGGGAGGTATTACACAAGCACATAGCAATAACGCAGAGGCTATTAGGGATGACCCTCACCTCAGTCAGTGCAGGCTCAATGTGGTGTAACAAACATGAATTGTACACACAAGTGGCAGAATAGCAAACAATATAAATCAACATGGTGTTGGAAAAGATCACCAGAAGTCCTAGAAGGAAGGTATGTAAACAACAGTCACACTACACCTTCTTCATGCAGCCAAGAGATAGTCCAAACCAATCTATTGTCCATTGTTTCACATGTCAGGGAATCAATAATCTCCCTGAGTTTTGAAGTCCTGAAAAGTCTTTTATGTGTAGGGAATCCAATGATTCCAGCAGATTTTGAAGTGTTGTAACAGTCTTATCATTTCTCAGAGAAGTCCAATGATTCCTGAAGAGTTTTCAATCCTATGTCTCAGAAATCCAATGATTCCTGAGGGTTTTCAATCCTATGGCTCAGAGAATCCAATGATTCCTGAGGGTTTTGAAAGTCCAACAATCTTGATGTCCATGGAGTCAAACGCCATAACTGCCACGCTCTTTCAATGGTGAGCACAATCAGCAACAGCACCACCTGGATATTTCTTGGGTCTTCTCTTTGTTTCAAAGGTCAGCCAATCTCTCTGCGATGGACAATGCAAATATGGCTCGTTGGCACCCATCTGATTCCTTCTCCACCTGCAGAGATACAAGCAAACCCTCTCCCAAAGCAGTTAGCCTATCTGGTCCTTTCCATTCACCACTTTCTGGGTCTCCACATCACCTGGCATGATTATCTAAAGATAGTGGAGCTGCTCGCTCTGGACACTGACCTTCCGGTGGGTTATAAAACCTGTCAGCGGAGCCAGTGCATCTTTAGTCAAAAATCAAGAAGTTAATAGTATAAAAGAGCTAGATTTAGAAGTTCTCTAGGGTTACCTGTGGCTCCCCTTTCTTTTGTTTTTGGAGTAGTGTCTTATATCTCTGTTTCTCCTCTCACTATTGCCTGTCCTTGAGGGATTAAAAGGTATGCCTGTGGTGTGTAAAATCTTATACTGTGCACAAAAGTGTCAAAATGTTTCAAAGTATAAGCAGGACCATTGTCTGTTTTATTAGCTTGTTGGCACCCCATAATGGCAAATGCTTGATGAGGAATTCAGTGACCACTGGGCTGTCTCTTTTGCTCTGGCATTGCAAAGTGAATCCCTAAAAGGTGTCACTACAAACATGGATGAAAGACAGATGACCAAAAGATTTATAATGGGTCACATCCATTTGCCAGATTTCATTGGGTCTCAAACCACGAGGGTTCTTCCCTCGAGGGCAGTGTAGGAGCGTGGAAAGGAAGGCAAGCTGTAAGGCTTTACTATGCTCCTAGCTTCCTCTTTGTTATTCAAATTGTAAGTAAAGCTCAAGCAGCCTGATGATATTTAGGAATAGAGATGCACTGAGCTTTTGAGACAAAGGGGTATTGACCAACATAGTTAGAAGGCTATCTGCCTTGAATTGCATCAAATATGGACCTGGAAGTCCACTCATGAGAATGGACATGTAATATATAGATCTTACCTGGATGCTTTCTCACTTGCTCTTGAAGTTTCTTAAAGAGCTGATATATATTAGAGGCTGCAATTTTATTTGGGCTGTGGCAATTCTTTGTACCACACCTACTGAATAGGCCGAATCAGATATTATATTTATGTCTCCTGGATAATAAGTAAGAGCTAGAATGATCAGCATACATTCATTCTGCTGAGTGGACTGAAAAGGAGTTCTGACTACTCTCTTTATAGTTAGATCATGAGAGTACATAGTACAAATATTATGTTTGGATGCATCCTGAAGATAGTTGGTCCTTGAAGAGGAACTTTGAAACTTTTCTTCAAGAGTCCATCGCCAATTATGTGAATAGTCTGGTTATCTTTAATGGAGACCCATGTAAAAATTTGGAGCCATAGCTAATAAAATTTGCCACTCTGGATGGTCTACAACACACATTAATCTTGTGTATTGGTATAAAAGATGTATATCTTATCAGGTCTTGTCCCAGATAATTGTACTGCTCGCTTAGTGGCCTTTAATAAAATTCTAGCCACAAGCACTGGGTAGGGTGTAAGGCTTTGATCTGGTTGTGCGGGAGGTTCACCTACCTCTATCTACACTGTGTCCTTGATGAAGGACTGCTGTGGTGCCTCTTGTGTGGCAAAACTGATATCTCCAAGGGTTTTTGAGTGACTCTTTCAACCACATTGGATAAAGCCAGTTCAACTTCTCTCAAAGCCTCTTGAGTTCTTTTGTAAGCTGGCGTGGTGAATTTAAAGCACTGTCTCCTTAAAATGTCATATAACGGTTGTAACTGATAGGTAGTCAAACCTCAACACTGGTCGCATCCATTGATATCTCCTATCAATTTCTGAAAATCATTCAATGTGTTTAGCTTTTCTGTTCTTAGGAGAGTTTTTGAACTGTAAGCACCTTAGGGTATACTTATATCCTAAATATTGAAAAGGAGCATGTCTTTGAATTTTTCTGGTGCTATGTATAATTTGTAATTCCTTAGTGTTTCTATGGTCTTTTGTAGACATGCCTCTAACATTTGTTCCTCAGGTGCACATCCCAAAATGTCATCCATGTAATGTAATAGCATAACTTTTAGGGAATGCTTTTCTTACTGGAGCAAGAACAGCAGCAAATATCATTTGAACATAGTAGGGCTGTTTTCATTCCCTGTGGCAAAACTGTCCATTCATATTTTTTATAAGGCTCAGCTAAGTTAACGCTGGGCACTGAAAAGGCAAATTTTTTCATATCCTCCTTATCCAGAGGGATAGAATAGAAACAATCCTTAATATCTATGACCCAAAGAGGCCATTCTCTAGGCAACTGAGTAGGAGATGGAAGTCCTGGCTGAAGAGTTCCCATATTTTCCATCTGTTCATTCACTTTTCTTAAATCCGTTAACATCCTCCATTTTCCAGATTTCTTTTTCACAACAAACACTGGGGAATTCCAAGGATTTAGAGAAGGTTTTAAGTGTCCTTGGTCAAGCTGTTCCTGTACTATATCTAATAAGGCCTGAATTTTATCTTTACTTAAGGGCCACTGCTCTATCCACACTGGTGTATCAGTTTTCCATTGGATAGGAACAGGTGAAAGTGTTGGCAGGCCTTCAACAGCAGCCCTGCTTAAAAAAACGAAGTACTCATTTTTAACCCTAATTGCTGTAAAACGTCTCTTCCCCACAGATTGCTGGGGATTTTTTCAACTATAAAAGGAGTTAAAAACTCCTGTTTTGCCTTCAAAAGTCCATCTCATAGGGGCAGCACTAACTTCAGCTGCTATTGATCCTCCTACACCAGACATGTAGGTGTCTGCTTTAATCTTTGGCCAGTGACTGGGCCAGCTGGCACCTCTAAAGACCCTCCGATCTGCACCAGTGTTACAATCCTTCCAATGGAAGGCCATTTATATAGATCGTGAGCTATAGGTGGTCAGTTGTTACAGCCTGTCCAGTAAATTGCTGGATTTTGTGATCTGGAATCAGAATCTGGGGTGACTATCACTCAGGCTGCTTATTAGGATTCTGTAGAGTAAACCTGATGCTACTATTTCTCCTGGGTGATAAGTCACATTTGTCTGCCTGTATTGGTGACTGGGATTATCTACACATTCCCAGTTTCCCACATCAGTATGTGGATGGACACTGTTTTGTCACTACTCAGGAGGTAAAATGGTCAAGCCTACTGTGCCTGGAGGCAAGGATCCATAGGCTGAGAGGAACAGATTTCACCTCTCCAGGGGTATCTCAGTTGTCTCAGCTGCATACAACTCTATTCTCCCTAATTGTAATCCCTTTCTTCCATCAGGTTGCTTCCTGGCTGATTGATTGTGTAATCCCTTTCTGCCATCATATGAGCTTCCTGGCTGATTGGTCATATTGGGGTATTGGCCGTCTAGGGCACTCTCTGGGTGCACCATGTTGGCTGCCATCATGCCTCAAGTGCTTTTTTGCCTGGGGCCCTGGGCTGGGCCCTCATCCCAGTTTCCCTGAACCTGTCTACATTTCTGAGGCCCAATGGAAGCCTCTGTTGCATTTTGGACATGGGTATTGGGTTTTGTTCTCCCACCTGTTTTCTCATTCTGCCTCTATACTCAACATTGAGCTTTCAGATGCCCTACTTTACCACACTGAAAGCATTGACGAGTCTCTCTAGAAGTCTCTTGCGGAAGGGACCCTGTCTACCCATGTTGGGATCTTGGGAAGTCTGCATCATAGTCTGCTATAAAGGCATTTGTGCCCACTGTGGCACAGCGTCTTATGAACTCCTCTAAAAGAACATCCTAACTGCAGTCCTAGAATAATCCTTCTGCACACCTCATTAGCATTTTCCTTAGCAAGTTGCCTTACTTAAAACATCTTTGTTGGATTTTCCCCATTAGTTCTTGTGATAGCAGTCTGCAAACGTCCCACAAGTCAGAAAGGGCTCATCTGGCCCTTGCATTATTTTTGTGAGGCCTCACCTTTATCATTTTGTATTGTGAATCGAAGCCACGCTTTGATAGATTAGCAGCAATTTGCTTATATAGCTGCTATTGAAAATTAACCTGTGCTTGACGTTCTGCATATGGACCTATACCTTGTAGTAGGTCATAGGTGATAGTTGAGCATGAACAGCATTTTGACTATTTTGTTGGGCTTGTATCCAAGCTCACTATATTCAAGCCATGTAATTTTGTCCAGGTTCTAGGCATACCCTTGCTATAGATTTCCAGTCATCAGGAGTCAAGACTTCTGAAAGCCAAAGTTCTGTAACAGCATCTTAACATAAGCTGATGTGCTCTATCTAATTAGTGCAAGCCTTTTAAGATCTTTTAATGATTTCTACATTAAAAGGCGTATCTTCACTTTGTTGACCTGGAGGCATTAGGACTGAAATTACAGGACATCATAAGTGGTTGAAGCTCCTGGATGTCCACACCCTTTTCTTTGGCCTTCATTAAGCCCTCTGAAGCCTGCTCAAGGTTGGTCCCCTCATGCCCCCCACTGCCTCCTCCCTCCATCCCGGAGGTGGGTTGGTAGGAGGAGAGAGTCAATACTTGCTTCTGGGGTGGGGCTAACCACCTCCTGAGGGGAAAGGTCACCACACCCTTGCTCACTTAAGTCTCCATGCCTCCATGGATATGGTCATTAATCTTCATTGTCTTCCTCCTAATATCATGGCTAATTTGAGGAGGAGGTGGAAGGACCACAGGTTTTTCTTTTTCTAGGGATAGGGTTTCTTAGATGCTAACAGAAATATGATTGTATAAATAAATGCCTCCATGGAAATTGAATAGAACCATATTCTCTGAAATGTATGGACTATCTTCTTGTCCAACCGGGACCAGTTATCTCGAGAGATCTGCTCCTCCTCTACGATCCAAGGGAGATCAGTTTAATATACCTCACAAATCTCGCTATCTGTTCCCAATTATAAGTAACCCATGTATTTCTGTCAGCTTAATCTCTTTCTATAGCACCACTCTTGGGTGGGGTTAGAGAGGATGGAGAGTCTTTTAGCTAGCGATTTGTCCATTTTAGCCAAAAAAAAGATTACTGGTTTAGTTTTAAGAAAATAAGTTCCTTATTGTCTATTAACAATACTCACCAAGTTCCTGGTCACGGAGACTTTCAGTCCTTGGTTCCCACCGTTAGCGTCCAAATGAAATCGTGTATTTTAAAGATCAGCACAGACAGGAATTCAGAGTTAGGGAAAACGTCAGTCTTTATTCTCAGTGAAGAAGGATCGGAGGTGGAAGAAATCGGATAGGCAATTGTGCAGCTGAGTCAAGAAGCTAGTCGACCAGCAGCCACACAAACTCAAGCAGCTAGGGAGTCTGAACCCAAGCCCAATTCTCCCAGCTTCTCTTCCTCTCTCTCTCTCTGCCTCCACCCACCAAAATTTCCTATACAACACATCAGGACTTGCACAGAGAGTGGGCAGGGACCATTCTTTATCCAATCATGTATATTAATAGAGTATAGTCCAATTACTATTTAGCCTCACGTACTTGGGACCTCAGTGCATCAGCTCAAACCTCAGCCCATTACAGTTAGTCACTGCTGATCTAGTCCAAACCTCTCATTTTATAAATGAATGTACAGGTATCCAAAGGAACTAAATAATCTATCCAAGGTACAACTTACTTAATCGCAAAGGCAGAATTAGACTCCAGTAAAGGTTTTTTTTTTCTTCCCCCCCCCCCCCCCACTATGTCATTTTAACCACCAAGTGGCACAGAGAGCTTATCAATTTAGTGTTCAGTGCATATATCCCAGCAGACAGAAGGATTAAATAGATAGTCTTTAAGGTCATTCAGCCATCCATCCCTCAACTCTACCCTCTCTAAAATATAGCACTAGCTCATAGTTAAGACTATCATATCCCTTAATGAAACTTGTGAGTCCCTACTGATTAGTAAAACTCACCTCCATTCTGCTTTTCCTATATTTCAGTGATTCCTTATTCTGTGACCTTGGCATAATAGAATTAGCTTTCTTCAGAAACGGACAGACAAGCTTAGATATTAAATACAATGGAACTCTTTATGGAGACATTTGTAGCCCTTAAATCAAAAAGTTTCTATTTCTAGTAATAGTGGAATATAATTGAATGAGTACTAGTCTAGTAACAGATATTTTTATTGTTAGTCCCTGACCTGTACTGATTTTTAGTTTTTATAAAATAATCAATAAAGAAATAAATAGCATACGATAATAACACAAAACATATTTAATACTAGCTCCTTGATTATCCAATAACTCAGACTCATAAGGGAATGTATAAAGTAGGTTCAAGGTACTTTGTGGAAAAAATCCCTAAAACCAAACTTCCCCACCACTGATATTTACCTTTATTCTGGTCAGCCAAAGGACATTATTATCTGAAACCAAAGACAGTTACTGAAATGACTATAGTCAGGTCTCAATACGAATTTGAATGATGTGAATTTTGATTTAGTGCTAAGTAGAAAATGAAACCACTCCAATATTTTTGCTAGGAAAACTCCAAATGAAGTCACAGAGTCAGAGGTAACTGAAAAATGACTGAACAACAACAATGAAGGGATACCAAATCATAATTCAAAAGTCAAAATTCAAAAGCCAACACCATGGGCTAATCAAAGATTTTAACTGGATACTTAAATCTGCACTGTGTAAATATGATATGCTGCTATATACCATGTTACTAATATTTGCATTGATTTAAAAAGTCCTTAACAAAATGGACCAAAGGAAAAAATTAAGATGGAAATATTGCCAACATAAAACAGAGGTTTATCACCATATTAGTATGAAAATTTGATGTGATTGAATAGCATAAATGTGGCTATATAACTATAAAATAGGATGAGATATAAGAATGCCTTAATCAGCAGTAAAGATTATGAAACACAAAGGCAAAATAAAAGAAAAAAGGTAAAATTGCATTAGCTTTTTGTGGTTTGCAAACAATAATAGGGAATAGAATTATTACAATGAAAGAAATGGAGTGTTTTTTAGCTGTAAACTGCAATGCTCTTAGCATAGCAGTCATTCAAACATAAGCTTCAAGCATGTTTAAGGCAATGAAAAAAAGAAACAGAACTGAAGTGGATAGTGAAGAAATTTTTACTGCAACTGTTTGTTGATTTATTTGCTTTAAAAATCAAGTTCAATTGCATTATGTTAAAATTATAGAAGAGGAATCCAGTACAGATGAAAAAGCAACAATTAAATATTCAGATATTTCAAAGAAAATACTCAAAGAAGATAGATACAGATCAACAATTTTTTTGAAAGGTGGGAACAGGTATTTTAGAAAAATATCAGAAAAACTTTGTCTGCTCTACATAGAGCTTGTAAGATTGGTAGGTATAACCTATTCTAGAATCTATGCCCCTTAAGGATAGTAATTGTTTTGTTTGTTATTTAGGTTTGTTTTTTCCTTTTTGTATATCTAGCACTTAGGACACTTCATGGTCTCTATTTTAGAGCTAAAGAAATGTGTCTAGTTATTCTCTGAAAATTCCTGCTTTGGGGGATTTTCCTTAACCATTTTAAATTCTTCTATACCCATTTATTTTAACACTGAATGAATTTACATATATCAAGTATCTTTCTTCTAAAGAATATATTTCTATAATTTTTTTTCCTAATTCATTGAGACAGCTTTCATTTTATGAATGAATACATCTCTTTCACATTTTCAGATATAAAAGTTAATTGTTTTCCTTTTCCATCATATTCTCTTATATTTCTTACCCTTTTTGCTACCCACCTTGTATTTGCAAAGAAAATGAATTAAAAAGAATGTAATCCACATTGTTGTTGTTCAGTAAATTCAGTAAGATCAGACCTATTGTGACTTTGTTTATTTTTTTGTTTGTTTTTGGCTAAGATACTAGAGTGATTCCTTTCTCCTGTTCATTTTACAGATAAGGAACTGGGGCAAATAAGCTTTAAGTGACTTGCCGGAGGTCACACAACTATTAAGTATGTGAGACCAAATTTGAACTCTGGAAGTAGAATATGCCTGACTTCAAGCTCTGTACTCTATTCACTGTGCAACCTACCAGGCCCTAATCAACACTAATAATCTATAATTAAAATGGTATGATTCTACTGTTCTGCTTTTTTTTCTCCACTTAGCTCAGCCCCTGATCATGCTTCTTTTCTTTCATTCTCTTTTAATATTCTCTTTATCATCTGCTCTTTGACACTGAAGTGTTTGTCTTTATCAACTTTTCAGCCTGTCTTCTCTAAAATTCCTTTCTTTTTTCCCCTATTTCTCTTTCAAATTCACATATTTCTACAGTGAACTTTTTGTCTCAACCCTCCTTTTCTTTTGCTGCAGATAAAAGTGAGGTTCATAACAAGCATTCCACTCCAACCTCTTTTGAAATTGAATTCATTCTTTCAAGTCATTTTTGGAGTCTTTAAGGCCAACAATTCTTTTCTATTTGCCTCTACTTTTATTTATTGCAGTTATTCCCTTTTTCTGAAATTTATCTATAAGACTTCTATTACTCATTGTATTTCTTCATTTGGTTTGAAATTATCTCCATCCTTGATTACTAGATTTATGCCACAGTTCTCTTTTATTGCCCTGACTCAGTTTCCCTAATTATCCTGACCCAGTCCTGATTCAGTTTCTCTGCTTCTCAAAGTTCAGTCCTGCAAAACCACCCCTTCCTCTTTATCAGAATATTTGATAAGGATAAAAGATCTTATGTTTTAGAATATCAGAATGCCTCTTCCCCATCCCAAGCTATCAGAATGTCAGATCCTGTCTTATCAAGATGTCTCCCCCCATCTCTCGAGGCTCACCCCACTCTGTCAGAGTCGTATTCCCACTCTCAGCACCCTGACTCCACCCCTTCCTCAGCCTATCCCCTGTGTCTGAGTCATGTATATATAGGTCATTAAGAACTCACATTGTTGGCTGGATTCTTGGAGACTATAGTTTCATTCAGCCCTGGGACCAAATCATGCATCCATTTGCCCCAATAAATTTCTCCCTTTTAAATAAATTATTAAATGCTCTCTAATCTCTATCTTGCCTCAATTTCTCCAGCATTACAGATTGGGACTTCATACCATGTACTCTACCTCCCCCACTCTTGGACCCAGTGGATAAGCCCTGGTAACTCGTTTTCTTTAGTATGAATATTTCTGGTGCCATTTTGGATAAAGAAACTGAGACGAAGCCCTAATTTTTGCTTACTGATTGTTTAATGTTGATGTTGACAATCACACCATTTCTGACTACTTCTTCTTACAGAATTCACATTGATAAAAGGCCCCAGCAGGTATTATGGATTTGACAGACCATAAAAGAATGTCAAGGATTATGCTGGTTTCAGCCTTTCTGAAAGGACAACTGGCATGCTGAGTTGGCCTTATCTCTTACTGTGGTTCAGAGAAAAGTTCTGGCTTCAAGGTACTAAGGGAAGCCTGGAATATAGCACTGCTTTGTTTCTTTATCTTCCTAGGCTCCAAATACTCTAATGTATTCACTACTTAGCCCTCTCTCCCTGTGCAATGACCTAGGGAGGCTGGTTCTATCCTTACAACTGATCCAATAGACCAGGGCCAAAATTCTGCTGGCTTCAGGCCTATTTATGGCAGCTCTCATTGGCTTCCTCCTTTCCTGGCCAGTCCCTTCCTGGAAAACCTACCTGTAGTATGGTTGGCATTTTGTATAATTCTGGATTGGATGGAGGAGTTTATTACTCATTCACATTGGTCTACTTGATCACTGCTCCATCTGGTGCCCTTTTATGTCTTTTCTCAATGTTTATGGGAGATCTGTAACATTTCAGTTTGCTATCTCAAAGAGAAGTGCTTCTTTTTTGTAAGGGTGAGAGGGGTTAGAGGAGTGGTATCAAGACAGGGAATCCTAACAAACCTATTTCAGAGTCTGAAATATACTCTTAAAATCTGAGGTACATTTCAATCAGATATTAAATAAAATCTTGCCTTATAACTTTGATATCATTGTCACTATCTTCTAAACTCCCTAAATATCAACTTTACCCACTAAGCTATTGCTTTTAATCAAAATCAGGTTCAGAAACATAATACAAATGTTCACATCTTCTACTTGAGAAGGTGTGGGGTGTGGGGTGGGGAGATTATCAAAACACCAATCAAGAAAGAATTATCCATTTAATTTTTATAAAGTGAAACTGATGCGGGAAAGATTCCAATCTTTGATTCCCAAACTCCCCCCCGCTAATGTAAATTACCCTTTACTCACAAATCCTGGTCCCTTTGAATTCCAATAGAAGGTCCCGACCTGTCCCAGCCCCACCCGGATCTGAGCCAACTTTGGGGCTACACCCAAAAGCCCCTCGAGCTAAGTCTCCGACTTAAAAGGACCACACTGGGAACCCCTCTTTGCAGAGATTCCAAACATGGTCGCCATGTGAGGACCCTCTGTCCACTGGACCCTCTGTCCAATGCCCTCCTTATTTCTACCTTCACCTATCTCCTACTTCTAAACTCAGTAATAAACCTCTTTTATTAATCTAGCTCTCTGGGCCAATAAATGCTTTTATTGGGAAATCCACGCCACTCATATACCGCCATATCCTTGCGCCGAATCCAAGGGGGTTGCAGGGGAACTCTGTTTGACTCCCTGTAACCCAAACCTGCCACTAGACCTTAACTAAACCCTAATTTCATTTAGGTACCTCAAATGTAGACCTCAACACATGGTCTACACCTCACCATTTGGTTCCTGACCTCAACAAAACCTCTAACATAACAGAGGATTTAGAGCTGGTATACATATTAGTTGTATGTGAACAGCAAAAGGTCAAGAAATCAAGAGAATCAATGAAAAAAAAAAAAAGACATGAAGGAAGAGGGCCTCCTAGTACCAGATTTCAAATGATATTACAAAGTAATAACCATAAAAACAATTTAGTTCTGCATAAGAAATACAGTGGTTGGTCAATAAAATAGATTTATTGTTCATTATTTTTTCAATTGCATCTAACTCCCTGTGACTATTTGGGATTTTCTTGGCAAAGATAATGGAGTGGTTTGTTATTTCCTTCTCCAAATCATTATACAGACGAGGAAACTGAGGCAAACAATGAGGTTTGGAAGTGTCTGAGGTAAGATTTGGATTCATGAAAATAGTCTTCCTGACTCCAAGATTGCTGCTCTCTCTACTGCAATACTCAGCTCTCTCTATATGTTAAATATAGAGAGGCAAATAAGTGAAGTAACTTAGTGTTGGGTAAATATAAGGATCTCAGCAAGAATAATTTGACAAAAACTTTTTAAGTAAAGTAGAAAGTGGGCTGATAGAAGCAGAGATCATAAACATCTCAAATTGCATACCAAAACAAGCTCAAAATGGATATATGATTTAGACATAAAAGATAATATTGTGGATAAATTGGGAGAGCAGAGAAAAAAAATTTACCTCCCAATGCTCTTTCCTCACACTCTCTTTTACTCTTTTGTCTTCTTCCTTCCTTCCATTTCTCCATCCCATTCTCTTCCTCTTCCCTTCTTCTACTCCTCTCACTTTTTTCTGTCTTTGTCTCTCTGTCATGTCTGTTTCTCTCTCTGTCTCTGTCTCTCTCTGTATCTGTCTCTGTGTCTGTGTCTGTCTGTCTTTCTCTCTCTGTCTCTCTGTCTCTCTCTCTCCCTCCTCCCTCCTTCCTTCACTCTCTCACTTTCCCTCTTCCTCTCTGTCTCCCTCTCCCTCGCTCTCCTGTCTCAGAAATTCTTAACTTGGCATCTAGCACACATTGGTATATGGATAACAGGAAATTTAGTTTTTTGTAAAGTAAATGCAGGTGTGTCTGTATCTTGAAAGTGAATGTCTAGCTTCAGCTGAAATTTAAAAAAAAAAGCAAAAATAGCAATTCTGATCTCAGATAAAACAAAACAAAAAAATAGATCTTATTACAAGACATAAAGAAGGAAGCACATTTTGACAAAAGGTACCATAAACAATGAAATAGTAATGATACTAAATATGCATGCAGTAAGTGGTAGAAGAGCCAAATATATAGAGAAGATTTTAAGCCAGTTACAGAAAGAAATAAACATCAAGATGACATTAGTGGGGGACCTCAAACTTCCCCTCTCAGAATCAGACAAATCTAACCATAAAATATGAAACTAAGGGGTTAACAGAATCCTACATCATCCAGATATGATAGACCTGTGCACAACATTGAATAGGGACAGAAAGGAATATATATTTTTCTTGGAAGTACATGACACCTACACAAAAACTGACCAGATATTAAGGCATAAAAATCTCACAATCAAATAGAGAAATGCAGAAATAGTAAATGCTTCCATTTCAGACCACAGTGTAATAAAAAAATATATTCAATAAAGGGGCAGGGAAAGATAAATTTTAAAACAATTGGAAATTAAATAATTTAATTCTAAAAAATGAGGGGATCAAACTATAAATCACAGAAACAATCCAATATTTTATCCAAGAGAATAACAATAATTAACCAACCAACCAAAACCTATGGGATGCAGTCAAAGTAGGTTTCAGTGGGAATTTTATATCTCTAAATAGCTACATGAATAAAATAGAGACAGAGGAGATTAATGTATTGGGCATGCAAGTAAAAAAGCTAGAAAAACAACAAATTAAAATCCCACCAAGTAAATAACAAATTAGAAATTCTGAAACATAAAGGAGAGAATGAAATTAAAACTAAGAAAACTGTTGAACTAATAAATAAAACTAAGACATAGTTTTACAAAAAAAAAAAAAAAAAAAAAAAAAAAACAATAAATAGATAAACTTTGGGTTAATTTCATGAGAAAAAAGAAACGAAAAAACCAAATCACCAGAATCAAAAATGAAAAGGATGAACTTACCACCAATGAAAAAGAAATTAAATTAATGATTAGGAGTTATTTACCCAACTGTATGGCAGCAATTCTCACAATTTTATCTAAATGGATGAATATTTACAAAAATATAAATTGCCCAGAACAACAGAAAAAGAAATAAATACTTAAATAGTCCCATTTTACAAAAAATAAATTGAACTAGCCATTAATTTCCCTAAGAAATAATCTCCAGGGCCAAATGGATTCCCAAGGGAATTGTGCCAAACTTTTAAAGAACAAGTAATTCCAGTACTATGTAAATAAACTATTTGGAAAAATAGGTAAAGAAGTCCTGCCAAATTCCTCCTATCACAAAAATATGGTACTGATAAACAAACTAGAAGGAGACAAAACAGAGAAAGAAAATTACAGACCAATCTCCCTAATGAACATTACTACCAAAATTTTAAATAATATAGCATTTTATCAGTAGGATAACACACCATGACCAGGAATGCAAGTTTGGTTCAATATCAGGAAAACTACATGGACCCACACTTAATACCGTATACCAAGATAAGATCAAAATGGGTCCATGATTTAGGCATAAAGAACGAGATTATAAATAAACTACAGTAACATAGGATAGTTTATCTCTCAGACTTGTGGAGGAGGAAGAAATTTGTGAGCAAAGATGAACTAGAGATCATTAATGAGCACAAAATAGAAAATTTTGATTACATCAAATTAAAAAGCTTCTGTACAAACAAAACTAATGTAAACAAGATTAGAAGGGAAGCAACAAACTGGGAAAACATCTTCACAGTTAAAGGTTCTGATAAAGGCCTCATTTCCAAAATATATAGAGAATTGACTCTAATTTATAAGAAATTAAACCATTCTCCAATTGATAAATGGTCAAAGGATATGAAGACAATTTTCAGATAATGAAATTGAAACTATTTCCACTCCTATGAAAGTGTTCCAAATCACTATTGATCAGAGAAATGCAAATTAAGACAACTCCGAGATACTACTACACACCTGTCAGATTGGCTAAGATGACAGGAAAAAATAATGATGAATGTTGGAGGGAATGCACGAAAACTGGACGCTGATGCATTGTTGATGGAGTTATGAAAGAATCCAGCTATTCTGGAGAGCAATCTGGAATTATGCCCCAAAAAATTATCAAACTGTGCATACCCTTTGATCCAGCAGTGTTTCTACTGGGCTTATACCCCAAGGAGATACTAAAGAAGGGCAAGGGACCTGTATGTACCAAAATGTTTGTGGCAGCCCTGTTTGTAGTAGCTAGAAACTGGAAAATGAATGGATGCCCTTCAACTGGAGAATGGTTGGGTAAATTGTGGTATATGAATGTTATGAAATATTATTGTTCTGTAAGAAATGACCAGCAGGATGATTTCAGAGAGGCTTGGAGAGACTTAAATGAACTGATGCTGAGTGAAATGAGCAGAACCAGGAGATCATTATATACTTCAACAATGATACTGTATGAGGATGTATTCTGATGGAAGTGGATTTCTTTGACAAAGATCTAACTCAGTTTCAATTGATCAATGATGGACAGAAGCAGCTACACCCAAAGAAAGAACACTGGGAAATGAATGTAAACTGTTTGCATTTTTGTTTTTCTTCCCGGGTTACTTTTACCTTCTGAATCCAATTCTTCCTGTGCAACAAGAGAACTGTTCAGTTCTGCACACATATATTGTATCTAGGATATATTGTGACATATAGGACTGCTTGCCATCTGGGGGAGGGGGTGGAGGGAGGGAGGGGAAAAGTCGGAACAGAAGTGAGTGCAAGAGATAATGTTGTAAAAAATTACCCTGGCATGGGTTCTGTCAATAAAAAGTTATAATTATTTTTTTAAAAAGACAAATCTTTAAAAAAATAAAAAGAAAAAAGAAACTTTTATACCACACACACACAAAAAAAAAAAAAATCCGGAAAACTATTACCATAATTGACTTCATCAATAACAAAACCAACAGAAAACATTTGGTAATCTCAATAATGCAGGAAAAAGCTTTTGATAAAATACAACATCTATTCCTATTAAAAACACTAGAGAGCATATGGATAAAGGTAACTTTCCTTAAAATAAGAAGCACTTCTATCTAAACACCAAGTATTATTTGTAATAGAGAGAAGCTAGATGCATTTCCAATAAGATCAGGAGTGAAACAAGGATGCTCATTATCACTACTATTATTCAGCATTGTATTAGAAATGTTAGCTTTAGCAGTAAGAAAAGAAAAAAGAAATTAAAGGAATTAGAATAATAATGTGTAATGGGCTAAAGCTTGAGTTGATGCATTGAGGTCCCAAGCACATGAGGCTAAATTGTAATTGGCCCATACTCTATTAATATATATGCTTGGAGAAAGAATGGCCCCCACCTACTCTTTCTGCAAGTCCTAATGTATTGTATAGGAAATGACAATTTTGGTGGGTGGAGGCAGAGGGGCAGGAAGAGAGGCTGGGAAAGACGGCTGGTTGGCATCTTGTCCCAGCTGCTCACATTGCTATTGCAATCTCCCTTTCACCTCTGATCCCCCTTCACCCCCAATCCTTCTTCACCTCCACAGAGAATAAAGATCAAAGATTTTCCCTTAACCTGAATTCCTGACTCTGGATGATTTTAAATGTGCAATCATCACAATAATGAACAAATAAAACTATCACTCTTTGAAGATATGATAATATACTTAGAGAATCCTAGAAAATCATGCAAAAATAACATGAAACAATTCATAGCTTTAGCAAAGTTACAGGATATAAAATAAACCCAGACAAATCATCAGCATTTCTATATATTATTGAAAAAGCCCATCAGCAAGAGTTAGAAAGAAAAATTCCATTTAAAATTAGTATAGAGAAAATATTTGGGGGTCTACCTGCCAAGGAAAACCCAAAAATCATATAAACACAATTACAAAACATTTCTCACACAAATAAAGTCAGTTGTAAACAATTGAAAAATATCAATTACTCATGGATAGACAGAATTAAAGTAATAAAAATGGCAATTCTGCCTAAACTGATTTACTTTTTCAGTGCCATACCAAGGTGCCAAAATGTTATTTCATAGAATTATAAAAAATAGTAACAAAATTCATTTGGAAGAACAAAAGGTCAAGAATATCAAAGTGAATTAACAACAAAAAATGATGGTGGCTTTGCAGTACCAAACCTAAAACTATATAATAAAGCAGCAGTCATCAAAACCATTTGGAACTGGCTAAGAAATAAAGTGGAGGATCAGTGGAATAAACTAAATACACATGATACAATATTCAAGATCTATAGTTATCAAATTCTAGATAACTCTTCCATGGTTTTTCCTTTTGCTCTGATTTTTCTCTCCCAACATGTTTCATAAAGCAATGTGCATTAAAAATAAATAGTCTAGAATCATACCTATATTCTCAATTTGTAAAAGTCATGTTCAGTAAATTTACATGATATTTTATTGAACTACAAAATGCATGTGCTTCTAGTAAATGTGACTAGATTAGATTGCTCAAATTTAAATGTTTTGTTAATTTCTGGTTTAATTGTTTGAATAGAACTCCAAATTCCTTACTTTAATAGTATTTGAAATAATCTTATAAATTCTATGAAGCACTCTCCTTTTGTGTGATATCATCTGAAATGATGTAAGCAGATCAGCTCCTGATTTATTGTTTCCCAGTACTAAATGGAGAAAATGGGGAAGAAAGAAATAGGAAAAGGTATTTGTAATTGATCCTAGTTAGAGTTGTTTTTTGTTTGTTTGTTTGTTTGTTTATTTTTGCCATGTACTATACTGAAATGCATGTTGATTTTTGAGATAGAGGGCCTAAATGGGAATCTTTGCCTCAATCCCTTCTTTTGTATGATGAGTTCCAGTACATGGAAAGTTAGGGAAGGGAATTTTAATTTATTAAGTTCCTACTATGTGACAGGTGCTATATTAAGCACTTCTAGATGAATTCTAAATATCCCTTCTATTTCTGAATCTTTGATCTGAGTGCTATTGAATTCTTGTTTAAAATAACACACATCCTATTTATTAGGCCAAAACAAGTAACTCATTCATAATCTTTGGGCTCTGGCATTGTGCCCCATAAGTTACTGTATCCTTCAAAAGATTTTACACATTGCTTCTCCTATAATATTTACTGAAGAAATGCTTGGTGAATGAGGTTACATAAACTATTCATCACCTAATAAAAATGAACAAGATATGTCTACTTTAAAATAAACAAATGCCCAGGAAAACTGACTAATAAGAGGAGAAAGAAATGACAGTTTATACTCTCTGAAGCACATAGACCCAGTGGCTCCACCATAAACTCAATCATCCAAACAATTGCTTCAAATAACTGCCAAAAGCAACATTGCTCATTGAAAATTGTGTCAATATTATCTATTCATTGTATTTTTATTATCTGTAATCATTAGTGTTTCATATTGGGTAGAGAAATAAATCTATAACAAACTTTTTTTTTAATTTTCAAGATATTTTCAAATAATACACAAATAAATCAGGCCTCTAAAAACGTTTCATATGAAATTAGATTGAGATGCAGGACAAATTCTACCTCATGACTTTTTGTGATTTATAATAGCATGAATTTTATCATGAGTATTTACAATAAAGAAACATCAATATTTTACTAGCATTTACTATATTTTTAATGATAGACTGCAGAATTTCTACAGCAAAGTGAAGAATGAATTTTAGTGCAAAATAGTAGAGAGAAGAGGTAAATGACCAGCTTCATGTTCTTAATAGTTCTAACAAAACATTCTAATCAGGAACTATTTTTTCCTCTGAAAGTCCTGAAAGTTTTTATCTTGCTAAAAAGATAGTTGTATTTTGACAAAGTATAATTCTAAAAATGATGAGGGAGGTTGTTTGCTTTTTTAAGTGGCAAAGTAATAGAAAAGGTTAAAAATTCCCAGAAATCCTTTTTTTCTTGCTATTATGATCTGCAGAGATCTACAGAAAGAACACCATAAGACTATACCAGTATGAAACACATGGTCAGTACCCTAAGATTTCGTAAAACACTTCTTAGATACTTCAAATAATCTTTAGATTTTGGTAGTGTATCCCAGTAATGTACATAGCAATCTATCAAATCTGTCTCATCAGAGCTCACTGTTTCATAAAAGTTGCTGGGGAAACTGGAAAATAACCAGAAACTCAACACAGGCCAACATCTCATACTCCATAGCAAAATAAGATCAAAATGAGTACATGGTTTGGACATAAAGGGTGATACAATAAACAAATTAGGAGAGCAAGGGATAATTTACCTATCAAATCTTTGAAGAAGGGAGGAATCTATGACTAAAAGACTAGAGTGCATTGTGAAATGCAAAATGGACATTACATTAAATTTAAAAGGTTTTGCATAAACAAATGTAATACAAACAAGATTAAAAGGAAAGTATAAGCTGGGGAAAATTTTTTACAGCCATTGTTTCTGATAAAGGTCTCATTTCTAAAAAATATAAAGAACTAGATCAAATTTATAAGAATATAAGTCATTCCAAAACCTGCTGGGAAAATTAGAAACTAATATGGGAGAGAGTAGGCATTGACCCACATATAGTACTGTATACCAAGATAAAGTTGAAAGAGTTCATGACCTAGACTTAAAAAATATCATAAACAAATAGAAGAACATAGGATAGTTTACCTCTCAGACCTGTGGAGGGTGTGAAGGAATTTGTGAACAAAGAAGAACTAAAGATCATTATTGATCGCTAAATAGATAATTTTGATTATATTAAGTTAAAAAAATTTTGTACAAACAAAACTAATGCAGACAAGATTAGAAGGGAAGCAATAAACTGGGAAAACATTTTTACAATCAAAGGTTCTGGTAAAGGCCTCATTTATAAAATATATAGAGAATTGACTTAAATTTATAAGAATTCAAGCCATTCTCCAATTGATAAATGGTCAAAGGACATGATCAATTTTCAAATGAAGAAACTATTTCTAGTCATATGAAAAGGTGCTCTAAATCACGATTGATCAAAGAAATACAAATTAAGACAACTCTGAGATACCATTCCATATCTCAGATTGGCTAAGATGACAAGAAAACATAATGACAAATGTTGGAGGGGATGTGGGAAAACTGGGACTCTAAACACTGTGGGTGGAACAGTGAATGGATCTAGTCATTCTGGAGAGCAGTTTGGAACTATGCTCAAAAAGCTATCAAACTGTGCATATTCTTTAATCCAGTAGTGTTTCTATTGGATTTATATCCCAAAGAGATCTTAAAGGAGGGAAAAAGACATACATGTGCAAGAATGTTGTGGCAGCTCTTTTTGTAGTGGCTAGAAACTGAAAACTAAATGGATGCTGATCAATTGGAGAATAGTTGAATAAATTATGGTATCTGAATGTTATGGAATATTATTGTCCTATAAGAAACAATCAGTAGGATGATTTCAAAGAGGCTTGGAGAGACTTACATGAACTGATGCTGAGTGAAATGAGCAGAACCAGGAGATCATTATACATGGCAACAATAAGACTATATGATGATTAATTCCAGTGGATGGGGCTCTCTTCAACAATATGATGATTCAAACCAGTTCCAATTGTTCAATGATGAAGAAAGCCATATACACCCAAAGAGAAGACTGTGGGAACTGAGTGTGAATGACAACATAGCATTTTCACTCTTTCTATTACTGTTTGCTTGCATTTTGTTTTCTTTCTCAGGTTTTATTTTTCCCTTCTTGATCCAATTTTTCTTGTGCAGCAAGATAACTGTATAAATATGTATACATATATTGCATTTAACATATAGTTTAACATATTTAACACATATTGGACTACCTTCCATATAGGGGAGGGGGTGGGGGAAGGAGGGGAAAATTTGGAACAGAAAGATTTGCAAGAGTCAATGTTGAAAATTACCTATGTGTTTTGTAAATAAAAAGCTTAAATAAAATTTTAAAAATAAAATTAATTTTAAAAAAGAGTACAAGTCATTCCCCAATTGATAGTCAAAGGACATGAACAGACAATTTCAGATGACAAAACTAAAGTCATCTATAGTCATTTGAAAAAATGCTTTTAATCACTATTGATTAGAGAAATATAAATTAAAACAGCTCTGAGGTGCCACCTTACACATCTAAGATTGGCTAAGATGACAGGAAAAGACAATGATAAATGTTGGAGGAGATGTGGGAAAACTGGGACACTAGTACTAATGCATTGTTGGTGGAGTTGTGAAATGATCCAACCATTCTGGAAAACAATTGGAAGCAATGCCCAAAGGGCTATATATAAGTGCGTATCTTTTGACCCAGCACTATTGGGTCTGTATCCCAAGAAAATCATAAAGGAGAGAAAAGTATCCACTTGTGCAAAAACGTTTGTACCAGCTCTCTTTGTGGTAACAAAGAATTGTAAAATGAGTAGATGCTCATTAATTGGGGAATGGTTGAATAAATTGTGGTATATGAAGATAATGGAATATTATTGGACTTTAAAAAATGATGAACATGATGATTACATAAAGGCTGGAGAGATTTACATGAACTGATGCTGAGCAAAACAAGCAGAACCAGTAATACATTACACACAGTAACTGCAAGGATGTGTGATGATCAATTATGAAATACTTGGTTCTTCTCAGTGCTTCAGTGCTTCAAGGCAGTCCCAATAAACTTTGGATAGAAAATGCCATCTGCATCCAGAAAGAGAACTATCGAGACTGAATGTAAATCAACACAAGTTATGTTCAAATCATTAAGATAAAAGCATAAATAGTAGAATTTATACACACACATACACAAACACACACACACAGGACCATATGAATTTATAGCTCATTTCCATCATTCAAACAATAATTACTCTCTTTTCATATGAACAGTTTGAAAAAAGTGAAGAAAAAAAGACAATTATATTATCTTATTCTCTTCCTTGAGGAAGTATCCCAGTATCATTAATAGAATATTTCCCACCAGATTGAGAATAAAAGCAAAAAATCCTATATTTTCCATTCATAAGAGTGAAACAGAGGATGTAGTTTAGCTACCTTTCCCAAAATCCATCCATCTATCTATCCATCCAATTATCTCTCCTCCTACTTATTTCTCTCTGTATATATGTTTGTAAGTATAACTAAACATACACATATAGATACATTTATATTCCCCCAAAGAAAGGAAAATCAAACTATTAGGATAAAAGCATAAAAAGGAGAATTAACAAAAAAGAACCATATGGATTTATAGCTGAATTCTATCATTCAAACAACAATTACTCTCTTTTCCATACACTGTTTGAAAAAGTAATTTACCATATTATTTTATGAAACAATATGTTCCTGATATCAGAAAGAGAAAAAACACAGAAAAATATCACTGATATATATGGATTTGAAAATATTGAACAAAATAGTAATAAAGAGTCTAGAAAACATCAGTTTAAATTTATTCCAATAACAGAATGTTCCAATAATATTCCAATAACAGAATTGTTTCAATTTTATTGAAACTATTAACATTATAGGCAATATTAAGAATAAAATATTTCATTATTTCATTAAATCAATAGATATGAAGTTTTTAACAAAAATGATCATTTTTTGATCATTGATCATTGAATACATGAGTATAAAATGGGATTTCCTTGAAATTGTAAGTAGTATCCACAAAAAAATCAGTTACTAGCATTATCTTTATTATAAGGATACTAGAACATTTTCAAGTAAGATAAGAAATAAATCAAGGGGGCAGCTAGTTGGTACAGTCAGCATCCTGACTCCTCCTAAAGTCAAGAGGATCTGAGTTCAAAATTGGCCCCAGACACTTAACACTTCCTAGCTGTGTGGCCCTGGGCAAATCACTTAACCCCAATTGCCTAAGCAAAAATAAACAAACAAACAAACAAATAAAGGCTATCTAGTGTCACCTCTAATGTTTAATGTACTTCTAGATTTATTATCTATAACAATAAGGAAAAATAAATTTAAGAAAAACAATAGACAAAACAATTAAAGTATTATTTGAAGATAACATGATGGTTAGCTTAGAGAACACTGAAGGTTCAATTAATTAACAAAATAATGATCAGTAAATAAAGCATATAAAATATATCCACAAAAATCATTTTTCCATACATGACTAAAACAACTTAACAGGAAATGGGAAAAAAACATTCAACATAACTAAAGAATTTATAAAATTCTTGGAGTCAATTTACCAAGATACTCTCAGAATGTATACAAATGCAACTATAAAACAGTGCCTTATAGAGAGGAATCATATTCCATTGGAATCCTCATTATGTCAAGTAGATCCAAGAAATGTCCCCATTATGTCAGTTGGACATCCTGTCATAACTGGACATACTCTCTCATTTTAGAAGAATGTATCTAACTTGCACAAGATAAGTGAGTATGGATGATGATTTATTTCCATTATTGAAAGATTTACTCCCTTTGATAACTGATAACAGACTTGATAACAGATTCACTGGAGTATCAAAGTGTTGATCTTCATAAAATCCACTAGTTTCAGGCATTCATTGAATGATAATTAAAGATCTGATAGATCACAATGCATGATTTCTTTACTTTAGAAAAGAAAAACTTGAAATGATTCCAATGGGAAGAAAATAATAAAGCTTTACTAAGGTGATATAATAACAACTCAAGCCCCTAAGATGCTGCACTATACTATAGAAGAAAGAAAACTTAGAAGTTAGAAATCTTTGAAAAAAACTTAGCTCTACCCCTGCCTAAGACCTTAGAAATATTTAGATGATTTTTCATTTTTCTGAGTCTCATCTCAGTACTCTCATCTAAAAAAATGGGATAATATCTATACTACCTAAATCATGACCCTAATCTTTCTAACAACAAATAAACAAACACTTTGTAAAGTACAAAGTCCTATACATCTCTATATTCCCCACTATCAGGAGATTCACTATTATTAATAAGAAGAAATCTCAAAATATAGGGCAAGAGCCAAGATTTCTTTTTTCAAGGTGTGAAAGAGCACTAGGATGGTGAGTTCAGGATGCAGGGAATCTCTTGAAATAGTTTAGGTGATGTTGAGTTAGGAGAATAAAAGCTGTTAGAGACATATGCAGTTTCTGTAAGATCCATTATTAGAACTTTGGACTATGCTAATAAACCTGCACTGGAAAATCTATGTGTAGACATTCTCCCACAGAATTCTCTACTTACTAGGTTGCCATGAAGCAGCTGGTGAATTAGCTGATAACCAACATCTACCAGCATGTTTTCTGACAGTGAATATTTGGCTAAAGAGTGTCAGTAACAAACAGAGCCAGGCTGATATTCTGAGTCCCTGACTTCTCATCTAATATTCTCATTATTCCACATGACCACTATGCTGCATAACTCTAAACTAATGAATTGCCTCTTTAGGACACATCTGTTTGGGGCAGTTTTGGCAGATCACACACATTATTTGAAATGGGTCCACATTAACAATATGCACATTTTTTAGTGTGTACTTTTCAAACACAGTCAACTGGTCTCTAAAAAATACTCATCGATGTGACTTCAGATATCCCTGGCTAAAAGAAGTTAAATTTCCTCCTTCTAAAAGCAACTTAGATTTACATGACACCTGTCAGTCATACAGAGATACAAAGGTCAAGACCTATCTGAATAACAAGAAAAGCATGAGCAAGAAACCCCATTTCATTTCCCAGCTTTTCATTATTCCACTGACATATGGTAATTCCAAAATGAAGTGTTAAAATTATATTCAGTGGTAACCCAACTCCTGTCTCACTTAGTATTTTGACCTTTTAATCATCTGCTATCACTTTAGTATTTAAGCTTTCCTTATATCCTGGCTCTTTCTCTGCTGAACATATACACATGCCTAGACACATCCAAAATTCTCATATTTAAACACAACAATACCAGCCAAAAAAACCCAAAATTTTGACTTGATCCTATTTTGCCTTCAAATTATTTTGCTGTATCTCTTCTTTTCTCAATCACACTCCTAGGAAAATTATAAGTTCTTGCTCTAGATCTTTTGGTCTATCATTCACTAGATAAAATAAGTCTTTGATAATTTAATTGGTATAGCACTAAATAAGTAGATTAGTATAGGCTAAAATGTCATTTTTTTATCACAGAGGTTTGGCCTATTCGTGAGAAATTAATTAAAATTTCTATAGTTGTTTAGATCTATTTTTGTTTGGAAAGTGTTTTGCAATTATGTTCACATAGTTCCTGGTTTTGTCTTGGCAGATATGTTTCCAAATATTTATAGTCTGCAATTAATTTAAATAGAATTTCTCTTTCCACCTCTTGTTTTTTTTTAATTTCTTTGGCAATATATAGAAATACTCATTATTTACATACTTCTATTTACTATCATGTAACTTTGCTAAAGTTAATTGTTTCAACTAAAAAGTTTTTTAGTTGATTTTTGTTTGTGTCTTTAATGATGGAGTGGCAAATATATATATAAATACATATGCATACATGTGTATATTCATGTGTGTGTTTATACATGTGTGTATATGTGTGGGTTTCTGTGTTTTTAAAATCCTTTGGCAGGTAAAAAAACATCCACTTTCAACAAAACTCAAAACACAGTAGGCAACAGCAGCACTGATCCCATTTGAAAAGTCCACATGCAGAGATATATAAATTTCAGAATCCTTTGCAAACATAAATTTCAATTAAAAGGAGAGCCTATAAGCACAGAATCATCACTTTATATTTATATATTGTACAATTAGGGGCAAGATGATGAAGAAAATCCAGAAAGTTGCCTGAGCTCTCCCCAGTTTCCTGGGGAAGAAACATTTAATCAAGCTTCTAAATGGATTGTAGAGTGACAGAACCCACAAAAAGATGGAGTGAAACAATTTTCCAGTTTGAGATAGCTTAGGAGGATGCAGGAAAAGTCTATCTCACTTGGGTAAAAGAGGAGCATGGCACAGCTCATATGAAGTCCTGGCAAACCAGAAAAAGGATCTTAGCCATAGTACAGATGAATAATCAAGGCCCTGTATCAAGCCAATGATACAGCAGCCCAGCTGTAAGACCCACAATCCCAGTGCAGAAAGCATATTGTAAATTCTGGAATTACATCACAATAAGTTCAATTAGTCTGGACCACCCTAGCTCATTGGATAAACCACAAGCACCTGAAGCCCCTGTGTGTAAAACCAGTGACCAGATAGCTCACCTCAAGCATAAGAAGCTTGGAACAGTTACCCTGGAAAGCCAGAAGCATATTTTAAAACTCTCAAAATAGTCTAAAAAATAAGAAACATAAAAGAGACCAGGCCATAAAAAGCTACTATGACAACATGGAAGATCAAAACAAACTCAGAAGAGGATAAAACTGTCAAAATGCCCACATGTAAAGCCAGAGAAAGGAATATTACTTCTCCTCAAGCCAAAAAACTTATTTTAGAAGAACTCAAAAATTAAGAGAAACAGAGAGCATGGAATATGATATTCTGGATGGCAAAAGAACTTGAATTATAACTAAGATGGAACTATTCATTAAAATTGAACATAAACTTTCAGGGGAAAAGTTAAACATTCAATGAAAAAGGCTTTCAAATTTTCCTAATAAAAAGACCAGAACTAAACAGAAAATCTTATGTTTAAATACATGCATACAAGGCAGAGGGCAGGCTAGCTGCATCAAATCTAAAACTATATTATAAAGTTGCAATTTTCAAAATCATTTGGGACAGACTAAAAATAGAGTGTTAGAGCAGTGGAATACATTAGGTACACAAGACACAGTTGTAATGACAATAGAAATCTAGTATTTGATGAATCCAAAGACTCCAGCTTCTAGAATAAAAACTCCCTATTAAACAAAAACTGCTGGGAAAACTGGAAAATAGTATGGCAGAAACTAAGCATAGACCAGTCTCTCACACCCTATACCAAGACAAAATTGAAAGGGGTACATGATTTAGACATAAAAAATGACATCATAAGCAAATTAGAAGAGCAAGAAATAGTTTACCTGTCATATCTATGGAGAAGGGAAGACTATATAAGCAAAAAAGAGACAGAATACATTATTAAATGCAAAATATGTAATTTTTATTATATTAAATTAAATTTTTATATAAACAAAACTAATGCAATCAAGATTAGAAGGAAAGCAGAAAGCTGGAAAATATTTTTTTTTTTCTGATAAGGGCCTCAAATAGAGGCCTGAGTGTCTAGACTATAGAGAACTGAGTCAAATTTATAAGTACAATTTATTCCCCAAAATGAACAGTCAGTTCCATATAAAGATATTAAAGCTATCTAAAGTCATATAAAAATGCTCTAAATCACCATTGATTAGAGAAATGCAAATTAAAATAAGTGAGATACCACCTCACACCTATCAGATTAACTAATATGTCAGAAAAGGAAAATGATAACTGTTGGAGAAGATGTGGGAAAATTAAGACACTAATAGATTGTTTAATGTAGTTGTGAACTGATACAACCATTCTGGAGAGCAATTCGGAACCATGCCCAAAATACCATTACTAGGTCTGCATCCCAAAAAGATCATAGGGAAAAGGGGAAAGGATACACATGTGCAAAGTTCTTTTTATGATAGCAAAGAAATAGAAATTGAGAGTTGAACAAACTATGGCATATGAATGTAATAGAATACTATTGTTCTATAAGAAATAATAAGGTGGTGGATTTCAGAAAAACCTTGATTCACATTAATTGATAATGAATGAAGTGAGCAGAACCTGGAGAATATTGTAGACGGTAACAGTAACATTGTGTAATAATCCACTATGATATATTTAGCTCTTCTCTGCAATATGATGATCTAAAACAGTTCCATGGGACTTTTGAACAAAAATGCTAACCACATCCAGAGAAAGAACTATGACATTTGAATGCTGATGTGAATGTATATTAATTTCATTTTTTGTTTTCTTCTTTATCATTTTCTCCTTTGTTCTGAATCTTCTTTAACAACAAAAAGTGGAAATATATTTAACATGATTGTACATGTATAATCGATATCAGATTGCTTACTTTCTTTGAAACGAAAGAAGAAAAAGAGGGAGAGAAAAAATTTTGGAGTTCAAAAATCTTACAAAGATGAATGATGAAAATTATCTTTACATATAATTGGGAAAATATCATTAAATTAAAAAAAGAATAAGAAAGAGAAGTCATATGACCAGTAATCTGCATCATAAGATACTCATCTCTATTATTTTATTAAGACTTTTCTATTTACTTCTCCAGAGACTATAAACATTTTCATATAAGTATGGTCATTTCTTAAGAATAGACGTATAAAATTCTGTCCATGTTTGTTAAAAAAGAAACATAGTTAAATTTAATTTCTTGTTGACTCATGACAACATTAAGGCTGTGTTTGAATTGTGGTGTTCAAATTATAACAAAGAAGAAATTGCTATTTTCCTCACTTATCATTTCCCTGGACACAGTTAAATTAGAGGAAGTAAATGAAAGATACAAAATGGGAGAATTTATATGTTAATTAATGTGTTTACCATTAGGGATCTCATATAAATAGCTAAGACAGCTGCTTTCAAAATTGACCTTCTTAAAATGAAAAGAAAGAAAGATCATGGAATGTTACAAAGAGAAGAAAGAAGTTTGGGCAAATACCCAGTAGACAAACAAAGAATTCACATTACTGCTATTTTGTTTTGTTTTGTTTTTAAACTAATCACAAGTATATTTAGGTTCTTTAGGGACAGGGATGATTTTGAAGTGCTGCAATCAGCAAATTATTTCTAAACATTCAATAATATTTAATATAAGAGTAAGAGAGTGAAATATTATTCAACCTGGGTGTGAAGACCGAATTAGCACCCTGGATACCTTAGAATCAGCCGGAATCAGGATAAGCAAAAGTCCTTGGTCTTTAGGGGTAAGAGTAAATTGGATGGACACAGAATCTCCACGATCTTCCTTCTTTTGTCTCCCGCCCAGAAGTAATTCTGGCTAGTCTTACTCCACCCCCCAGCCCCTCCTACAATTCTCTGTATACACCAATTATCGAGCCAGCACAGGATAGTAGGAAGGGCCATTTTCCAAGCATATGCTAATAGAGTATTGTCCAATTGATAGTTAGCCTTAAGTGCTTGGTTGTCCAACCTCAGTGCATGAACTCAAGAGTTTCAGCCCTTTACACTTGGGCACAATGGAAAGCACATAGAATAGGTTTCCAAAGTAAAGTGTTCTCACTGGTACTCTTCTTCTTTTTCTCTCTCCCTCTCTTTCTCCTTACCCCCTCATCCCATCTTCCTCCACCCTGTAAATTAACCTTTAAATAAGCATGTATTAAACTCTCACTATGTTCTCAATAGTGAGGACATAAACAAAAGTAAAAAAAAAAAAAAAATAGCCCCTGATGTCAAAGAACACACATTTTAATAAAAAGATAATTTGTATATAACTAGGTAATACAGAGTATAAAGTACTACCCACAGTAGGAGCTAGGAGCAAGACTTTGCAGAAGATAGACTTTGAGCTAAATAAGACCTAAGTAAATTAGAGAAACTAAAAGACATAAGTGAGGAGAGAGTATGTGGGCATGGGGAACAACCAATGTAAATGGGTCAAATAGACTAGTTTAGTTGGATTGTAGAGTTCATAAAGAAGAAGAAAGTATGATATTGGAAATATGTGTAGGCCAAGTTATGAAGAACTTTAAATGCAAAAATCTCTTTATTGAATCCTGGAGATAAAAGGGAAGAACTAGAGTTTACTGAATGAATCAAGGAAAGTAGGAAGGACTTAATATGAACTGACCTGGTCTTTAAGGAAATCAATCTGGCAATTATAGAAGATAATTTGAAAAAGTTAGTGGTTTGGAGACGGACAACAATAGGAAGGATATTGTGGGTGATATGGAATAAGGGCTCTGTAAATAGAGAGAATATTATAGTTTCAAGAGAGGTTTTATACTAAGGGAGAAAAGGCAAGATTTCACTTAAAGAGTTAAATAAGATAAATCAAGAAAACATTATATACAATAACTACAACAATATAAATGCAAAGCATTGCTACATAAAAAGTTAACATAACCAAAATTATAAAGATCAAGTATGACTGAAATAAAGAAATATGAGAGGACACCCAGCCCACTCTTTCCTGGAAGTAGGAAGTCCATAGGTGTTATAAATTCGACATATATTAGGAGTTTTTCAATGTATTGGTCAGTTATGCTGATTTTCCCCCTTTTTGCCTTTAAAATATTGTTTATCATATGAGATGACTCTAATGGAAGAAGAAAGGGGTAAATGCTGTGATAATTGTGAAGTAAAATAAATTCAAAGAAATCAAAAAATTTACTTAAAAAAATTAAGCACTACAAATGTGCAATGAAACAATTTGATGCCTAATATTTAAGGAGTGAATTAGGTAAAGGACAACAAACAGATTTTCTTTCCAACAAACAGATGGAAAGAAAATGTGGATTAAAATGTTTATAACAAGTTCATTTTCTCATCAAGGAAAATGGAGTCACCAAATTTATACTCTACTATCTCAGTCCCACATAACCTCTACTGAGAAAGTGGAATTGGCATTGAAGAAAATGAAAATATGAAAAGCAGTTATACTATAATAAATATCTATAGAAGTGCTCTGTTCTGCCTGTAGTAAAATTTTGAGAGCTTAACAGAATAGTTTTTGAAGTATTTGAAGAAGAAAATGATCCCAAAGCCATGGAGAAGAAATATAAATCTTTATTATTATTCTCAAAAGGCAACCATAAGAATATCAACAAATAACCTATTTCTCTCTGTATCTAAAAATATAATATTATATAAAAAATAATTTACTTATTCAACAATGGCTTTTTTGATCAACTGTTTTAGAAAGTAATAAACAGGATTTGGTAAGTCATATTCCATAGGGTATCACATAATTATCACACATCTAAGATCCAGATAATATAGGATCCTACTATCTTTATAATTTATGAATATAAAAGATGTTTTTGATTCTATAAAATAAATTATTATCTTAAAAATCTTTTGAGGAAAAAGTTTTTTCCTCTATGTATGTCAAAATTACAGAAGATTTTCTGGAAAAATAACAAACAGAATCTTGTTCAAAGACCTGATCATTAATATCAAGCAAGGCAAAGAAAGACACTTGTTCACATAAAATGTTCATCATTCTCATGGAAAGATTTTAGTAAAAAGTCCAAGTCAGAGGCATAAAGATTGTAAAGCTCTCTAGATCTTGATGGGTACTCTAGATACTTAGTGGGTAATTTAATGGACAATATTGTTCTCACTTCATCAAGTTCCTGACTATGATAGAGCAAGGATATTTAATATATGTGTGTCTACATGTAAACATATGTCATGGATTCCTTCAGCAGTCTGGTGAAACCTATAAATTCTTCTAAATAATGTTTTTAAATGCACAAAATAAAATACATAGGATCATAAAAGAAATCAATTAAGATAAAGTTCAGTTTTAAAATTTCTTTAAAAATTAAGAGCCACAGTTGTAGAGCCTCCTAAATTAGAAGATCCATAATCATACACAGAAACCCACGTACACAACCCTTCAAAGAGTTTGGCCCTACTAACCACATTAGGGTTAATAGTTAAAAAAAAATTCAGACATGGAAATGCATTTAGATAGAAGGCTTATACAGTTTTCTGCCCTTCTATCTATCTCACAGACACTTTTACAATGAATTGAATCCAGAATTGAATAGGAGTGTGAGATTTATTTCTTTTGGAAAACTGAAAGTTCTTTTAATAAAACAAAATTTCTCCCTGGAGTGAAGGCTCATCAGCATTTTTCTCATAATATTGAATAGTTCTTGGTCAAGGAACACCAAAGTCTTCTAAAAGTTGAAAAATATTTGAAGGCACCTGTCACCAACCCCATAAAAATTCATCACCACAAAATCTTTCTTTCCCTCCTGGATCACTGCATTGTGATGGAGGAGAGACTTGCATAGCTCAATGAAACTGTGAGCTATGCCATTCAAGGTTGTCCACATTGAATAGATTTTAGTGGATACCTCTGACAGAAGGTGATCCACTGGAAAAAGAAAGGATAAACTCTTCCAGTATCTATGTCAGGAACATCTCATGGACAGTATTAAATCATTAAAAGATACGACATCAAAATATAAGTCACTTGGACCAGAAAGTGTCCAACATGATTCTAGGGAAGAATGGAAGACAACTACAAGTAAGTTTAGTATCATTGAAGCAACTGGACCAAAGACAAAAGTAAATTCAGCTGCTGATATATCTAGTGACAAAAGCAAAGTCCAATGATGTAAAGATTGCATAGAAATCTAGTTTCTATGCAATCTAGAAATATAAGATCTATGGATGATAAAATATGGATATGGTGAAATAGGAGATGTAAAAATTAAACATTTACATCTCAGGTATGGGTGAAATTAAATTGACAGCAATGAGTGGATTTAATTCATGTGATTATTACATTTATTCCTGTGAAGAATCCCTTAAAAGAAATGAAGTAACCCTTAGAATCAATAAATATATATAATAAAAATGACAATTTTATCCAAACTATTTTATATATTCAATGCCATTCCAATTAAATTACCACAAAATTATTTTACTGAATTAGAAAAAAAATAACAAAATTCATTTAATAAAACAAAAAGTCAAGAATATCAAAGGAAATGATTTTTAAAACGTAAAGGAAGAATGTTTAGCAATACCAGATCTTAAATTATATTACAAGCTAGTAATTATCAATGAAATAGAGTAGACATATAATTTACAGCAGCAAAAACAATAATATCAGTATATTGGGCAATTGCAAAGACTTAAGATTTGGTATAAAAATTGATTATTTGGCAAAAAAAAATTTGTTTGGAAAGCAATATGGCAGAAATTAAACATAGATTAATATTTTACACCATTTACCAAGATCAGATCAAAATGGATACTTGACCTAGATCTAGAGAAATATTTTACAAGAAAATTAGAGGAACATAAAATGTATTATCAAACTTATGAATCGGTGAACGATTTATGAATAAAGAAAAGATAGAGATCAAAGTTAGCTGTAAAATGGATAATTTTGAATACATTAAATTAGAGAGATTTTGTTCAAATAAAACAAATATAGCCAAGATTAGATGGAAGGCAGAAAATTGGTTTAAAAAATTATACTTTATCAGTTAAAGGCCTTATTTCTAAAATATATAAAGAATTTTGTCAAATCTATAAGAATACAAGTTATTCCCCAATTGATAAATGGTCAAAAGATATGGACAGGTAGTTTTCCAATGAAGAAATCAAATAATTTATAGCTATTTCAAAAATATGCACTGTCATTATTGATTAGAAAAAAACAAAATAAAACAAGCTTGCAATGCCATTTTATACCTACCAGATTCATTAAAACAATAGAAGGTGAAAGTGACAAATGGAAAAATTAGGAAAGTAATTCATTGTTGATGAAATTGTGAACTGATCCAACCTTTTTGGAAAGCAATTTGGAATTGTGCCTGAAGAGTTTTTAAACTATACTCTTTCACCCTACAATACCACTAATTGGTCTGCTTACAAAGATGATTAGGAATAAAAGGAAAAGAAACTATATTCTGAAATGTTTATAGCAGTCCTCTCTGTGGTGACAAAGAACTGGAAATTGCAGGGATGCACATTAGGGAATGGATGACAAAATATTAAATGATTGTGATAAAATATTACTATGTATAAAAATGCTATATTCAATGATTTTAGAAAAACATGAAAAGACAAATTAAGATATGGGGAACATTTCATACAAAAAGAGGTATGACAAAAACAAAAATGATAAGGACTTAATAGAAATGGAAAAGATTAAGAAGAATTAGCAAAAAGAATATACAGAAGAACTATACAATATGTTAATATTACCAGTAACTATGATTACTGATCTAGAGACAAGCATCTGGAGAATGTAGTCAAGTTGGCCATAGGAAGCACTGCTAAAAATAAGGCTAGAGAAGGTAACAGAATTCCAGCTGAGCTAGTTTAATTTCTAAAAGATGGTCCTGTTAAAATATTGTACTTAATATGCCAGCAAATTGGAAAAACTCAACAGTTACCATTAGATTAGAAAAAAAAATCAGTTTAGAACCCAATTCTAAAGAAGGCAATGCCAAAGAATGCTCTAATTATCAAACAATTTCACTCATTTTACATGCCAGCAATGTTTTGCTTAAAATCCTGAAAGAGAGGCTTCAGCAATATGTGAATCAAGAATCATCAAAAGTGCAGGCTGGTTTTCGAAATGACAGAGAAACTGGAGACCAAATTGCACCATTTGCTGAATTAGGGAGAAAGAAAGGGAGTTACAGATGGAGGAATTGACTACATTAAAGCCTTTTATTATGTAGAACACAACCAACTGTAGCAAGTCCTCAAAGAGATGGGAGAACTTGTCTACTGAAGAACCTGCATTCAGGCCAATAAATGACAGAATTAAATATGGAACAACTTATTGCTTTAAGATTGGGAAAAAAGTATGACAAGGCTATATATTATTACCTTATTTATTTAACTGACATGCAGTCTTCATCATGTGAAAAGCCAGGATGAAAAAATCAAAACCAGAATTAAGGTTGCAGGGAGAAATATCAACAATCTCAGATATGCAGATTATGGCAGAAAGTGAAGAAGAATTAAGAATCTTTTTGATGAGGTTGAAAGAGGAGAGTATAAAAGCTGGCTTGAAGCTTAGTATAAAAAAACCTGGGATCTTGGCAACTGGTCCCATCATTTCCTGGCAAATGAAGAAGAAAGGGAAACAGTGTCAGCTTTTATATTTCTGGGCTCAAAGATCTCTACAGAAGCCAAAAATTAAAGGATACTTGCTCCTTAAAAGTAATGCTATTGCAAATCTGGACAGCATACAAAGAAGCAAAGACATCATCTTACAGTAAAAGGTCTATATACTCAAAGCTATGGCCTTTCCAGTGGTAATATTTGGCTATGATAGTTAAGACTATAAAGAAAACTGAATTATAGAACTGACACTCAAATTGTGGTTCTGGGCCAGACTTTTTAGAGTCCCTTGGACAAAAAGATCAAATTAGTCAGTACTTAAATTAATCCTGACTATTAACTGGAAGATTAAATACTGGAGTTGAAGCTTAAATGCTTTGACAACATAAAGAAAAGACAGAACTTATTGTAAAAGATTTTGAAGTTAGGAAAGATTGAAACCAAAAAGAAAAAGAAGATAGCAGAGTATAAGATGGATAGATAATGTCATGGAAGTAATAAACATGATTTTGGAGCATAGAAGGCCCTGGCATGAATGGTTGGACAACAACAAACCTTCCTTGTTTTGTGTTTCTAAGATCTTGGACAGTTTATAGCTCAACTCAGCACCAAATTTTTCTTCCTCAGGGACACATACAATATAGGGATCACTGAGAGATGAATCCGAGAATTACAGACCTCTGAAATCCAGTTTCACTACAGAACCCCTAAAGAGCAATAGAATAGTTCCAGAGATTTGCTTTTATCTGTCACCTATGATCTGCCTCAAAGCGGGAGAGATTATGCTACAATTCTCAGGGCTATTGCTTCCACTTGCTACTTTCTCACTCTCTTTTATCTTTCAACAATCTTAATTTCCTTATTTTGTTAGTATTTATTATATCCCTTTCTCTAGCTTAGAATTTCAAAAGCCAGTACTATTTTATCAAGTCTAAGTACATGTTCCCCTTAAATATGCTTAAGATTATATAATTTAACAATGGTTTTGTCATTTTCGTATTCCATCCCTTCTTCTTTCCAAAAGTTATTGTATTGATTTCAAAAAGAAGTTATGTGATATAGTAGATAAAGAAATGTCAAGAAGATCTAGGTTCAAGGCCTGATTCAGACATTAGTTCTACGGCTATAAACAATTTATTTAACCTCTCATTGTCCCAGACAAATCTCACTAATCTGTAGATTAAGTACTGTGATAGTTGACAGAATTTTCCAGGGAATTCCTTTCAGCAATGAAATTATAGGTGCAGAACTAAAATGCTTTATTTTGACAAAATTCATTATAACTGCATTGTTTAGTTAAGAAAATGAAATATAACTATTGTTTTCATTGCGAATTGCTTTTTACTTGTTTTGACAAAATTTCCACTTCTGTTTGCTAAAATTTACTATCCTTTTGCTATTGATACTAATGATTATATTTACTGAAATAATTCTATAGTATAGTGGTATCTTCTACCATACTTGAAGTCATAGATTCTCTTCAGTAAAAATTAATATATAATGAATGCTGAGGCTCATCTCTAATTGCTGTATGCAAATTATACTTTTCTAAATGTTTAATTGAACATTGTTGAAAAATACCATTTTATTTTTCATTATGTTGGCCCTTTTTCCTTTCCTTCTTATCCTGCCTCTCACCTTCTCACTTTATAATAATAAATGCCTCTTCTTTTGTTCTTTAAGAGATACAAAGTAACTTTACAATCATTATCTTGTTTGAGTTTCACAGCAATCCTATAAGGTGAATACCTAATTTATTATTTTCACCATTTTACAAGTGAAGAAACTCAGGGGAGAAAAATCTCCCCTGTTAAAAGTGAGAAAAAAATTAAGCCCTGGTCTTCACTCCAAGTCTAATGCACTACAATATACTCTACTGACCTGCACTACAACATACTCCACTGACCAGCAGGTCTAGACAAGAGTCATCAGCTTTATTCAGTTTTGTTAATGCTAGTCTGTAAAATAATTGGGAATGATCTTGTCAATGGGGATTACCTGATATTATTCTCAGCCCTCCTCCATTATTAGCCCAATAAAGCAACTTGCTTGCCTTTATTCATCTCATAACTATTGTTTGATTTAAATCATAAAGAATAACCAAGTTCATAAATCTTTGCAACATTGGGGCTTTAGAACCTGCATAAATTATGAGGCAGAAATATTGACTCTTTTGAATTATAAATTTCTTAAATCACTGGGACTATGTACAAGAGAACTACCATTTAAATCACATTAATACTTACACATCTTATTTATGGACACTTTTGTTCATATATAATATATAGCCTTATAACCCATATCCTAGAAACAATTATTTCTGTTATTTGAAGAGGCTTATTTTTGCTAATCTAACAATATTAGCTCCCTCAAAAAAACTAGTTCTTTTCTGGTCCCCTTGTTTTACTTTAATTACTATAGGAAAAAAGGCTGAAACCTTGTGGTTTGTTTTATTTTTCTTTAATTATCTGTTCCTGTAATTCTATCATTTTTCAATTAGCAGACTATACAAGTAAAGATACTTTTAGCCCATTTCATATGGCATTTGTCTTGTAGGTGCAGAATTAAAATCCTATGGATTTGTCTGTGGATTCTAGTTGTTCATTCTACTTAGATATAATCTGAGCTATATATAGGTCTAGTACTCATATAATAGCTAAGCTAACATTTGTATTTACTCAAGGCTTGCAAAATACATTATGTGTGTAATCTCATTTGAGCTTCACAATAGCCTGCAGTGGAAGTGTTACTATTTTACTCACTTTACAGATGATGAAAGTAAGATTGGGCAAGCTTTAGTGGCTTGTCCAGGATCACCCACTAGTAAATGAATCAATCAAAACTTGAACTCATATCTTCTAGCCTCTCTCCAGTGCTCCATCCACTAACTCACCTACTTAATTAATAAAAGATAAGTAACACAGTTTTGTGTATTCCTAAAACAGATAAGCCACAGCTGTTTTATTCTAGGTAAACATTTAATTAGGTTATTTTGACCCAGGCATTCCTCTTACTTTGGTAGAAATTACCATCAAAGTCAGCAGAAAAATTATGCTTCAGACTTATAAACAAGTCAGCTGAGAGACATATAACTATATCTGCCATTGAGACCATCAACTTATAAAGCAGGTTTATTTGTACCATATAGATCACCAATCTATACTCTCAAAATTGATAAATGCCAAGGGGACTGCACAAACAACTTTTCTTAAGTTCTATGCAGCTTGTAGAATACTGGATCACCTTCAAGAAATGAAGGTACTGAGACCCTTGAGAAAGGTTGGCACATTTAGAAATCCTATCTTATAGCTTCTGTAGTTTAAATATTAAAGAAAAAGATTTAAGTTGATGGTTGTGTTTTTAGGAGTAAAGGCTAGGATTTAAATACATAATAGAGAACTTTTATGCTAAAGTCAGTGGAAATCCCCTAGAGTTGAGTGACTAGGAGAGAAAGAAGTTTTTATTTGAGACTGAGAAAATATCTTTTTAGAAGAAGGATGTGCAGTGAAGTGAACTTATTCAAAACTTAAGGCAAAGCAAACAATTAGGAGGTTATATTTAGATGGTAGCCATGTAAGTCAGAATCCTAATCATTTCTTCTAATTATAAAACTATATTTTTCCAGAATATAGAACTATATTTTCCATAGTTTTTTTCCATTTTAATAACATCATCATCACTACATATAACAATAACAGCATTATATATTTATTTCACCAGAAATTTTCTAGTTTGGGAAAGGTGACTGCTAGGTTGTGAATATGATATAGTTGATTCCTTTTGAGATTTGGATGGGTCTAGGTGACCTCTGAGAGACCTTTTAATTCAAAATTTCTATGGTTCAAAAATTGAATGGGAAAAATCATTTATCTATAACAATCCATTGTCCAAATATGCCAAATGAATGAGGCAGAACAGTAAAATTAAAAGCAGACTGCATGTCTGAAAAGGTTACATAAGATATACTGTATTTAATATGGTCACAATCACTGCATCATATCTGGAAACAGTGATTCAGGCATACCTATTACTGCTACAAATTCAAATACAAATATGTACCAACGGAGAAAATAAAAATCTGGGATGCTAATCTGCTTTTAGTCAATAATTATTAAGTTGAATTATTTTATATACTTAAGATGAGATAATAACCTTTCACCCAACCTTGTGAGGTTACCTAACACTAAACAATGGCATCCCATGAATACTACTAAAGTTCATAGAAAAGTAAACAATAAACACATTCAAGGCTATTTGCCTTAGCAAAATTTTTAAAAAATCAAATTGCCTTTAAGTTAATTTAATATAGGTGACTTTCTTGTTTATTTCACAGATCTTCATGGTCAATTTTTTTTTCCATTGGCATTCATCAAGTAGCAATAAGCTTGTCCATACTATTTGTAGTCCTAGTTCAGGAGACATAATCTATTATCAAGAATATATCTAAAGTCCTCCCATCAGAGTAAAACCTTCCAAAAAATTATACTTCAATGATACAGTCTTGGAGAATTCAAGGTCACCTCCTTTCCATAATTGGTCCCTAGAGTAACATTCCTAGAGTTTGCAGAAGGCTTCATGTTAGACCCATCACTTATTATCCTAAAAGAATTTATGAGATGAATGTGGGAAAACAACAAATATACCAAAAAATTGAATACATCTGCCAGCATTTTTATAACAAATAAATCCTCTTAATTTGAATTTCAGGACTTTAGTTTCCATTATGCTTAAGAGGAAGGGGAGATAGCAATTAAGAAAATTATGTAAGGAATAGCAGCTAGACAAGATTTCATGCAAGAAATCCATGCAAAGAAATCCAAGTTTAAAAACACTGGAGGATTAGTTGTTAAGACATTTGAAATAAGGGACAATAATCATCAAATGAGAAAATATCACAAAAATATTATTACCAAAAAGAGATCAAAAGCATAATACTTTTCAAATATATGCTTAATTTTTTAATCTATCAGCAAAAATTTTTAATATGACAGACATCATGCTAAACACTTTGGAATGAAAAGAAAGGAAAAAGACAATCCCTGTTTTCAAGGAGTTCACAGTATAATGAATTAGTCAATAAACATTTTGTAAGCACTTAGTACATTACAGGCACTTTGATAAATGCTGAAGATACAAAATAAAGAGGCAAAAGGCAGGCTTTGTCCTCAAGAAGATTGTGTCCAGAAACTGGAAACTGAGTGGATGCTCATCAGTTGAGGAATGGCTGAAAAAGTTATGGTAAATGTGTATTATGGAATATTATTGTTCTATAACATTCGACTAAAAGGATGATTTCAGAGAGGCCTGGAGAGACTTACATGAACCGATGCTGAGTGAAGTGAGTATAACCAAGAGAACATGGTACACAGCAACAAGATAATGTGATAATTAACTCTGATGGATGTGGCTCTTTTCAACAATGGGTAATTCAGAAAAATTCCAACATATTTGTGATGGAGAGAGCCATTTGCACCCAGAGAGAATACTTTAGGGACTGAATATGGATCACATACCTTCTTTTGACCTTCTTTGTTATTATTTGCTTGCTTTTTCTTCTTTCTCACTTTTTTTTTCCTTTTTGATCTGATTTTTCTTGTGCAGCATAATTGTGGAAATATGTTTAGAAGAATTGAACATATTTAAACTATATATTTGATTACTTGCTGTCTAGGGGGGAGGATGAGGGGAAGGGAGGGTGAAAAGTTTGGAACACAATGTTTTGCAATGCTGAGTACTGAAAATGATCTTAGCATGTATTTTTTATTATTATACCTTTTTATTTACAAAACAAAAATTATCCTGAAATTATCCTGCTGGTCATTTCTTACAGAAAAATAATATTCCATAACATTCATATATAACAGTTTATTCAGCCATTCTCCAATTGATGAGCATCTATTCAATTTCCAGTCTATAGCCACTACAAAAAGGGCTACCACAAACAGACAATTCTCTCTCTATATATATATAATATATAATATATATATAATATAATATAGAGAATAAATAAATAATAAATTCCGAAATATTTTATACTATCAATAGTTACTTTAAATGGAATTACTCTTTGAAACTCTTGCTATTGGATTTTGTTAGTGATGTATAAAAATGCTGGTGATTTATGTGGATTTATTTTGTATCCTGCAAGTTTGCTAAAGTTGTGGATTGTTTCTAATAGCTTTTTTTTTTTTATTTAATAGCCTTTTATTTACAGCATATATGCATGGGTAACTTTACAGCATTAACAATTGCCAAACCTCTTGTTCCAATTTTTCACCTCTTACTCCCCCACCCCCTCCCCTAGATGGCAGGATGACCAGTAGATGTTAAATATATTAAAATATAAATTAGATACACAATAAGTATACATGACCAAAACGTTATTTTGCTGTACAAAAAGAATCAGACTCTGAAATACTGTACAATTAGCTTGTGAAGGAAATCAAAAATGCAGGTGGGCATAAATATAGGGATTGGGAATTCAATGTAATGGTTTTTAGTCATCTCCCAGAGTTCTTTTTCTGGGCATAGCTGGTTCAGTTCATTACTGCTCCAGTAGAAATGATTTGGTTAATCTCTTTGCTGAGGATGGCCTGGTCCATCAGAACTGGTCATCATATAGTATTGCTGTTGAAGTATATAATGATCTCCTGGTCCTGCTCATTTCACTCAGCATCAGTTCATGTAAGTCTCTCCAGACCTTTCTAAAATTATCCTGTTGGTCATTTCTTACAGAACAGTAATATTCCATAATATTCATATACCACAATGTATTCAGCCATTCTACAACTGATGGACATCTATTCAGTTTCCAGTTTTTAGCCACTACAAAAAGGGCTGCCACAAACATTCGTGCACATACAGGTCCCTTTCCCTTCTTTATAATCTCTTTGGGATATAATCCCAGTAGTAACACTGCTGGATAAAAGGGTATGCACAGTTTGATAACTTTTTGAGCATAGTTCCAAACTACTCTCCAAAATGGTTGGATTCGTTCACACCTCCACCAACAATGCATCAATGTCCCAGTTTTCCCGCATCCCCTCCAACAATCATCATTATTTTTTCCTGTCATCTTAGCCAATCTGACAGGTGTGTAGTGGTATCTTAGAGTTGTCTTAATTTGCATTTCTCTGATTAATAATGACTTGGAGCATCTTTTCATATGACTAGAAATAGTTTCAATTTCTTCATCTGAGAATTGTCTGTTCATATCCTTTGACCATTTTTCAATTGGAGAATGGCTTGATTTTTTATAAATTAGAGTTAATTCTCTATATATTTTGGAAATGAGGCCTTTATCAGAACCTTTGACTGTAAAAATATTTTCCCAGTTTATTGCTTCCCTTCTAATCTTGTCTGCATTAGTTTTGTTTGTACAAAAACTTTTCAGTTTGGTATAATCGAAATTTTCTATTTTGTGATCAGTAATGATCTCTAGTTCTGCTTTGGTCATAAAGACCTTCCCCTTCCACAGGTCTGAGAGGTAAACTATCCTGTGTTCCTCTAATTTATTAATAATTTCATTCTTTATGCCTAGGTCATGAACCCATTTTGACCTTATCTTGGTGTACGGCGTTAAGTATGGATCAATGCCTAGTTTCTGCCATATTAGTTTCCAATTTTCCCAGCAATTTTTATCAAACAGTAAGTTCTTATCCCAAAAGCTGGGATCTTTGGGTTTGTCAAAGACTAGGTTGCTATATTTGTTGACTGTTTTATCCCTTGAACCTAATCTATTCCACTGATCAACTAATCTATTCCTTAGCCAATACCAAATAGTTTTGGTAACTGCTGCTCTATAATATAATTTTAGATCTGGTACAGCTAAGCCACCATCATTTGATTTTTTTTTCATTAATTCCCTTGAAATTCTTGACCTTTTGTTTTTCCATATGAACTTTGTTGTTATTTTTTCTAGGTCATTAAAATAGTTTTTTGGGAGTCTGATTGGTATAGCGCTAAATAAATAGATTAGTTTAGGTAATATTGTCATCTTTATTATATTTGCTCGCCCTATCCAAGAGCATTTAATATTTTTCCAATTGGTTAGATCAGACTTAATTTGTGTGAAAAGTGGTCTGTAATTTTGCTCATAAAGTTTCTGATTTTCCCTTGGCAGATAGATTCCTAAATATTTTATATTATCAGTAATTAATGGAATTAACTGGAGTTTAAATGGAATTTCTCTTTGTAACTCTGACTGTTGGATTTTGTTAGTGATATATAAGAATGCTGATGACTTATGTGGGTTTATTGTATAACCAGCAACTTTGCTAAAGTTGTGGATTATTTCTAATAACTTTTTAGCAGAATCTCTGGGGTTCTCTAAGTATACCATCATGTCATCGGCAAAGAGTGATAATTTGGCTTCCTCATTGCCTATTCTTATTCCTTTAATCTCTTTCTCAGCTCTTATTGCTATAGCTAGCGTTTCTAATACAATATTAAATAGTAACGGTGATAGTGGGCAACCTTGTTTCACTCCAGATCTTATTGGGAATGGTTGCAGTTTGTCTCCATTACATATGATGCTTACTGATGGTTTTAAATAGATGCTGCTGATTATTTTAAGGAAAAGTCCATTTATTCCTATACTCTCAAGTGTTTTTAATAGGAATGGATGTTGGATTTTATCAAATGCTTTTTCTGCATCTATTGAGATGATCATATGGTTTTTGTTAATTTGGTTATTAACATGGCCAATTATATTGATAGTTTTCCTAATATTGAACCAGCCCTGCATTCCTGGTATAAATCCTACTTGATCATAGTGTATTATCTTGGAGATGATTTTCTGTAGTCTTTTTGCTAATATCTTATTTAAGATTTTAGCATCAATATTCATTAGGGAGATTGGTCTATAATTTTCTTTCTCTGTTTTCAGCCTACCTGGTTTAGGTATCAGTACCATGTCTGTGTCATAGAAGGAATTTGGTAGGACTCCTTCATTCCCTATTTTATCAAATAATTTATATAGCATTGGGGCCAATTGTTCTTTAAATGTTTGGTAAAATTCACATGTAAATCCATCTGGTCCTGGGGATTTTTTCTTAGGGAGTTGTTTAATTGCCTGTTCTATTTCTTTTTCTGAAATGGGACTATTCAAGCAATTTACTTCCTCCTCTGTTAGTCTGGGAAGTCTATATTTTTGGAGGTAGTCATCCATTTCACTTAGGTTATCAAATTTATTGGCATAAAGTTGAGCAAAATAACTCCTTATTATTTCTCTAATTTCCTCTTCATTGGTGGAAAGTTCTCCCTTTTCATTTTTAAGACTACTAATTTCATTTTCCTCCCTCCTTTTTCTAATCAGATTTACCAAAGGCTTATCTATTTTATTGGCTTTTTCATAGAACCAACTCTTAGTTTTATTAATTAGTTCAATAGTTTTTTTACTTTCATTATTTTTAATTTCTCCTTTTAATTTTAGAATTTCCAATTTAGTATTTGATTGGGGGTTTTTAATTTGGTCTTTTTTTAGTTTTTTTAGTTGCAAGCCCAATTCATTAATCTTTTCTTTCTCTGTTTTATTCAAGTAAGCCTCTAAGGATATAAAATTCCCTCTTATTACCGCTTTGGCTGCATCCCACAAATTTTGGTATGATGTCTCATCATTGTCATTATCTTGAGTGAAATTATTAATTGTATCTATAATTTGCTGCTTCACCCAATCATTCTTTAAGATGAGATTGTTTAGTTTCCAATTACTTTTTGGTCTATTTCCCCCTAACTTTTTGTTGAATGTAGTTTTTATTGCATCATGATCTGAAAAGAAAGCATTTACTATTTCTGCTTTCTTGCATTTAATTTTGAGGTCTTTATGTCCTAATATATGGTCAATTTTTGAATAGGTTCCATGAACTGCTGAGAAGAAAGTATATTCCCTTCTATCTCCATTCAATTTTCTCCAAAGATCCAACATACCTAATTTTTCTAATATTCTATTTACTTCTTTAATTTCTTTCTTATTTGTTTTGTGGTTTGATTTGTCTAATTCTGAGAGTGCAAGGTTGAGATCTCCTACTATTACAGTTTTGTTGTCTATTTCTTCTTGCAACTCTCTTAACTTCTCCTTTAGGAAGTTGAGTGCCATACCACTTGGTGCATATATGTTTAATATTGATATTGCTTCGTTGTTTATGCTACCCTTTAGCAGGATGTAGTTTCCTTCCTTATCTCTTTTAATTAGATCAATTTTTACTTTTGCTTGATCTGAGATAAGGATGGCTACCCCTGCTTTTTTGACTTCACCTGAAGCATAATAGATTTTGCTCCAGCCTTTTACCTTTACTCTATATGTATCCCCCTGCTTTAAATGTGTTTCTTGTAAACAACATATTGTAGGGTTCTGACTTTTGATCCAGTCTGCTATCTGCCTCCTCTTTATGGGGGAGTTCATCCCATTCACATTTACGGTTAGAATTACTAAATCTGTATTTCCTGCCATCCTAATAACCCCAGATTGTGCTTTACTTATTCTTGCCTCCCCCAACCCTCTTTCCCCCTTTTAAACTTATGTACCCCTCTTGTATCACGATACTTATCCTCTTTATAATCCCTCCCTCCCCCCCTTTGAGTCTTTCCCCCTTCCTTCCCTTATTACTCTTTTTCTTTTCCCTTTTCCTCTCCCCCGTTTTTAATGAGGCGAGAGAGAATTTTCTCTAAAACAAATGTCAATTATTTTTTCTTTGAGCCAACTCTGATGAGAGTAAGATTCACACAATGTTCCTCCCCCTCTCTAAATTCCCTCAGATATGATAAGTTTCCTTAGCCTCTTTGTGGGATGTGGTTTCCCTCTTTTTATCCCTCCTTCCCACCTTATTCTGCCATCATCCCTTTTCCATATCTACTTCCCTTTTTTATGTTATATCAGTACAATCAAATTATACATGTATTCTTTTTGTATATCCACAACAGAAATACAATTCTCAAGAGTTATTTTTACCTTTTCTGCATCTCTTGAGTTCTATGGTTGGAGATCAAATTTTTTGTTTAGTTCTGTTTTTTTCTTCAGAAACAAATGGAATTCATTTGTTTCATTAAATGTCCATCTTCTTCCCTGGAAGAAAATGCTCAGCTTAGCTGGGTAGTTTATTCTTGGCTGCATCCCAAGTTCTTGTGCCTTTCGGAATATCATATTCCAGGCCCTTCTTTCCTTTAATGTAGAGGCAGCCAGATCTTGGGTGATCCTTATTGTGGCACCTCGGTATTTAAATGGTTTTTTTTTGGCTGCTTGTAAAATTTTTTCCTTAATCTGATAGTTCTGAAATTTTGCCACAATATTCCTTGGGGTTTTTATTTTAGGGTTTCTTTCAGAAGGTGTTCGATGAATTCTTTCAATGCCTATTTTACCTTCTGATTCTATTACATCTGGGCAGTTCTCTTTGATGATTTCTTGTAAAATAGTATCTAGGCTCTTTTTTTCATCATAGTTTTCAGAAAGTCCAATAATCCTCAGATTATCTCTCCTAGATCTATTTTCCAAGTCTGTCGTTTTTGCAAGTAGATAATTCATGGTTTTTTCCAGTTTGTCATTTTTTTGTTTTTGCTTGACTGATTCTTGCTGTCTCAATGAATCATTAGTTTCAATTTGTTCAGTTCTAATTTTTAAAGAATTATTTTCTTCATTAGCTTTTTTTACTTCTTTCTGTATATGTCCAATTGAGTTTTTGAATGTATTGTTTTGGTCTGTGGAATTTTTTTCCATTTCACTAATTTTTTTTTTTAGTGAATTATTTTCTTTTTCCAATTCACAGATCCTACTTTCTTGCGTGTTCTTTGTCTTTTCCAATTCACAGATCCTACTTTCTTGCAAGTTCTTTGTCTTTTCCAATTCACAAATCCTAGTTTCTAGTGAATTCTTTATTTTTTCCAATTCACAATTCTTACTTTCCTGAGATTTTTTTATTTTTTCCAATTCTAACTCTCTTTTGAGACTTTTAATGGTCTCTTCTATGAGAGCATCATGTAAAGGAGGACAGAAGTTGTTGCTCTCTTGTAAGGCTTCTCTTTCCTTTCCCCATTTATCTTCTAACTCTCTTTTGAGACTTTTAATGGTCTCTTCTATGAGAGCATCATGTAAAGGAGGACAGTCAAATACATTTTTGCTGTTTGAGGTCTCTTCAGGTTTGCTGACCTGCTCTTTTTCTGCTTAGAAGCTGTCAATTGTTCTTTTCATCTTTTTATTCATGTTTTAAAGCCTTTAGGGTAGGTCTCCTAGGCAAGGGGGTTACCAGCTTCCTCTGCAGAGCAGGGAGAGATGTAAACCGATTTCCGGCTCCTTAAAGCCTTTAGGGTAGGTCTGAGAGTCTTCCCTTCCCCCAACAGGAAGTGGATTCAGCACTGGCCGAGCTATCGAAGTGCCCAGTTGGGCTGTGTGGGTTAGCGATTGCCCTCGGCTAGAGACTAAGGGGTGAAAGTGTCATTGCCCCAGGCAGGAGCCTCTTGTGGGACTGTGAGTATTTGCAATTTGCAGCTGACCGCAGACTGCAGACCGCAGACCTCTGCAAACTCTGCCCAGTGTCTCTGCCTGATGCAAATCGGCCCTGGAAAAGCTCTATGGCCCCAAGCCGAGCTCCCCACTGCGCAGATTGGAGGCTAACCCGGGCTGCGTCCTCCTGCCGTGCAAGATCACAACTGCCCCAAGGAAAAGCCACGTACTGCGGGTTGGGGCTGCGCGCTTGTGCTGAGATCTGTGCTTTCACTTTCGGTTTGAGGCTCTCCTCGGAACCTAATTTCTCTCCCCGTCTGCGCTGATCTCCCCCCTGGCCCCGGAACCAACCTTTTTTTGGCAAGACTGCAGATTTTCTTCGGCCGGTGAGTTGTTCTACTTCTTATCTTTACAAATTGTAGCAGTCAAGACTATTTTTGAGGCTCGATATAATATTGATAAAGAGGGTAAGAGAAGAGCTTAGAAAGTCTCGTGTGTCTTCTCCGCCATCTTGGCTCCGCCCCCTCTAATAGCTTTTCAATAGATTCTCTGGATTTCTCTAAATATATCATCATATCATCCGCAAAGGGTGATAATTTGATTTTCTCATTACCTTCTCTAATTCCTTTAATCTCTTTTTCATCTCTTATTGCCAAAGCTAACATTTCTAACACAATATTGAATAGTAATCATGATAGTGAGAATCCTTGTTTCACTCCTGCTCTTATGGGGAATGCTTCCAGTTTATCCCCATTACATAAGATGCTTACTGATGGTTTTTTAAAAGATAATACTGGATATTTTGAGGAAAAGTCCATTTATTCCTATACTGTATAGTATTTTAATAGGAATGGTTGGATTTTATGAAATGCTTTTTCTGTATCTATTGAGATGATCATATGATTTTTGCTAATTTGGTTATTGATATAGTCAATTATGCTAATAATTTTCCTAATATTGAACCAGCCTGCATTCCTGATATAACTCCTACTTGGTCAAGTTGTATTATTCTGGGGGTGATTTTCTGTAATCTCTTTGCTAATATTTTATTTAAGATTTTTACATCAATATTCATTAGGCAGACTGGTCTATAATTTTCTTTCTCTGTTTTTGTTCTACCTTGTTTACATATCAGTACCATGTCTATATCATAAAAGGAATTTGGTATGACTCCTTGATTCCCTATTTTTTCAAATAGTTTATATAGTATTGGGGTTAATTGTTTTTTAAATGTATGGTAGAATTCACATATAAATTCATCTGATCCTGGAGATTTTTTTAGGGAGTTGATTAATAGCTTGTTCTATTTCTTTTTCTAAAATGAGACTATTTGAGTAATTTACTTCCTCCTCTGTTAATCTCAGCAACCTCTATTTTTTGTAGGTATTCATTTGTTTCACTTAGGTTATCAAATTATTGGCATAAAGTTGGGCAAATTAACTCTCATTTATTGCTCTAATTTCCTCTTCATTAGTGGAAAATTCTCCCTTTTCATTTTTAATACTAATAACTTGATTCTCCTCTTTCCTTTTTCTAATCAAATTTACCAAGGGTATTTTGTTATTTTTTTCATAAAACCAACTTTTAGTTTTATTTATTAATTCAATGTTTTTTTACTTTCAATTCTATTAATTTCTCCTTTTATTTTTAGAATTTCAAGATTAGTATTTGATTGGGGTTTTTTTAATTTGCTCTTTTTTCTAGCTTTTTTAGTTGCCAGCTCAATTCATTGCTCAACTCCTTCTCTATTTTATGCAAGTAAGCCTCTAGAGATATAAGATTTCCCCTTATTACTGCTTTGGCTGCATCCCACAAATTTTGATATGTTGTCTCATTATTGTCATTCTCTTGAATGAAATTATTAATTGTGTCTATGATTTGCTATTTCACCCCTTCATTCTTTAAGATGGGATTATTTAGTTTCCAATTAGTTTTTGGTCTATTTTCCCCTGACTTTTTATTGAATGTAGTTTTTATTGCATTGTGATCTGAAAAGAATGCATTTACTATTTCTGCCTTTCTGCATTTGATTTTGAGGTCTCTATGTCCTAATATGTAGCCAGTTTTTGTATAGGTTCCATGAATTACTGAAAAGAAAGTGTACTCCTTTCTGTCTCCATTCAGTTTTCTCCAAAGATCTATCATACCTAACTTTTCTAGTATTCTATTTACCTCTTTAACTTCTTTCTTATTTATTTTGTGGTTTGATTCATCTAATTTTGAGTGTTCCAGGTTAAGATATCCACTATTATAGTTTTGCTGTCTATTTCTTCTTGCAGCTCTTTTAACTTCTCCTTTAGGAATTTAGATGCTATACCACTTGGTGCATATATGTTTGGTATCGACATTGCTTTGTTATCTCTGGTACCCTTAGAAAGATATAGTTTCCTTCCTTATCTCTTTTAATTAGATACATTTTTGCTTTTGCTTGATCTGAGATCAGGATGACTACCTCTGCTTTTTTTTTATTTCACTTGAAGTATAGTATATTCTGCTCTAATTTTTTTACCTTTACTCTGTATGTATCACCCTACTTTAAATGTGTTTCCTGTAAACAACATATTGTAGGATTCTCGCTTTTAATCCAGTCTGCTCTCCGCTTACATTTTATGAGTGAGTTCACCCCATTCACATTTACATTTAATACTACTAATTATGTATTTCCTGCCATTTTATTATTCCCAGATTATACTTTTCTCTTTCCTTTTCCCCTTACCCTCCTCCTCAATATTTAATTTATGGGCACCACTTGTCTCAAGCAGCCCTCCCCCTTGTCCCTGTCCCTTACTTATATCTTTCCCCTATTATTTTTGCATTCCTTTCTATTTAGCCTACCCCTTCCCCTTTTTGTTTTTCCCTTCCCACTTTTCAATGAAGTAAGAGAAGTTTCTCCGTAAACCAAATACGTCTAATATTTTCTCTTTGAGCCAAATCTGATGAGAGTAAGATTCACACAATGTTCATCCCCCTCCCTTTTTTCCCTCAGTTACAATAGGTTTCCTTTGCCTCTTTGTGAATGTAATTTCCCTCTTTTTACCTCCAACTTTTCCTTTTGTCTGGTACAATCCCCTTTTCACTTCTAGTTCCTTTTTTTTATAACAGTGAAATCAAATTATATATGCACTCTCTATGTATACCCATAACAGAAATACAGTTCTTGAGTTCTTTTTACCTTTTTATGTTTCTCTTGAGTCCTATATTTGGAGGTCAAAATTTTTGTTTAGCTCTGATTCTTTCATCAAAAATAAATAGATTTCACCTCTTTCATTGAATGCCCATATTCTTCCCTGGAATAAAAAGCTTATTTTAAATGGGTAGTTTATTCCTGGATGCATTCCAAGTTCCTTTGCCTTTTAGAATATGAGTTAACAAAGTGTTAACTCATTAGAGTTGATAGAGACAATAATTATCTAATTTAGCATGGTTCAGTATGATTGATCTGATCCTACAAGGAGATGTTATGGGCCAGAACTTGAAACAAGGTGATAACTCAAGGGAGATGTTAGAATCCTGGTGTTAACTCAATGGAATAGATACAGTGCTTATTGGTTCACACATTAGAGCAAATCCTTACAAAGTGATAAGTCAGTTGCCTAATTTAGCATGGTACTTTGCAAATTCTCTAACTCACTAATGTATTTAAGTACTCATTGGAATTCACAAATATGGGAGGCCCTTAGATCCTTTAATGTGAATACTGCTAAATCCTGAGTAATACTTATTGTGGCTCCTCTGTATTTGAATTGTCTTTTTCTGCTTGCTTGTAATATTTTTTCCTTGGTCTGATAGTTCTGAAATTTACCCACAATATTCCTTGGAGTTTTAATTTTTGAGTCTCTTTCATGAGGTGTTTGGTGAATTTTTCAATGGCTATTTTACCTTCTGATTCTATGTCATCTGGGCAGTTCTCTTTGATGATTTCCTGAAAAATAGTGTCTAGACTGTTTTTTTCATTATGATTTTCAGGGAGTCCAATAATCCTTAGATTATCTCTCCTAGATTTATTTTCCAGATCTATTGTTTTTCCCAACTAGGTATTGGACTTTTTTTTATTTTTATTTATTTATTTTTTTTTTGGTTTTGCTTAATGGATTCTTGATGTCTCATCAAGCCATTCACTTCCATTTGTTCAGTTTTGATTTTTAATGAATTATTTTCTTCATTTTCTTTTTTATTTCTTTTTGTATTTGTCCAATTGAGTTTTTAAGTGAGTTGTTTTGTCCTATAGATATTTTTCCATTTTTCAAAATTTTTAAAAGGAGTTTCCTTTTTCCAGTTCACATATTCTGTTTTTCTGGGAGTTTTTTTACCTTTTCCATTTCACATTTCAGGGAGTTGGGTTTTTTTTACACTTTATCAGGTTTTTCCTTTAATGAGTTGTATGTCTTTCCCAAACTCACTTGCAGAGTAAGTGCATTTTTCTTCTAGCTCTCTTTTAAAATCTTTTTAAATTTCATCTAGTAGAGCCTTGTGTGGTAAGGACCAGGTTATATCTGCCTTTGGGGCTTCATCTGGAGACAATCTATATTTGGTCTCCTCAGGGTTTGGAATCTGTTCTCTTTCACTATAGAAGCTGTCTATAATTAGAGCTTGCTTTGTCTTTTTACTTTTTTTTTTTTTTTTTTAATGAAATTTGGGATTTGCTCTTTGAGCAAGGAGGTTCCAAGCTTCCTGTATAAACTCCTGGAAGTGGCAATGGCTGCATTGGGATCATGCTGAGTCACTCCTGGTGCTGGGTGTGTGTGGCCAAGTCCCATGAGACTCTGGCACTTTTGGGTACACTCTTTACCCTTTGCATTTGTATTGGATGTACTATAACTTCTCTGCTGATCTACTAACTTGCAACCAGAGCAAAGTAGCCAGCACTATGGTAGAGTCCTACCTGTAGATTTTCCACCTTGTGGAGAATGCATCCCACCCCCTGTCTGCTCAGCATGTGCTTGCCTCTATGCTCCGACTCTCACCTATCTACCTCCTCCCATGCTTATGCCTGATCAAAACAGACCTTTTGGGTGATTTTCAGGAAGGAGAACATCCCAGATATTAATTTCAGTCAATAATTGTTAAATTGAATATTTTGTATACTTAAGAAGAGATAATAACCTATCATCCAATCTTGTGAGATTAGCTAACACTAAAACAATGACTTCCCATAAATGCTATAGAAGTTCATAGAATAAGTACATTCTACATTATTTGCCTTAGCCAAATTTAAAAAGTCAAGGAAAATGCCAGAGCAAAGAAATGGGATATCTTATTCATGGAACAATCAGAAGGACAGTATCATTGATCAAAAAGTATGTATCAAGGAATAAGGTGCAAGATATGTGAAGACTAGAAAGGTGGAGGAATGGAAGTAGATTACAAACATTTTTGAAAGTTAAAAGAGATTTTGTATATAATACAAACATCCTAGATCTCACTACCTAAACAGCCATGTAAGTAAGATTTCACCACACTCCCTAAATTCTCTATTCTTAAGGGAATTGGCACATCTAGGTTCTCTGTCATAAGCTCTACTCTCCATCCATGGTGTTTTCTCAAGTGTAGGGAGTTTCCTTATATATGTAGTCACATTAGCTTTAACAAAAAGACAACAAAAGAATATATATTTCAAAAATATAATCCCAAATATACAAACCTATTATTCCAACAATGGGAGGCATAATCTGCCCTTTTGTACCACCTCAATTTCTGGAGAAGGAAAGAAAATTTGGTTTATAGCTTAACTCAGTTCCCATAAAGCACAGTCCCAGTTCCAAAGGCTAGAATCCTGGACAACATGCAAACAACTATGTACTTTCTCATAACATTAATTCTTTATGATAATGATTTGCATGCATAACAAGGGGATTCTTGAAGGAAATATGACAAGGGAATAAGAAGGCTTTTGCAAATGATTTCCTTCAAGAGATCCTATCAGCAAAATTGACTAAAATGTACAGACAATAAAAGATCCAAATATATTTATTGTTTTATTGGTTTATAAAAAGCCTATTTTTCTTAACAGAGCAAAATTCAGCATTAAAAGCATTCAGTCAAAAAAGTATTTCTCATCCATGTTAGGTCATACAAGGTACCTGACAAGCAATCACAAAGTATTTTAATCAAAGATACTCTCTAACTTCTTAAAACCACACATAAAACAAGGAAATGAACTAGAAGGGGGACCAGAAAAGACTTCTTGAAGAAAATGGGATTTGAATTGAGTCTTTAAGAGAGCTATGACACAGAAATGAAGAGGTAGAGTATCCCATGTGTAATAGATGATGAATGTAAAGTGATAAAGTTGGGAGAGTGTTTGTCATGTTTGAGGAAAATACAAATAAGACAGAACAGCAAAGATGCAGAATGAATGGAGAGGAGTAAAATTTCAGGAAACCCAATAATGTATTAGATAAGCTTACTAAATTTCTTTGTTCTTACTTAAAAAAAACAAAAAAACAAAGAATGATTTCTTAAGTAGGGAAATGGGAGGGATAAAATTGGAAATGAAGAAATGAATAAACTAAAAATAAAAGCTACTAAACACAAAAACACACACACACACACACAGCAAAGCAAAAGAAAAGTTTTGACACTTATTTAAAAAAGAAAGAGAAAGACTAGGCAAGAAGACTCCTATAGGCTTATATAAGGAAGGCAAGAAGTAAGAGAAAAATAATAAAAGGGACTAGCACCCATGAAATGACTTTTTTAATTGTCATAGAATATTTGTAGAATTACAAAGTAGGAAAACATGTGGATGATCTGTGATGTATATTAATAAGAAACTGGGTTCGTGGAATTACAGAATTATAAATATTTTAAGTGAATATGCTTCAATAGTAATTTCTAATATTATTTAAAAATTAAATTCCAGAAGGGCAAAGCCAAAATGATAAAAGAGAAAAGTTTTCAGACAAAATATCCCAAATTCTCCTCCAAACGTTTTTAATATTGCACCTCAAATTGAATTCTAGAGTGGCGGAATCAACAAAAGATCAGCTAAAACAAATTTCCAGTCCAAGACAACTTAACACCAATAAAATAGAAAAAGAGAAAATCAAAGAACTAGGCAAGAAAGTAAAAAAAAAAAAAAAAAAAACTAGAAAAAGAACAAATTTATAATCTATTATAAATAGAAAAATTAAAAACCCTGAAAATCAAAGGAGTGATTAATAAAATTGAAAGAAAACAAAACAAACATTGAATTTAAAAAATTGAGAGTTGGCTTTATGAAAAAAAAAAAACAACAAGTAAAAGATTGGCTAATTTGATTAAAAAAGAAAAAAATCCAAATTACCCTTATCAAAAATTTTAAAAAATGAATTGTATCACTAATGAAAATGAATTTAAAGTAATCAGTAGGAGTTATTTTGCTTAATAGTCTGCCAGTAAAATCAAAGTGAAATGAATGAATATTTAAATAATACAAATTGTTCCAATTAGCAGAAGAGGAAACAGAATACTTAAATAAGCCTATCATAGAAAAGTAAATTGAATAAGTCATTAATGAGCTCCCAAAGCAAAAATCCTAAAACTAGATGGATTCACAAGTGAATTCTGTGAAAAATTTAAAGAACAATTAATTTCAATTCTATATAACCAATTTGGGAAAAAAGACAAAGAGGGAATCCTACTAGATTTCTTTTGCAACACAAATATGGTACTGATAACTAAACCATAAAGGAAAAAAAAATAAAGAAAACTATGGACTAATTTTTCTAATGAATATAAATGCAGAAATTTTAAATAAAATAATAGGAAAGAGATTACAGCAATACAAAGATAATACAATATGAACTGGTGAGATTTATATCAAGAATACAGAGCTGGTTCATTAGCAAAACTCAGTATAATTGACTACATCAACAAAAAAATGATATGATCAAATAAATAGATACAGAAAAAGCTTTTGAAAAATCATTCCTATAAGAAACACTAGAAAGCATAAGAACAAATAGTGCTTTCCTTTTAACAGTAAGATGTTACCTAAAATTAACATCAAGCATTATCTAGATACTCTAAAAGACTTCCCAATGAAATCAGGATGAAGCAAATATGCCATTATCACCATTATTATTTAATATTGTTCTAGAAATGTTACCTAAAATAATAAGAAAAAGAAATTGACAGAATTTGAATAGTCAATGAGGAAACAAAACTATTACTCTTTGCAGATGATATGTTATACCTAAAGAATCCTAGAGAATTCTAAAAAACTAGTTAAAATAAGTAACTTGCAGAGTATAAAATAAAATCACACAAATCATTAGAATTTCTATATATTATCACCAAAATACAGTAGGAAGAGATAAAAATGTAAATTACATTTAACAAAACTGCAGACAATATAAAATACTTGAGAGACAAACACAAAACACTTTTTCACACAAATAAAGTGATCTAAAAAACTAGAAAATATTATTTACTCATGGGCAAGCTAGAGTCAATACTGAAAAAAATTGACATTTCTATCTAAATTTATTTATTCAACATAATACCAATTCGTTTGGAAGAATAAAAGATCAAGAATGTCAAGTGAATGAATGAAAAAGAAATGGGAAGTGCTTCAAAGTATTTAGCAGCACCAGATTTCACTAGGTTGCAAAGTGGTAACCATAAAATTTGAAAACTAGTGCTGATTAAGATGCATAGTAGTAAATAAGTGGACTAAACAAAGTATATAATACAAAAAGTGAATGACCATAGTAAAATGGTATAAGATCTTAGGACAAGAAAACACTACTTGATAAAAATTACTGGGAAAATAAGAAATCAGTTTGGCAGAAACTAGGCATAGACCAACATTTCATATCATATAGCACATTAAAGTCAAAGTGGGTACATGAATTAAATATTAAAGGTATTATCATGAGCAAATTAGAAGAGCATGAAATATTTTCTCAGATTTATGGATAAGGGAAGAATTTGTGACCAAAGAAGAGACAGAGGGGCAGCTGGGTGGCATGGTAGATAGAGCAGGAATAGACCTGAGTTCAAATATAGGCTCAGACACTTAACACTTCCTACCTGTGTGAACCTGGGCAAGTCATTTAATGCTAATTGCCTCAGCAAAAATAAATAAGTAAAATTTTTAAAAAGAAGAAGAAATAGAGAGGATCATGAGGTATAAAGGGGTCACATCAAATTTTAAAAGGTTTGCACAAATAAGATCAATGTAGTCAAGATTAGAAGGATATCAGAAAACTGGAAGTTCGGGGAATCTTAAAGCAAATTTCTTTAATAAAAGCCTCATTTTTTCCTAAATATAGAGAGAGCTGAATTTATAAGACTGTAAGTCATTCCCCAAATGTTCAAAGGACATGAGGAGGCAGTTTTCAGAAGAAGAAATCAAATCTATTTATAGAAATATGAAAAAAAATAAATTATTGTTGATTAGAAAAATGCAAATTAAAACAACTCCCCACACCTAATATTGACTAATATGACAGAAAAAAAATCACAAAAATGGGGGGGTCAATGGGAAAATAGAGACATGAAAGTAATATTGGTGGAGCTGAGAATTGATACACTATTCTGGAGAGCTACTTGGAACAATGTCAAAGCGGCTATATAGCTCTACAAACCTTTTGACCCAGCAATATCTCTATTCCATCTATATGCCAAAGACATAAAATAAGAAAAGAATCTATATATAAAAATATTTTAGAAGCTCTTTTTGTGGTAGCAAAGAACTGAATATTAAAAGGATTGCCATTAATTGGTGAATGTTTGAACTAATTGTGTTATATGATTATAACATAAAAAAAAAAAAAGATGTGTGGGATACCTGCAGAAAAACCTGGTTCAAAAATTGTACACAGTAACAGAAATAGTGTACTGTGATCAGCTACAAATGACTTAGCTATTCTCAAGCAACATAATGATCAAAGAAAATTCTGAAGGACACAGAAAGGCCTGGAGAGACTTACACGAACTGATGCTGAGTGAAATGAGCAGGACCAGGAGATCATTATATACTTCAACAACAATACTATATGATGACCAGTTCTGATGGACCAGGCCATCCTCAGCAACGAGATCAACCAAATCATTTCCAATGGAGCAGTAATGAACTGAACCAGCTATGCCCAGAAAAAGAACTCTGGGAGATGACTAAAAACCATTACATTGAATTCCCAATCCCTATATTTATGCACACATGCATTTTTGATTTCCTTCACAAGCTAATTGTACAATATTTCAGAGTCTGATTCTTTTTGTACAGCAAAATAACGTTTTGGTCATGTATACTTATTGTGTATCTAATTTATATTTTAATATATTTAACATCTACTGGTCATCCTGCCATCTGGGAGAGGGGGTGGGGGGAAGGAGGGGAAAAATTGGAACAAGAGGTTTGGCAATTGTTAATGCTGTAAAGTTACCCATGCATATATCCTGTAAATAAAAGGCTATTAAAAAAATGGAAAAAAAAAAAGAAAAGAAAATTCTGAAGGACAAAAACAAAAATGATTTCTACATCCAAAGAAAGAAGTGATTGAGTCCGAATGTTAATTGAAACAAACTTTTAAAAATATCCTTTATTATAACTGGGGCATATTTTGGCTGTATTTTCTTTTGCAACATGACTAATGTGGAAATACTTTGCATTACTGCACATGTATAATCTATATCAAATTATTTCACTTTTTTGGAGGGAGCTGAGTCAATCAGGGTTATGTGATTTGCCCAGGGTCAACCAGCTAGTATTATTACATGCCTGAGGCTGAAATTGAACTCAGAGCCTTCTGACCAGGGCCAGTGCTCTATCCATTGTGTCACCTCACTGCCTCAAATTACTCTCTTTTTAAAAGAGGGGAGAGAGGAGAGAGGAAATGAGAGAATAGTAAAACATTTAAAAATGCAAATATGAAAATTATTGCTTACATGTAAGTGACAAAAATATAATTTAAATGGAAGGAGGAGCAGGAGGAAAGGAAAAAGGGAGAGGAGGAGAAGAGGGAGAAAGAGAATAAGGAGGAGGAGGAGGGGACAAAGCAAAGTGGGAGGAGAGGAAAGGGAGAAAAGGAAGGAAGGAAGGAAGGAAGGAAGGAAGGAAGGAAGGAAGGAAGGAAGGAAGGAAGGAAGGAGAAAATTTAGCATACAAAAAAATTCCCTGAGCTTTAACAAAGAGCCAAAAGTTATAAGGAAAGTAGAAATTAGTCATATATACTCTAAAAGAAAAGTCACAGGATCACAGATCTAGAAATAAGAGGGATTTTTATCAGTTATCTACTCCAGACCCCTAATTTACAGATACAGGAAACCAAAGAAGTTAAGTAACTTGCCCATGTTCCCACAACTAATTAAGTCTCAAGCAAAATCTGAAACCAGTTATTCCTCACTCTTCTTTCAGCATTCTGTCCACTATTGGAAGTACTTCTCAATGGGTGCCTACTGAAGACCTGAGGATTTCTGAGACTCATTCATGGGGCACTCATGGTCAAAACTAATTTCATAATAATAATAATAATAATAATACATTCTTTGCCCATTAAAATACTTTTCCCTTTTCCAACTAAATATCTCTGTGATGCAGATTTTCTTCATATACTTCAGTCAAAGCAACAGATCACAACAAAAGCAGATATGAGAATCCAATTAGCTTTCATTAAGCTAATCACTAAAGAAATCTAGAAAAAAATCAAAAGAAACAATCTCTTATATTTTCTATAAAAGGTTATTTATGTCAACATGAAGCCAGTGTATTATTTTAAAATAATTCTATGTTCACTTTTTCATTTAAATTTCAAATATGAGAAATATTAATAAATATAAACTATTTAAGCAAAAGTCATTTGGGATTCTTGAGAAGTTTTAAACAAGTAAAAGATGAATAAGTAAAGCACAATCTGGGGTTATTAGGATGGCAGGAAATACAGATTTAGTAATTCTAACTGTAAATGTAAATGGGATGAACTCCCCATAAAGAGGAGGCAGATAGCAGACTGGATCAAAAGTCAGAACCCTACAATATGTTGTTTACAAGAAACACATTTAAAGCAGGGGGATGCATATAGAGTAAAAGTAAAAGGCTGGAGCAAAATCTATTATGCTTCAGGTGAAGTCAAAAAAGCAGGAGTAGCCATCCTTATCTCAGGTCAAGCAAAAGTAAAAATTGATCTAATTAAAAGAGATAAGGAAGGTAACTACATCCTGCTAAAGGGTAGCATAAACAATGAAGCAATATCAATATTAAACATATATGCACCAAGTGGTATGGCACTCAACTTCCTAAAGAAGAAGTTAAGAGAGTTGCAAGAAGAAATAGACAACAAAACTGTAATAGTAGGAGATCTCAATTTTGCACTCTCAGAATTAGACAAATCAAACCACAAAACAAATAAGAAAGAAATTAAAGAAGTAAATAGAATATTAGAAAAATTAGGTATGTTGGATCTTTGGAGAAAATTGAATGGAGATAGAAGGGAATATACTTTCTTCTCAGCAGTTCATGGAACCTATTCAAAATTGACCATATATTAGGACATAAAGACCTCAAAATTAAATGCGAGAAAGCAGAAATAGTAAATGCTTTTTCAGATCATGATGCAATAAAACTACATTCAACAAAAGTTAGGGGAAATAGACCAAAAAGTAATTGAAACTAAACAATCTCATCTTAAAAATGATTGGGTGAAGCAGCAAATTATAGATACAATTAATAATTTCACTCAAGATAATGACAATGATGAGACATCATACCAAAATTTGTGGATGCAGCCAAAGCGGTAATAAGAGGGAATTTTATATCCTTAGAGGCTTACTTGAATAAAACAGAGAAAGAAAAGATTAATGAATTGGGCTTGCAACTAAAAAACTAAAAAGACCAAATTAAAACCCCCAATCAAATACTAAATTGGAAATTTAAAATTAAAAGGAGAAATTAAAATATTGAAAGTAAAAAAACTATTGAACTAATTAATAAAACTAAGAGTTGGTTCTATGAAAAAGCCAATAAAATAAATAAGCCTTTGGTAAATCTGATTAGAAAAGGAGGGAGGAAAATGAAATTAGTAGTCTTAAAATGAAAAGGGAGAACTTTCCACCAATGAAGAGGAAATTAGAGAAATAATAAGGAGTTATTTTGCTCAACTTTATGCCAATAAATTTGATAACCTAAGTGAAATGGATGACTACCTCCAAAAATACAGACTTCCCAGACTAACAGAGGAAGAAGTAAATTGCTTGAATAGTCCCATTTCAGAAAAGAAATAGAACAGGCAATTAAACAACTCCCTAAGAAAAATCCCCAAGACCAGATGGATTTAATGTGAATTTTACCAAACATTTAAAGAACAATTGACCCCAATGCTATATAAATTATTTGATAAAATAGGGAATGAAGGAGTCCTACCAAATTCCTTCTATGACACAGACATGGTACTGATACCTAAACCAGGTAGGCTGAAAACAGAGAAAGAAAATTATAGACCAATCTCCCTAATGAATATTGATGCTAAAATCTTAAATAAGATATTAGCAAAAGACTACAGAAAATCATCTCCAAGATAATACACTATGATCAAGTAGGATTTATACCAGGAATGCAGGGCTGGTTCAATATTAGGAAAACTATCAATATAATTGGCCATGTTAATAACCAAATTAACAAAACCATATGATCATCCCAATAGATGCAGAAAAGCATTTGATAAAATCCAACATCCATTCCTATTAAAAACACTTGAGAGTATAGGAATAAATGGACTTTTCCTTAAAATAATCAGCAGCATCTATTTAAAACCATCAGTAAGCATCATATGTAATGGAGACAAACTGCAACCATTCCCAATAAGATCTGAGGAAACAAGGTTGCCCAATATCACCGTTACTATTTAATATTGTATTAGAAACGCTAGCTATAGCAATAAGAGCTGAGAAAGAGATTAAAGGAATAAGAATCGGCAATGAGGAAGCCAAATTATCACTCTTGCCAATGACATGATGGTATACTTAGAGAACCCCAGAGATTCTGCTAAAAAGTTATTAGAAATAATCCACAACTTTAGCAAAGTTGCTGGTTATAAAATAAACCCACATAAGTCATCAGCATTCTTATATATCACTAACAAATCCAACAGTCAGAGTTACAAAGAGAAATTCCATTTAAAGTAACTACTGACAATATAAAATATTTAGGAATCTATCTGCCAAGGGAAAATCAGAAACTTTATGAGCAAAATTACAGACCACTTTTCACACAAATTAAGTCTGATCTAACCAACTGGAAAAATATTAAATGCTCTTGGATAGGGAGAGCAAATATAATAAAGATGACAATATTACCTAAACTAATCTATTTATTTAGCGCTATACCAATCAGACTCCCAAAAACTATTTTAATGACCTAGAAAAATAACAACAAAGTTCATATGGAAAACAAAAGGTCAAGAATTTCAAGGGAATTAATGAAAAAATCAAATGATGGTGGCTTAGCTGTACCAGATCTAAAATTATATTATAGAGCAGCAGTTACCAAAACTATTTGGTATTGGCTAAGGAATAGATTAGTTGATCAGTGGAATAGATTAGGTTCAAGGGATAAAACAGTCAACAAATATAGCAACCTAGTCTTTGACAAACCCAAAGATCCCAGCTTTTGGGATAAGAACTTACTGTTTGATAAAATTGCTGGGAAAATTGGAAACTAATATGGCAGAAACTAGGCATTGATCCATACTTAACGCCGTACACCAAGATAAGGTCAAAATGGGTTCATGACCTAGGCATAAAGAATGAAATTATTAATAAATTAGAGGAACACAGGATAGTTTACCTCTCTAGACCTGTGGAAGGGAAGGTCTTTATGACCAAAGCAGAACTAGAGATCATTACTGATCACAAAATAGAAAATTTCGATTATACTCAAACTGAAAAGTTTTTGTACAAACAAAACTAATGCAGACAAGATTAGAAGGGAAGCAATAAACTGGGAAAATATTTTTACAGTCAAAGGTTCTGATAAAGGCCTCATTTCCAAAATATATAGAGAATTAACTCTAATTTATAAAAATCGCTCATTCTCCAATTGAAAATGGTCAAAGGATATGAACAGACAATTCTCAGATGAAAAATTGAAACTATTTCTAGTCATATGAAAAGATGCTCCAAGTCATTATTAATCAGAGAAATACAAATTAAGACAACTCTAAGATACTACTACACACCTGTCAGATTGGCTAAGATGACAGGAAAAATAATGATGATTGTTGAGGGGATGTGGGAAAACTGGACATTGATGCATTGTTGGTGGAGTTGTGAACGAATCCAACCATTTTGAGAGTAGTTTGAACTATGCTCAAAAAGTTATCAAACTGTGCATATCCTTTGATCCATCAGTGTTACTACTGGGATTATATCCCAAAGAGATTATAAAGAAGGGAAAGGGACCTGTATGTGCACGAATGTTTGTGGCAGCCCTTTTTGTAGTGGCTAGAAACTGGAAACTGAATGGATGTCCATCAGTTGGAGAATGGCTGAATAAATTGTGGTATATGAAAATTATGGAATATTACTGTTCTGTAAGAAATGACCAACAGGATGATTTCAGAAAGGCCTGGAGAGACTTACACGAACTGATGCTGAGTGAAATGAGCAGGACCAGGAGATCATTATATACTTCAACAACAATACTAGATGATGACCAGTTCTGATGGATCAGGCCATCCTCAGCAACGAGATCAACCAAATCATTTCTAATGGAGCAGTAATGAACTGAACTAGCTATGCCCAGAAAAAGAACTCTGGGAGATGACTAAAACCATTACATTGAATTCTAATCCCTATATTTATGCACACATGCATTTTTGATTTCCTTCACAAGCTAATTGTACAATAATTCAGAGTCTGATTCTTTTGTACAGCAAAATAATGTTTTGGTCATGTATACTTATTGTGTATCTAAGTTATATTTTAATATATTTAAATCTACTGGTCATCCTGCCATTTAGGGGGGGGGGGGGGTAAGAGGTGAAAAATTGGAACAAGAGGTTTGGCAATTGTTAATGCTGTAAAGTTACCCATGTATATATCCTGTAAATAAAAGGCTATTAAATAAAAAAAAAAAAAACAAGTAAAAGATATTTGAGAAACACTATAGGAGACACATTCTTAACCTGACTATCAGAGTACAAATATGTTTATAATAGATTAACTTTTAATTCAGAATACCTCAGATACTGAAAATTCTCTAGGAAGTTGGTTGTGTTAAGAATATTAATTGCTTTTTTGAAAGGTTTTTTTTAATTAGTTTTTGGAGGGAAGAAGTTGATGTTGGGACAATTACATTTAATGCCTGGCACATGGTAAGCACTAAAGAAATATTTGTTGATTATCAGAGGTTTATAGGGAATTCCAATGTTTTGATCTGGAAAGAGTCTTAAAGATGATATAATTATATCATTTTGCAAATGAAAAAATTGGGGCTAGAAAGGGTCAGAGACTAACCAGCTTTTAATCAGATAGGAGCAGAGTCAAGATTTGATAAGCACAGGTTCTATGCTATAAATTAAAATGTGAAAAAAATGACTGATTATGAATAACTAATCTTGATAGAAATATTAGACAGTCTACAGTCTGGACAACCTATAACTTACTGTTTGTATTCTCTAAAATTATCCACTGGAGGAATTCCGTGAACTATAGGGATAATTTCATGTATGTGTGAAACAGTGGCTAATTCGTTCAAACAGCTGTGCTGTTTATATTTTGTTGTTCAGAAGAGATAACATGGACATCGTTTAATTATGGTGATTGATGGAATTTTTTAAAATATCACATTTATCTTCTTGGCTCTGTCATGTCGATGCTCCTAAGAGACATATTTTGGAGATGCTTGCTTTGCTATGCATGTCTTGTTTAAGAAGCATCATTCCTCTTTTTAATTGACTCATCAGCCATTTGTTGTCATGCTAGTCTTTATCTGACTTCAGAATCCAGACATTGCCTTTATCTTTGGAATATAGCCTTTTCAGAAATGACTGGATTGGGGAAGTACAGGGTAGTGATATGTCTTTTTGTGCCCTTGTATTTAACATAGTTATGTCAGATTCTTTTGCACAACTCCCCTTTCTGGAGTCTCTCATAAACTCTTTTTCCCCCTATTCCCTATTTTGCTGAGTGATAGGAGAGCTGTGAATTCTCTCATCAGCATGTATTTTAAGTGATAAATATTATGTTACAAAGTAATTTGCCTTGTAGGAGTCACCTTGAAGATAAAGTTGAAAAATGTAGCAAAACTTAAAATCTATTATGGGTGGTCCTTCTGGATTTAAAGCAGAAAGAAAGACCTTTGCATTCTCGTTTTCTATACTATATACTTGTTGCTTCATCTGTAAAACATAGTTTCTACTTCTGTGTCTTCCTATAGTTCCCTGCTTCTTTACTTCTCTCTCTGGAAATCTACTTTCCTATAAGTCTCATCTCAAGTGCCACTTTCTTAAGACCTGTCTCGATTTTCCCCAGGAATTAATGCTCTTTTTGCTTCCTTACTATTTTACTTGTTTTTATATTTTGTTCCAATTTGTTGTACAATTGTACAATTATTGTTGTATTTTGTATTTATTCTACCAATAAAATGTAGCACTTTGAGAATAAGTAGTATTTTATTTTCTCTTTCTATATCTAGAACCTAATACAATGTCTGACATAGTAATTTCTTACTAAATACTTTCTTAATTGAACTGAATTGCAATTAAATGTATCTCTAAAATTGCAACGCTCAATTGCAAATTAATGCTGTAGTAGGGAAATAGTATCTGTTCAATAATCTCAGGATATTGCATCAATATTTTTGATGATTTAACATGGCTATAAATCATAGAACAATCTTCCAAGAATAGCAGAAGAAGTGTCCTACAGCAGATACTGCATTGGACTTGGAATTAGGAAAATCTAAATTCTAAAATTTTTCTAGTTTGTTTCAGTGTTATGATGAAAGTGTTCATTAAAACTGTCAATGCATAGATGTTGAATGCCTTAAATGTTTTCTTCCCATTAAGCTTTGACTTTCAGATCCCATTAAAGCTATAGCTTTCTTCTTGATACACTTATACCAAATGAATCTTTCTGAGAGACAACCGAGATAATGTATTTTCATTTATTGTTCAATTAAACTTCCAGATACAAGTGGAAAGCCTTCAGTATCTTTGTTTCCTTGAGATATGTTAAGAATTTTGTACTTAACTGAGCCTGATGCTATTTCAATACATTTAACATTGACTCTAAGAGTTCTGCATAATAAACAAACTAGTATTAATATTATGAAAGATATTGAAAAGTAGGTGAACATTGAATTTGATGGCATAAATTAAAATAATTATGAGCTACATCAGAGAAAAATTCTTTAGGTTAAAATAAGAGCTGATTGTTTTGTTGTTGTTGCTACTGCTGCTGTTGTTTTATTTTAGTACAACCATTTAGGTTGATGACATCAATTAATTAAAACAATCTTTTGATGTGACTCTCTCTTTAACTTGGAAGCCATACTAAGTTCTATTTAAAAAGAGATGTTAATGGATTTAAATATAGTTTCAAGCATAATGGGCATAAATTGTCTCAGAAAAATTTTATAATTTTTTTCTTCATTCATTTGTGATACATTTTCAAGAGAAAAAATTCCATGTGAACATCAAATACTATATATAGTAAATACAAATTTTATTTACTTACTTTTAGCATAGTTAATCTATTTTTTGGATTCATCCCATTAAGTTCAATAAGTATGTCCAATGATTTTTCAAAATCAGTAATATGCCATTTTTACCATATGTTTAGTTATTAGGTACCACCTACTGGAGTTTGAGTTGAATGTATTTTTGAAATGTCTTTAGATTTTCCTTCTTCAAATATATTTAACTTCTCAGTTTCTGCTATCATTTCCTCTAAGCTGGGTTTAAAAATGACAATATTTCTTGGATTTGTCCTGCGCTTCTCTGTGACACATTGTTAAATAAATTGGAGCTCAAAAATAAATTGGAGCATTGACAAACAGCAGTATGAAGTCCTGGCCTATAATTAGAAAGATCTCTTTCCAGTTTCCTTATTATGTAATATTTGGACATGATAAAAGCAATCATACCTTCATCCCATTTCAGGTCTACTCACAGTATCCGTACTATAGTTTTCGGTGCCATCTTCAATTAAGTATTTGTAGCAGGTCAGAGATATTGATATTATTTTGTATTTATTTATTATCTTATATTCTTTCATGTTAATAAAACAAGAGAACTGCCACTTGGTTTTCTGTTCTCCATGTCAACCCAATAATAATGAAGTTTCTGAGCAAGAACAACTGGAAAAATCTATAGTGTCCCCTTTCTAAGTTTCTATTTCTGGGAGTGTTTCACACTAAATGGAATGCTGACCCATTCTGAAGAATAATCAAAGCTTAATTGATTGAACTTCCAAGGTTCAAAGCTAACAGACCATTGTCAGGACTCACAGAATCATCAATATATATCATACTGGCTGGTCATTTTTTACTTACTTATTGCCCCACTTTCACCCTCCTGGATATGAATGATGAGTTGAACTTGAGAGGAATGAATGCCATTATTACTACTAATGATAATTATAACATTCAAGAAACCTCGTGACAAAAAAATACATAATGGCTCTAAGTCTGTTGTAGTATATCACCAATTATAACTTATATAAAAGAAATAATACAAGGAAATCTTCAAGGTAATGTTTAAACAGAAATGAATTATTCACATAGTAGGCGATATCTGGGCTAGCTTTCTGAAGAACCTCAGGATCAGTCAGAGTCAGGATCAGTCAGAGTCCTTGGTCTCTAGGAGGAGAAAGGAAGGAGGCAGGCAAGTTGCCAGTGGGTTGCCAAAGATAAATCCTGGACTCTGGAGTCTGGAGCCTGAAGTCTTCTCTCCTCAGCATGCTGTGGCAGAGAGGCTCTGACCCTTTCCCTTAGCTCTCCAACCCTTGCATTTGATTACCTCATCACAACACATTCAGCAAGAACCATCACATCACCATATGTTTATAGAACTATCACATCACCATATGTTTATAGAACTATCACATCACCATATGTTTTATAGAACCATTATCACATCTTGAGTAGGTAATTAGCCTTAAGTGCTGGGCTATTTTAGATTCAAATACATCTTTTCAGAGTTCCAGCCCTCTACAGTAGAGATAAGAAACATAAGAAGAACAGAAGATGGATGGATTCAGCATCCCACTAGTATTCACAAAATATTAAAAGGACAAGAAGACCCAAAGCATCTGAAATATTTATGAAAGAAATAGACAAAATTCAAATTGAATACAGAGAGTTCTGTGGGTTATCTACTTTACCAATGGGATTATGATTATCTAATGGCTATATTTTAATATTATTTCAATCTTATGCTTCAAAGCAAATGATAGATAAATCATACTCTGAACTCATTTTAAGTATTTTTGTTATGATGAACTTTAGATTACAGAATTTGTGGGTTTGTGGAGAAAAAAACAAAAGAGTATTTTTGAAAAAAATGTTAGTATATAAAATAGTTTCCAGATAAATATTTAAGGTAAATATCCTGAATATTAAATCAAAATCTAGATCACTACAAATGAAAATGTCACAGAACTAATGATACAAACATACATAGAGAGATGCAATGTGGTTTAACCTAGAGATGAGAAAATTCAAGTGGTTATATAATAGCTGTCCAGAAATATTTAAAGGGCCATTATCTGTAATACAAGTAAGTATTATTTTCCTTGAATTCAAAGGGTAAAAGTAAAAGTAATAGATTTACATTCTAAGAAAGAGATTTTCTTTATCATAAAGATCTTCCTAATAATCACATGAGCCACAAAGTAAAGTGAGTTTTGTGTTTGGTATTGGATTTCCCAAGGCTGAAGAACTTTAAATACAATCTGATTCATTATTTGTCAAATATGATGTAACAGAATTTCTGTATAAGACTAGGTTGAACATAATGAACATGAAAGAGAAATCTAATTCTGAGTTTCTAAGATTCCATGACAATTTCACATACTTTCTTTATTTTGTTACATAATAAAGTGGAAATGAACCTCCACAAGCAAATGTCATGGGAAAGCCTTGGGTGGAAGGAGAAAAATCATATTATAAGAATCAAATATGAATTAAATTTGGGTTTAATAATGAGAGAGTTTTGTGTATACACATATATATATATATATATATATATAAATTTAATGGTGTAAGAAATAGTGAAAAGGACAGAATCAAAGAAATCTAGGAGGAATATAAACAGACAGATAAATAGATATGAGATTATTTCCTTTACTTGGCCTCTTTAGGTAGGGGTAATCCCTGGTCAAAGGATATATAAGCAATTTGGTGATTTTGGAGGCAAAATTCCAAAATGCAGCATAGTTCAATAAATTCATAGCTTCACCAATAAAGTATATTACTGGACTGTTCTCCCACAGCTCCTCCTATAATTGTCATTTTTCCTTTTAAATGATTTATGCTAAAATTATAAATATGATAGGAAATCTTAGAATTCTTTTAATTTGCATTTCTTTTAATATTAGTGATTTGGTGAATATTTTTATATGGTTGTTGTTTCTTGCTATTGAGTCATTTCAGATGTGTCCAGTCCTCCATGCCATTTAGGGTTTTCTTGGCAAAGATACTGAAGTGGTTCACTATTTCAGAAACTGAAGCAAAACAGGGTTAAGTGACTTGCCCAAGGTCACCCAGTCAGTGTCTGAGATCATATTGTAACTCAAAAACTTCTAACTCCAGGGCTGATGCTCTATCCACTGCACCACAGGATGTTATTAGTTTGCTTGCTTTTATTCTTTATAGTACTGTCTGTTCATATCCTATGGCCTTTACATTTTGTTCTTGTTCTTACATTTGTAACAACGTCTGTTACAAACTCAGAATGTCTCTGTTGGCATCTTTCCACATGGAAACCCAGGGGAGCTTGTTTTCAGAAGAGATATGATGACATGTAAGAAAAGTACCTTGGAGAGACAGTGAAGCACAGAGAGGCAATTTGTTGTGAAGATATTTAAAAGACCTCATTTGGTTCCCACTCTTGTCTTAGTTCTTTTTATCAGCTCTGTTAGCTATAGGACTCTGTTATTCATGGTATTTAGTGAAAAATCATTCCATAAGGAAAATGTCTATGTTGCCTTGTGAATTGTACCCTAGTTTTTGCCTTTCTATTTTTTCTTTTCCATGCTAGATTAAGGGAAGAGAATCTCAGCATTTTTGAGTTTGAAAAGGTCAGGAGGTTGTTCCAACACCCCTGTGTTCCATATTATAGATTTTCAGCCAGCGTGGCATTGGTGCCTAGAATTTCAAGAAGTAAGCTTTGGGAGTGTGTTTAGGACACATTTCAAGTTAGCTTTGACCTGGGCTCATTTGGATGCTCTGCTACTTTGGGACCTGATCTTGGTAGGACCAATATGTCATAGAAATTGAGCCAAAAGTATGTTCCTGGGGTGTTGGAGAATATTTTGTGAATTTGTTCATTCTCTCTCTCTCTCTCTCTCTCTCTCTATATATATATATATATATATATATATATATATATATATATATCTCCCTTTCTCTCTCTCTCTTTCTCTGTTTCTGTCTCTGTCTCTGTCTTTCTCTCTGTTTCTTTTTGTGTGTATCTCTGTCTCCATCTGTCTGTCTATCTGTCTCTGTCTCTCTGTCTATCTGTCTGTCTCTACCTTTCTCTGCTATCTCAGTGGTGAGCACTGGAATTCAAAAAGAGACCCAAAAAACCTATCTTCTAGAAGCTCACACTCTAATGAGGAGACAACAAACAAGCAATTATATACAAATATGCTATCTATAGAATAAATAGAAAATAATTAAAAGAGAAAAGTCATAGAAATAAGCCTTCCATTAGAAGATGGACTTAAAGAAAGCCATGGAAACCTGTAAAGAAAGATGAAGAAGAAGAAGAGCATTTCTGGCATGGAAGAACTAGAGAACTGATAGATAGAGCATCTTATTCATGGAACAACAAGAAGGTTAGTGTCACTAAATCAAAGGATACATGGAAGAAAATTATAAAGGTAAGGGGTAGGATCTATATCACCAAGGGCTTTGAACACTAAACAAAATATTTTTATTTTGATCATATATACAATAGAGAGCCACTGAAGTTTACTGAGTATGGCACAGAAGACATAGCCAGAACTGAGCTTTAGGAAATCACTTTGGTGATTTAATAGAAGATGTATCAAAAAGGAGAGAGACATGAGGAAAATAAACCAACCAGAACAGGATAATTAACAATGTCAAATACTGCAGAGCAGTCAAGAAAAGTAAGAACTGAGAAAAAACCATTGCATATGTCAAAGAAGAGACTATTGGTAACTTTGAAAACAGCAAGAAAGTGGAGGCCCTTATTGTAGATGACCTTCTTAAGGAATTTAACTACAAACAGCAGAAGAGATATAAGATGATACTGGAAGGATGAAATGAGTTTTTGTTGTTGTTGTTGTTTCTGTGTTATCTTTGTGTGAGAGTAGACATGAAGGAAACATGAGCATGATTATATCCAGTAGGGAAGGAACTTGTAGACAGGGAGAGATTAAAGATAAGCAATAGAATAGGGATGATAGAAGGAGAAATCTATTGGAGGAGGTGGGATAGAATGGGATTTCTTGTATAGGTAGAGGGATTAGCCTTGGTAAAGCCATTTTTTCTTCATGTGAAACAGGAATGAAGAGATACTGATTAAAGGCATATAAGATAAGGAAGAAAGGAGAAGAGGAAGCTAATAGCAAATAGGCTCCTTTTTTCTGCAATATATGAAGTAAGGTTTTCATGACAAGTCTATGGCTCTGAAAAGGATTACCTAATTCAAAGAAAACCAAAGAGATATAGAAATGGAATATCATCGTGTATGAAGAAAATGAACTTATTTGAGGAAATTTAAAAACTGAGAAGAATGGCAAAAAAAAAAAAAAAAAAAAAACTTACAAGGACCAATGTAAAAAAATATTCTCACAATAGGAATCAAAACAAATAGGAACTTTTAAGGAATTCAGAGAAAAGAAACTTGTGATCTAATAACCTAAAATTCTGCAAAGGAATCAAAACAAGAATGGGAAATCATCAACAATGAATCACAAGAAAAGGAAAAGAAATTATTCAACAATGAGTAAAGTGGGAGTATTTAGCTCTCTATAAAGTTCATCAATCAGTTTTGGTTTTCAGAAGATGTGTTTAGTAAATAGATTCAAGAACGGGTAAAGAGTAATATATACTTCATATAATAATGTTAATAGCACTATATCAGTGTCTTAGCTAAGGCTAATTAAGAACAAAGGATTAGGGAGAGATCTTTTAAAGTTTTTTGGACAAAGTGATGAGGAATGAATTACTTCTTTGAGGTAATGAAGCAAAGAAGAGAAAAACATATAAAAACAGACAAACAAAGAGGCAGAAGGAAGAAATAGACATCACATATATACTTCTCTTGTTTGTTATTTTGTTTTGGATTTTTTATCCATCAGGAAAAATTATCTTTTTAATGGAAAAGCTGGACAAAATTATAAAGAAAGAATAAGACAGAGTAGAAAACTGTAAAAAGTGAAGAAATATTGAGTATATTCCCATCATCAGACCTTGACTTACATCAATTTTTTAAAAAATATCAAAAAGCCTTCAATGCATAAAATAATATGATAGGTGCTAAGGATGCAAAGGCACAAATGGGGCAATCTCTTACTTGGATGAGTATTAGCTAGAAAATGATTATATATGCTTATCCAAGACCAAACAAAATTCTAAGTGATTTCTTATTTTGGAAGCAAGATATTAACAATTGAGAGCATGTTGGAAGTCAATTCAATAAACATTCATTAAGTTGCTACTATGTGACCATCGTTAAGGTTCCAGGTTGGGATAAAAAAAAAAGGAAAAAAATTCTTGCTAGTCTCATAACAACTATGTGTGCACAAATACAAAATGAAATGGAAGTAAAATTTTAGCTGTGAAGGGAAGAAAGTCAGGGCAACTTTGAGGCAAAGAACTCTAAGCATGGGGAATAGCCAATGACAATGAATGGAGGGTGGGTTTGGGTAGAAAAATAGTGAATTCTATTTTAATCAGGTCAAATATGAAATTCCAGTGAGATAGATATCCACTACTAATTTAATGATGTAGTGTCATGGGTCAGAACTCTTGTACTTAAACAAGGAATCTTACAAGGTACTAAGTCAGTGAAATTAATAAGACAATGGTTATCTAGTTTAGCATGGTGATTAATAGGTACCTAATTCAGTACATGTACTTAGTATTTAATATAGTTCTACAAGATTGATACCTATGATAATGAAATTATAATAGAGCATATAAGCTGGGAACAAACTCAGCCAGAGTCAGAGCCAGAGAAGACAGAGGACTGGAGTTGGGAGCTCAAGCTCTCATAGCGAAGAGGAGAGACATTCACTTCATCTCACACCACCATGGTGGTTGGCCTCTTGCACATCCTCCACTGAGACCAAGGTTGGTCTGAAAGTCTCTTAAGAAAGCTAGCTGATACCCAAAGAAAGAACACTGGGAAATGAATGTAAACTGCATTTTTGTTTTTCTTCCCAGGTTATTTTTACCTTCTGAATCCAATTCTCCCTGTGCAACAAGAGAACTGTTTGGTTCTGCACACATATATTGTATTTAGGATATACTGTGACATATTCAACATATATAGGACTGCTTGCCATCTAGGGGAGGGGGTGGAGGAAGAGAGGCGATAAATCGGAATAGAAGTGAGTGCAAGGGATAATGTTGTAAAAAATTACCCTGGCATGGGTTCTGTCAATAAAAAGGTATTATAATAAATAAAAATAAATTAAAAAAAAAAGTAAGCTAGTGGGCCCCAGGTAAGGAAACTAGACTGTGTAAGAGATAATAAAGGATTTGGACTTTAACACCTGTCTATTCTCCTGGTGATTTCTCTGCTGAAAAGAAGGATGCCCCAGAGATCTCCAGAAAACCATCCAGAACATTACAATTTCTCCCACTTTCTTTTGTTTTAGAACATAGGTAGTCATGCCCTCCCTGACTTCTCAGGGAGTTGAAAACCCCCAAAAAAGGTGATCATGCTTTCCCTGACTCCTCAAAAAAGGGGTGAAAACACCAAAAGAGGAGGTGATCATGCCCTCCCTGATGTCTCAGGAAGGGAATTAAACCAGATTAGCCAGTTTCTAAAGGGTCTCACTTGAAACAGGTATACATAAATCCATCAACATGGAAGGTATTACATAACAAACAACATGAATCAAAATGAGGATTTATACATATCCATAAGTCCTAGAAATAGTCCAAAATCAATCTATTGTCCATTACTTCATGTGTCTGGGCATCCAATGATTCCTGCAAGTTTTGAAGTCCTGCAATAGTCTCATCATGTGTCAAGGAATCCAATGGTTCCTGCAGATTTTGAAGTCCTGTTATCAGTCTTATGTCCCAGGGAATCCAGTGATTCCTGCTGATTTTGAAGTTCTGCAATTGTCTTATCAACAATTTTTCATCTCAAGGAATCTAATGATTCCTGAGGGTTTTGAAGTTCTGTAACAGTCTCATTATCAGCCATGCTCTTTCAGTGTCAGATGTTTTTAGGTCTTCCCCTTTGTTTTGAGGTTTTTCTCTTTTTCTGACTCTCTCTGATGGACAAGGCAAATACCGTTTGTTGGTACCCATCTGATTCCTTCTCCATCTGTAGAAATAGAAGCAAACCCTCTCCCCCAAGCAGTTAGCTTATCTGGTCCCTTCTTATTCACCACTTTCTGGATCTGATCACATCACCTGGCAATTACATTGGAGCTGCTTGCACTGGAAGCTAGGTTAAAAAGCCTGCATTCTCCCCAAATGTAATCCCCTTTTCCCACTGATAACAGAGTATGCATTTATTTTTAAATCAGTTATATCCTGTCCTTTTTTAGCTTTAACTAGTGCTTTTTGTAATCTTATCATAGGCTGCTTCATAGATGGTGCTGATTGTGTCACTCCCCCTCCTCATTCTCCCTCCATCTATGAAGGGGTTAATTGAGGGGAGACGGTCATGAGATGGAGAATTCCCTAAAGGCTCCTGCTGTGAAAACCACATTCCTTAATTTCATCAAAATTGTACTTTACTCCTTGTCTAATCCTTTTCACCTAGATTCTCCCCTTCCTTCAATGATCAGCTGTCACAAGAACGATTGAAGAAAATGCAGGAGGTCAGCTACTACAGTTGTGTGAGATGGAGTGAATTTCTCTGAGTCCGAGGGCTTGGGCTTCAGCCTCCAGCCACCACAAAGGTGTAGGATGGAATGAATCTGTCTCTCAGTCCCTCTGAGTCTGAACCAATCTCTCCCAAAGTGCAGGAAGAAGGAGAGCCACCAGGAGCCTGATCACAGTTGGAATGTCTCTGGCTGAGTTTGTCCCAGCTTATATGCTCTATTTTAATTACATCATTGTAAGTGTGAATCTTGTAGAACTATATTAAGTACTAAGTACATGTACTGAACTAAAGAACTATTAATCACCATGTTAAACTAGATATTATCTTATCAATTCCACTGAGTTAGTACCTTGTAAGAATCCTTGTTTCAAATACAAGAATTCTGCCCTATAACAATGTAAAACTAGAGTTTAGGAAAGAGACTAGGGTGAAGTATGTAGATTTGAAAGTCAGTGAGGATATTTAAATAAATACATATAGAAAGAACACTTGTGGGAGTATATGCCAAGAAAGTAGAGAAGAAAGTCAAGATACATATGATCAGGGAATGGAATATCAATAATTATTTAACAAAGGAAAGTGAGGAGGAATAGTCAGAGAAGTAGAAATAAACTCAAAAGGAAACAATGTGAAAAAAAATCGTAAAAAGAAAGAGTAAGTAGGAGACTGGGAAGAAGGGGAGCTCAACAATGTCAAAAGCTCAGAGTGCAAAAAAGCAGGAGAATGATAACTCTATCCTGTAGTAATAAAAGATTTGGACTATCTGAATACTAGAGAGACTTTTAGGGATTTTTGAAAGATGATGAATAGTTGGAAAGATACCATGGGACCAGAGAAAGGCAAATATCCAAAAAAGAGAAGGTACTGACTGGGATTTATAAACTAAAAGCCATTGAATTTGACCTCAATATTTGACAATATGTTGAAGGTAAATGTTATGGATGTGGACTAGATAATAGTAAAAAGTAGCAGATTTTGAAGCAATTATTTATGATTTAATATGAAATTGGAAGGAGTAGCCCTGTTGAAGTGACCTAGGAACTTTTACTTGGTGTTATTCAGATTAGCATTTATTATCAATTATTTGATCTATATGGAATAATGCTTACCAAATTAGCCATTGACACACAGCTAGAAGATTTGAGAGGATGAAAGACTCTCAGTTTTCAGAAAAGATCAGAACTTAAAAGATTAAATGGTAATATACTACAATGTAAAGATAGCTAAACTTGTGTTCAGGGAAAACATACTTATAAGCTATGATACCATAGCTGAGACAACCTCATTCAAGCTTAGTTTTCTCATCTTTCAAGCAGTGATAATAATATCTATAGTATTTACTTCCTAGTGTTGTTGCGAAGGTAATATGAGATAAGGTGTTTTGTAAAACTTAAATGGCTTACATAAATGTTATTTTCATTATCTTGATTGCTACAACAAAGGAGATAAAACATAATAAGGATAAATGTAAAATATGACATAAATTTATAAATATGCATTGCAAGTACAAAATGGGCTATAAATAACTGGATGTCACTTAATTGGAAAAAGATATTGAATTTTATTGGACTAAAAGGTAGAAAAAAATCTAAGGTTTAGTTGAAATAAGTTTTATATGCAAAAATAACAAGGTGACAAAACGATTATACTATTCTCTGGTCAGAATATATCTGAAGTATTATTTTTTTTAACTCAAGGACATTTAATTGTAATAGACTAATAATTCATAAAGCATCTATTGAAGGACAACCATGATGGTGAAAGGCCTCAAAGATACTGAAAAGGAACATAAGCACTCAAATCCCATCAAGTCCAGCAGGAAAAATACTGTGGGATGTATAACTTGTTTAAACAATGGGATGCATACCCAAACTGAAAGCCAAGACTTTTATCTTATCTCTGACCTTATATCTGATTGCTGTTGCTGGGCAAATTAACAGGAAATAAATGGCAGTGGGGCTGACAGGGCAGTCAAACAGCAGGTGATCTATTGTATAACTCCTCTTCTCCTTTCATCAACAAGAACATTGTGATTAGGAAAGTTTTGCTAAACTTGCACATCTGAATTAATGAAGTTTGCTAAACTGACTATGATCAATAGAGCCTTAATTTCTTTCCTAAAAACAATTCACCAAACTAATTTTTGAAATCATAGGAATATCCTGATATATAGACAGGACAGTTAGTGTTCAAAAGGAGTAACTTCTGTCAAGTAGAACCTAGCTAACCCAACCATGATGGTAGAGGGAGGGAAAGAGAAGCCAAATAGGCATATAGAAAGAAAGGGAAAGAATGTATTTATTAAGCATGTTCTATGTTGCAGGAAGATAATACATCAGACAGTCCTCAGAAAAGAAAAAAAAGTGGGGAGAGGTAGGGGAGAAGGGGAGGGGGAGGATTTACTTACTGGGGAAAAGTCAGAAATAGAACCAGGAGATAAGAGGCTCTGTTCAAGGAAATAAGAATTTTTGATCCAGACAGGTGACTAAATAAGGACAGATACATGTTTTCAAGTACTTGAGGGACTTTTGTGAGGAAAATGAATGAGAATTGTGCTACTTGGCTCCAAACAGCAGAAGTAGAAGAAACGGGCAGTAATTTTAGAGGCAGATTTGGTGTTAGGGAATAATTGCTAATAAGCCTATACAAAAATGGAGTCAACTGGGCCAGAAGGAATTATGTTTCCTCTTTTTGGAGGTTTTCCAACAAAAGGCTAGATAGATGAGCATTTGTCAGGTATGTATGTCAGAGGAAATTTGTCAAAGTGTCACTGGATTAGATGTCCTCTCAATTTGCAACTTTATGTGGTTCTACAATTTTAAATATATGAAAAAATCTACACAGTAAACATTATGAGACCAATAACATTTTATAATATTCCCAAAGAGATTTTTTTTCAAGAATTTAATGAGTATGGGACAATGAAAGTGTATTCTCCAAGAAACATTTAACTTTAGTTATAAATATATTCTTATATTGCTGAAGATGTCACCAGGTCTGGGGATGCAAATGATTGAATGAAGATGTCAAAATTTTGGGATTATCTTGCTGATCACAAATTTTGAAACTAATCTACCAGCGACTGTGTATTGATATATGTGCATATTTTTCTTATATTACAAGATATTACTAGAAATATAAATACTTTAATGTCTTTAATGCAGTTTTTCTAAACAAGTAAAGAAAGAATTGTTTGCTCATCTTGAATTCAGTCGACTTATTCCCCATTTGGTTAGCATATAAATGTATTCCTGCTACTAACTTTATGGTGCCAGTTACTTCTATTCTTCTGTTTCTGATAAAGTTTTTAAAATACTAAATCATGCAAATGATTTAAATACAATTTCTTCTGAATTTGCCAAGAAATGAAACAAACTCTCTCATTCTAACTCAGTAGGAGAGAAAGTTCTATTGAAACTGATTAATAGTAAATTAAATGTATTGTCATCCTCATGAGGAAACATACCTAAATTCTACCAGTTGATTTCAACTTAGAACTGGGTTTCTAGTGGAATGCCACATTGCCTTTCTTTGACATAATGTTCATATTTACCAGATTTGCAAATCACATAAATTTGGAGAAAACAGGTGAAATGATAACAGAATAAGCACTTTCAAACTTGATATGCTAGATGACTTATCTATTAATGTTTTATTCTTTCAATTTTATTTATTTTGCATTTACAAATATTGTTGTCTCCCCCACACATACCAAAAAGATTCTAAGGTCCTTGATGTCAGCAACAATTTCATTTTTGTCTTTGTATTACCAGCTTTTAATGCAATGTCAGATGCATTGTTGAACTGACTTTAGTAGTGAAATTTAATCATTTAATAATTAAATATGTGGACACATTTGAGGTCTTGCATTTCAATTTTTAAGAATTAAGGACATAAATAAAGAATTGAAAAAATGCATGTTGGCAATTAGTACATGTGTAACGAACTTGGGATTTAAGTTGACCACAACTCTATTGGAAGCTAATATTGTAGTGCTTGGTAAGTAGTAATTGTTAATAAATGTTTTATCTCTCTTTCTATCTACTATCAATCTAATAATAAACAATCATTTATCATATATCCATCACAATCATCTATCATATACCATCCATCAATCTACCTATTAAAACTGCTAATGAAAGGTCTTAGGAAACATTTATGAAAGTACAGTGCTTCCCTCAAAGAAGATAATAGCTCTACTGTATACACTTTACTCTCTGTCCTAATAATATTGGAGGATTACATCTATTTTTGTCCATCCTACTTTTAAATGGATCTTGACAAGCTATAAGACATCCAGAGGAGGAGATGAAGTATCTGAAAACTGTATGAAGAACAGTTGAGAAAAGTGGTGATATTCACCCTGAAAAGAAGATTTATGAAGACAGAATAGCTGTTATGAAGTATTTTAAAGGCTTTCATGTGGCAATAGATAGGGAAGAACTAGAATCATTGGAAAAAACTTAAAGGACAATAGATTTGTGATTAAGATAAGAAAAAACTTTCTAACAGAACTATCTAATCATAGTTAATGCCTAACATAGGAATGTGACACATTGATGAAATTATTTATTTCAAAGGTTACAAGGTACCATTCAGGGTTGTGCAGAAAATAGTTGTTATAAAAGATAGAGGAAAGTTAGACAAAATTCCCTTGGATCATAAAATTTGATGAATATGAAGAATAATTTTAAGATAAAAAATATAATAATAACATATTAAAAATACAATATAATCATGATTTATCATGTTTATCTTTTTTTCATCTTTAGATCAAATAAAACTATCCTATAATCAGACCCAGAAGAAAAGATGTAATTGGTATCATAAGGCAAATTGTAATGATACATGAAAGCAATAATCAACTGGGGTACAATATTCTTTTGCTTGTGGGTCTGCGTACTAATATGAACAATCATCTCTTTACTTATTTGTTTATGTAAATACCAAGGAAACTTATTAAATTATTAATATTTTGTATATTCTATATATCCTATAATAAAGAAAAATGTGCATATATCATAAATGCAGTTACTAAAAGTTTCTATTTTCAAAACTTAATTCAACACCATATTTTCAAAAATGTTTATGACTCTGGAATTTCAAAACTGTATTTATACCAAGTGTTATATTGCCATTATGAAAATTAATGAACATTGTGATCTTTTCAAGGTAGAGCCAAGATGGCACAGTAAAGGCCGGGTCTCACCTGAGCTCTCTCCTAAACTCCTCCAAATACTTTTAAATAATGACTCTAAAAAATTTTAGAGTGGCAGAATCCACAAAAAGACAGAGTGAAATAATTTTCAGTTCAAAATAACTTAGAAGGGCAGCAGGAAAAGTCTGTTGCATCTAGATGAGAGGGGAGCATAATCCAATGCAGTCTGCACTAGCACAGCACTGACTCCAGAAAAACAAGAACAAGCCTTGGGAGCCATAGATTCAGCAATAGAAGTGGCTGCTTCTGGAGCTCTCAACCCAGGGACAGTTAAGAGGTCGTATGGCTGGTCAGAAAAGATAATAGAGGGATCTTTGCTAGCTCTAAGATAGGACTATGTGACTTCCCCATACCCAGGCAGGTGTCAGTCCTGGGGAAGTCCCAAAGCAAGGAGGAATATTAGTATGCCAGAGCATGTGGCCACAGTGAAGCAGGGACCCTCATCACAGTTTCACTGCAAGAAAGAGTGCTTGTGGTCACTCACAGAGCAGAGCACAAGTTAGGAGAGTATTAAACACCTCTCCTTAAATCATATCACCTTGGAAGAACTGAAAATCTACATGTCTCTAGAACGATCTCTGTAAATCGCTGCACAAAACCCCTGAAGCTTGGCACTGTACACTTTCTACCCTGAAAACAGAGCCCTGCTTTAACAAAAAGAAATTAAAAGTCAAGCAATAGGATTGGGAAATGAACAAGCAATGGAAAAAAATTCTGACCATAAAAAGTTACTATGGTGACTAGATCAAAACATGTACTCAGAAGAAAATAACAAAGTCAAAGCTTCTATATCCAGACCCTTCAAGAAAACTATGAATTGGTCTCAGGCCATGGAAGAGCTTTAAAAGCATTTTGAAAATCAAGTAAAAGAATGAGAGGGATAAAAAGGAAGAAGAGTAAAAGAGGAGGGAAGAGAAACGAGAGTGATATTAGAAAATCACCAAAAAAAAAAAAAAATGAATGAACAGTTTGATAAGAGACAGGAAAAATGTAGAATAACATTTTAACAAACAGATTAGCCAAATGGCAAAAGAAATACAAAAAGCCAATGAGAGAAAAGAATGCCTTAAAAAGTAGAATTGACTAAAAGGAGAGAGACACAAAATTTCACTGAAAGGAAAAAAACTCATTAAAATAGAATTAGTCAAATGGAAAATGAAGTACACTGAAGAAAAAAATTCCTTAAAAAATTTATAATGAGCAAATGGAAGAGAATGACTTTATGAAAAAATCAAGAAACAATGAAACAAAATCAAAAGATTGAAAGTATAGAAGACAATGTGAAATATCTTATTGAAAAAACAACTAACCTAGAAAATAGATCCAGGAGAGAAAATTTAAAAATTATTGATCTACGGACAACTAGGTGGAACAGTGGATAGAGCACCAGCCCTGAAGTCAGGAGAACCTGAGTTCGAATTTGATTTCAGACACTTAATATTTCCTAGCTATGTGACTCTGGGCAAGTCACTTAATCCCAGTTGCCTTAGGGGAAAAAAAATCATTGATCTACTTGAAAGATATGATCAATTATTAAGAGTCTAAACAAAATTAAGAGTCTAAACATCATTCAAGAAATTATCAAGGAAAATTACCCCAAGGGGCTAGAACCAGGAGATGAAATAGAAATTGAAAGAATCCACTGATCACCTCCTGAAAGAGATCCCAAAATGAAAACTCTCAAGAATATTATAGCCAAATTCCCGAGTTCCCAGGTCAAGGAGAGAATATTGCAAGCATCATGAATCCACAGCCAGGATAACCCAAGATTTAGCAGCTTCTACATTAAAAACATGAAGTCTTGAAATGTTACATTCCAGCAGGCAAAGGAACTAGTATTACAACCAAGAATCTCCTACCTAGCAAAAGTGAGTATCTAATTTATATTTTAATATATTTAACATCTACTCGTCATCCTGCCATCTAGGGGAAGGGGTGGGAGGGTAAGAGGTGAAAAATTGGAACAAGAGGTTTGGCAATTGTTAATGCTGTAAAGTTACCCATGCATATAACCTGTAAATAAAAGGCTATTAAAAATAATAAAATAAAATAAAATTAAGGGATGAGAAAGAAAAATATTGGGAGAAAGTGAAAAGGAGAGATAAAAATGGAATAAATTATCTCACATAAAAGAGTCAGGAAAAAGGGGGGGGGAAGGGAAATATAAGAGGGAGGGAGTGAACTTTACTCTCATTTGAATTGGCTCGAAAGAGGGAATTATATTCATTCAATTGAATATAGAAATCTATCTTACCCTACAGCAAAGTAAGCAGGGAAGGGAGAAAGAGAAGGAGGACATTGAAAGAAGGGAAGAGAGATTGGGGGATAGAAAGAAGGCAGTCAGAAGCAAAATACTTTTGAAGAGGGACAAAATAAAAGGAGAAAAAAATAGAATAAATGGTATCCAGAATAGAATTAGCAATAGTAATTGTGAAAAAAAAATTGATGTAGGTTTCTCTGATAAAGGCCTTATTTTTCAGACATATAGGGAATTGAGCCAAACTTTTAAAAATAAAAACCATTTCCCAATTGATAAATGATCAAAGATATGAACAGTTTGCAGATAAAGTAATTGAAGCTATTTATAGCTACATTTAAAAAAATTTTGTAACTCACTTTTGATTGAACTTCTGAGGTCTTTATGTCTATTAGATTGACTAATAGGCAGAAAAGGAAATTAAGAAACGTTTGTATGGATTTTGGGGGAAAATAAGACATCAATTCACTGTTGTGTTGTGAACTGTCAATCATTCTGTAGAGCAATTTGGAACTATGTTCAAAGTGCTATAAAACCATGCATACCCTTTGATTTAATAGTATTATTATTAGGCCCGTATCCCAAGGAGAGCATAAAAAGGGGAAAGTACCCACATATACAAAAATATTTATAATTGCTCTTTTCTGGTGGTCAATAATTAGAAATTGAGGGGATACCCAAAAATTAGGGAATGGCCAAACAAATTATGGTATGTAATTATGATGGAATTCTATTATGCTATAAGAAATGATGATAAAGATATTCTCAGAAAAACCTGGAAAGACTTCCATGAGCTGATGAAAAATTAAATGTATTGTGTACAAACTAAAATCAATATTTTAAGATTATCATCTGTAAATGACAGCTATTCTAGCAATATAATACTATTTTAAAGAGTTGTCTGAGATCATTGTAGTGCTGAGAATAGCTAAGTCTTTCACAGATGATAATCTTAAATGCTCATGGGGACTTATGATGAAAAATGCTATCCAATCCCAGACAAAGAACTGATGGTAATTAAATACAGATTGAGGCATATTTTTTTAACTTTATTTTTCTTGAGAGATTTTTAGTTTGTTTGTTTTGATCTATTATCTTTCACAACATAACTATTATAGATATGTTGTACATGACTACATATGTGTAACCTATATTGAATTGCTTGCCTTCTCAAAGGGAGGGAATTGGAGCAATAAAGGGAGAGGACCTAGAAGTAAGCTTTAAAAATGAATGTTAAAATTGTTTTGACAGGTAACTGGTGAAAAAACAATATACTAAATAATTTTTTTTAAAAATGCAGGTTTATTGTCTCAGCTCCTTAGAGTTCTTGAATACTTCACTCTCATATATAATATTTAGCCTTAATTTTTTATGTCTATCAAAAAATTATATTGTAATGCAACTAAACCTGGGGTGTCTTGAAGGCTGTGTCTGAAAAACACAAGTTCTGACAGGTTCTATCCATATAGAAAGACTTCAGATATAGTCAGTCTTAGAGATAAACTGTATCTCCTTCATTAGAATCAGCCCCCATGAAAAAAGAGAATGGTTTCACCAAAAGTTTGGACATGAGGAGCAGATGAGGAGGGAGGGGGCAGACACAATCATCCATAAAAGAGACAAAGATATAAAATGCCCCTTAGTCCTTTAGTGGTTTGAGAAATTTCTTTTTTTTAATTTTTTTATTATATTATATATATTATAATAATATAATTTATATATTATATATATATTATTTTATTATAGCTTTTTATTTTCAAGATATATGCATGGGTAATTTTTCAGCATTGACAATTGCAAAACCTTTTGTTCCAACTTTTCCCCTCCTTCCCCCCACCCCTTCCCCCAGATGGCAGGTTGACTAATGCATGTTAAATATGTTAAAGTATAAGTTAAATACAATATAAGTATGCATGTCCAAACAGTTATTTTGCTGTATAAAAAGAATTGGACTTTGAAATAGTGTACAATTAGCCTGTGAAGGAAATCAAAAATGCAGAGGGACAAAAATAGAGGGATTGGGGATTCTATGTAGTGGTTCATAGTCATCTCCCAAAGTTCTTTCACTGGGTGTAGCTGGTTCAATTCATTCCTGCTCTATTGGAACTGATTTTGTTCATCTCATTGTTAAAGATGGCCAGATCCATCGGAATTGATCATCATATAGTATTGTTGTTGAAGTATAATGATCTCCTGGTCCTGCTCATTTCACTCAGCATCAGTTCATGTAAGTCTCTCCAGGCCTTTCTGAAATCATCCTGCTTCATTTCTTACCGAACAACAATATTCCATAATATTCATATACCACAATTTATTTAGCCATTCTCCAATTGATGGGCATCCACTCAATTTCCAGTTTCTGGCCACTACAAAGAGGGCTGCCACAAACATTTTTGCACATGTGGGTCCCTTTCCCTTCTTTAAGATCTCTTTGGGATATAAGCTCAGTAGTAACACTGCTGGATCAAAGGGTAGACACACTTTGATACTTTCCGAGCATAGTTCCAAATCGCTCTCCAGAATGGCTGGATGTAGTCACAATTCCACCAACAATGCATGAGTGTCCAGTTTGAGAAATTTCAACAGAACTATAACTCATCATGAGAAGATAGTCACTACTACAAAAGAAACACCATTAATTTTCTAATAGTGCTCAAAATTAGATACAACTGAGTTACATGGCAAAGCTGTAAGTTATAGGATGACCAAAGTCTTAACTGATTTAAGGAGGACTCTAATGGTTTAGTCTTGTGGGTACATACTAAGACCAATGAATTTTGATACTTTCTGATGATTTGGCTTATTTTCAAATTGAATATTAGATCTAGATAATTATGCGGGAGTTGGGAAGGGTATGGATAGATTTCCTGTGAGTACCATATGGGTATGTAACTGCATCTCATCTTGCATCTTGTTATTTTATCTTTTTTCTACCAAATGACAAGATTTGGTTTCCATGTAAAAACTGAGTTAATAACCATAAAGTTATTCTGAAAGAAACAAAACTGTATTTCCATTCAAGCAAGTTATCTGCATTATATTTGAGAACCTTAGAATAACAGCTCTAAATCAGTCAGTAAATACACATTAAGTAAGAGAGCAATTTGGAACTATGCTCAAAAAGTTATCAAACTGTGCATATCCTTTGATCCAGCAGTGCTACTACTGGGCTTATACCCCAAAGAGATTTTAATGCCAGGCACTGTAGATACAAAAAGAGACAAAAAACAATATCTGCCGCAAGCAGATTTAACATATAAGGGGGGAAATTACATGCAAACAAATATCTATAGCAAGCTACATAAAGGAAAAATAGGAAAAATTCAAAGAGAGAAAGCACTAGACATAAGAGGAATTTGGGAAATGTTCCTATAGAAGATGAAATTTTAGCTGGGACTCAAAGGAAGACAGAGGGGAAAACAATTGAACTGAGAGGGAACACATTTCAGGAATGGAGAACAGCCAGAGAAAAATCACAAGGCACGCAGATGGACTGTCTAATTCATGAAACAGCCAAAACTCCAGGATCCCTGAATCAAAGACTACATGTTGAGGAGTAAGGTTTAAGATGACTGGAAAGGTAAAAAGGCTTTGAATGATAAACAGAGTAGTTTGTATTTGCTTCTGAAGATCATAGAAAATTGCTAAAGTTTATTGATTAGGGAAATGACATTATTGGATCTGCTTTTAGAAAAAAAAGAAAAAAATAACTTTAGCAGTTGAATGAAAGATACATTAGAGTAGGGAGAGACTTTAAAAGCAGCCCTACTAATAGGCTATTCAAATAATCTAGTATGAGCGAAGTGCCTCTACTAGAGTAGTGGGTATCCAAGAAGAGAGAAGAGGGGCTAATTAAGTGATTTTGCAAAGGTAAAGTCAAGAGATTTTGGCAATAGGTTGAATATAGAAAGAGAGAGATGTATTAAGTAATATATGATGATTCAAGTTTTGAGTCTGTGATACTGGGAAGATGATGTTGCCCTCCACCATATTAGAAAAAATAGAAAGGGTTAAGGATTTAAGAGAAAAAAATAAGCAGTTCTATTTTGGAATTGTTGAATTTAAAATGTCTACTGATGTCTAGTTTGAGAAGTTTAAAAAGGTTTTGGAGATGTGAGACTGGAGGCCAGAAGAGAGTCTGGAGTATGATTGGTATATTTGAGATCACTAGCAGAAATATGGTACTTAAATCCATAGGAGCTCATCAAGTAATACGGAAGGAGAAAAGGGTCCAGGACAGAACTCTTGGACCATGACAGATGAACCAAACTGCTATCTTACATAAAGGATAATGGGAAGATTCAGAGTGAGGATAAGTAAACTGAAATATTACTGATGATAACTTGAACAGCAAGAATGGCATAATCAATATTGAGAACATATATAAATAAAAAAATAAAATAAAATAAACAAAAATAAATAAAATATAAAAAATTAAAATAAAAAATGGATATTTACATAAAAGAGACATTCAAATTCATTTGAATTCAAATTATTATTGATGATGATGATAATGAAAAAAATAATACCTGTAAGACATTTAGAAACTTAAAGAAATGACCAACAGGATAATTTCAGAAAGGCCTGGAGAGACTTACATGAACTAATGCTGAGTGAAATGAGCAGGACCAGGAGATCATTATATACTTCAACAACAATACTATATGATGATCAATTCTGATGGACGTGGCTCTCTTCAACAATGAGATGAACCAAATCAGTTCTAATGGAACAGTAATGAACTGAACCAGCTACACTCAGTGAAATAACTCTGGGAGATGGCTATGAACCATTACATAGAATTCCCAATCCCTATATTTTTGTCCTCCTGCATTTTTGATTTCCTTCACAGGCTAATAGTACACTATTTCAAAGTCTGATTCTTTCTGTACAGCAAAATAACTAAGACATGTATACTTATATTGTATTTAACTTATACTTTAACATATTTAACATGTATTGGTCAACCTGCCATCAGGGGGAGGGAATGGGGGTAAGGAGGGGAAAAAGTAGAACAAAAGGTTTCGCAATTGTCAATGCTGTAAAATTACCCATGCATATAACTTGTAAATAAAAACTATTAAAATTAAATAAAAAATATACTTTATGTTCAGATACATTTCTATTAATTTAGAGAAGACAATAAATATCTGAGAAAACAGAAAAAAAGAAAGTTACTTAACCTCTCTAGTATTCTTCTGTAAAATTCTTCATCTGTAAGACTTGAACTAAATGATCTTAATGTCCTTTCTACCTCTAAATCTATAATTCTATAAACTATTTTTTCTAATATAAATATTTAACTTCCTAGAACAAAGAAGTTGAAGGGTGGTTAATTTCTTATTCATTAGCTTACTCTATATTTCTAGTTATATTTAGAAAGATATTTTAATTCCTCATTTTTAAAAAATGTTTGGATTTCAAATATTTTAAAATTCTGACCTCTGACACTACAGTATGTAATGAACCTCTGTTGATTTATACTAACCCATCCACACACTTCTAGCAGAAAAATAAAAACCTGCTAAAGAGTACTATATTCAAAATGGTCCTAAGGAAAATCCTATCATTTCTACAAAACATTTATTTTTTATTTTATCTGTTTTGAGGAAAGTTTAACTTACTGCCCTGCAGATTCCTACAATGCATTATATTTTCAATGTTCCACATCAACCTTTTATTTCTTAGTTACTTTTTTCTTCAACTAGAACTGACTTAGTAACTTTTGTTATTGGGCTTTTGGTCTTTCATTTCCTAATGTTTTCTCATAAGGTCCATCTTTAATTTACTCTTTTACTTTTACTTACTTTCTGTCCTGTTTATACTATTTACCTCAAAAAGTTGCTATAATTAATAGAATACCACTAACATTTATATAGTTCTTTAAGGTTTAGAAGGAAATTTACAAATATCTCATTCTCTACAGAATTACTGAAAACATAGAAGTAACTGCATTAGCAGGAATAGGAATGATAATAATTCCACCTTTATTAAATTCACATTTAAAATAACAAACTCTAGAAAGAAAATTATTTAGTCCTGCTTCCTCTCTTTGTTATCCTGCAGAAGGAATATTTTATAGCTAACCTAGTGTTCTCTTAGTATGGTTAAGTTTGAAAATGAAGGACTCGTGGGAAATTCAAGCTATAAAGGAACTTTAAGTTAACAAATTATAAAGCCTAATAAATTTTCTGATAATCATCAAGAGCATGAGCCTCAAAATAAAAACATATAATAACAGTATCTCTTTTGAGAACAACAAATACAGGAAAGTAATTTTCTTTCTGGTCTGTGTATCTAGGGAGTCTGTTGTATTGTTTCACCTAACAAGAAAAATGGAATGATTAGTAAGCAGAGCCAGGACATTTATAATAATGCCTTTTCTATTACCTCTGATTTGTTTTCACTATGCAAGTGGTTAGTTTCTCTCATCTTTTTTCCTTTTGTTTTTGTCAGATACATATGTCATTGTTCTTTAACAAAATTGGTGGCTCTGACTCTCATTAATACCAGAATCTCCCAATTCCCTCTAACACAGCATTCTAACTTTGAAACAGCTAAAATATCCAAGGAAACCCAATTTATAGTAATTTGGACAGTCTACACAGAGGTCTCAAAGTCTATGCCTAGGGGATGCCAAACATCTGGAGAGAAATTGCCATATTCATCCAAATATTTTATCTTCCTAGTGCCAAGTACATCAGATATTTGGAAACCATCTTGATGACAGTGTAAATTTTTCACATTTATCAGGATGAATTGGACTGTTTATATCTAATTACAGTAGCTCAATGGTTTTATTGTATCACAGACATTGAGCAACATTGCCACTTGTGTAAAATTCAGTCAGGCAATGTGGCTTATGTAATAATAAAAACAAAAATATTTAGAATTGAAAAATACAGTTCAAATCATAGCTCTAATAATAAATAGTTAAAAAAAAAATCCCAGCTCTGCTATAAACTAACTATATGACTTAGAAGAAGTGACCTCCCACCTCTGTAGGATTCAGTTTGCATATCCATAAAATAAGAGAGTTAGGCTACATGGCTCCTAAGTTCCATGTATAATGTATAATTCACTGATTATGGATTTAATAATAACTATAATAATAGTAGTAGCATATAGAACTTGAAAGTTTGCAAAACCTTTTATAGAGATTTGATCTTCACAAAAATTCTGTGAAGTAGGTGCTAATACTACCCCCATTTTAGATATGGTGAGAGAGGTTAAGTGATTTGTTGGGGACCTATAATTAGCAAGGGTCTGAGGCAGCTTGTATACACATCTCTACAAATTAAATATCACAATAAATGTTGGAGATGTGGAAAAATTGTAACACTAATGCTTGATGGTAGATGCATTCTAGAAAGCATTTTTGGAATTTATGCTCAAAGGATTATAAAACTGTGTATATCCTCTGATCCAGCAATATCAATACTAGTCTGTACCCCAAAGACAAAATAAAAAAGGGAAATACCACATATACAAAAATATTTATAGCAGCTCTTTTTGTGATGGCAAAGAATTGAAATCCTACAGTGCTTTGAGGGGATGCCCTTTAATTAGGAAATGGCTGAACAAGTGCTGTGTACAATTGCCATAAAATGCTATTGTCGTATAAGAAATGAGGACCAAATGGATTTCAGAAAAAAACCTGGGAAGATTACATGAATTGATGCTGAGTGAAGTGAGCAGAACCAGAAAAACATTCTACACAGAAACACTGTGTGATGATCAACTATGATAAACTGAACCATTCTGAGCAATACAATGATCCAAACCAGTTTCGAGGCTAATGATCGAAAATGCTGACTATATACAGTAAAAGAACTATGAAGTCTGAATGAAGAACAAAAGCTATAAAAGTCATACTTTTTTCCCTTTCTTGTGGTTTTCCTATTTTGTTCTTATTCTTCTTTCACAACATGACTAATGTGGAAATATGTTTAAAAAGATTGTACATGTATAACCTTTATCAGATTGCTTGTTGTCTTGAGGAGAGGAAAGAGGGGGATGGGAGGGAGAAAAAATTAGAACTCTAAATCTTATAAATATGAATGTTGAACATTATCTTTACATGTAATTAGAAAAAATAAAGCACTATTAAGTGGGAAAACAAATAAATGTCAAGCAAATTTTAAGGAAAAAATTAGTATGCTATTTTAAAATTGTCAGTTATTATATAATTTATTATGAATGTAATCATAAATGCTAAGACATACTAACATAAAATAAAAACTGGGCTGGAAAAGACCTTGTAGGCCAATTTTTAGTAGTTGAAGAGACTGAGGTTTGGGGACCTATGATTTGTTTAACATAAATCACTGGTTATTTGATAATCCAAGACCAAAATCTAGCATTTCTTATCCTAATACTATTTCTTTAAATTAAAGAAGATTAAAAAAAAAAATTCATGTTATATCTAGTTCAGATGCCTTGACTTTCAAAGATATCAAAACAAAATTCTGAAAGCCCTGAGCCTCTTAGATATATCATTTTTATATACTGATGCTTGCCAATATATTTGTACCCTGAGGAAAGCAAAACAGATGTACTGCTAAAAGCTGGCAATGAAAACTTTTCCAGTAATGCTTTTTTAAAAACGTGGAAAAAAGGATTAGATTAGACACATGGTGTGGCCCCGTATTTAAGGACACGTGGGACCAGAGGTTCCTGGTTGGTCTTTTGCTTCCTGTTAATGAAGGGTGGTGGTAAAGGTAAGAATTGGGTCAAACATAAGGGGCAATTGAGTCAAGAAGAGCCACCAGCTTAAGAGGCTTTAAAAGAGGGCAGAATCTCATATAGTCTTTTGTATGTCCCTTGGGATTTTGACATTTCAATGGGTAACAGGAGTGGTAAGTAAGAATGAGAGAAAATCTTGCCTCCTTAATAGGAGCTAAATCAGATTCAAGTACATGGGAATGAGAATATGTACTTACCAAGATTTGATTTCATGTTCCTGGCTATCTCTTCTATTTTGTATCCCTCATTAGAGGGAACATATATGCATGTATATATATAGATAGATAGATAGATAGATATACATACACATACACACATATATATATACAGACATATATATGTGTGTGTATGTATTTGTGTATATATATATATATATATATATACATACAAATATACACACACACACATACACACACACACAACAGGGGATCTTGACTCTTTTTTTTAGGATTCTGTGTTAGTTTGGTCTACAGACCCCTTCTTGAATAGTGTTTTTAAATATGAAAAATAATACATAGGATTTCTGATGGAACTATATTTAAATATTTATTAAAATATATATTTAAAAAATCATAGACCCATGTTATAAATTTCTGATCTAGATAGATGGATATTTCCAACCTTGGAGCTTACTTCTTTTTTTTTTTTAATAGCTTTTTATTTACAAGTTATATGCATGGGTAATTTTACAGCATTGACAACTGACAAACCTTTTGTTTCAATTTTTCCCCTCCTTCCCCCCACCCCCTCCCCTAGATGACAGGATGACCAATACATGTTAAATATATTATAGTATAAATTAAATACAAAATAAGTATACATGTCCAAACTGTTATTTTGGAGCTTACTTCTTGAACTCAAGAAGTCTGTATTCTTTGAAACAGGAGCTAATTATTCCTTTGGAGATAAGCCCTGTGACTATACTCTTCTCTGAAGATATGACTACCAATAGGAGAAAGAGTAATGGCTGCCTGAATGATCAAAACATATGGATCTACGGTAAAAGTAAAATCTTTTGAGCAGTTTTGGAAAGCTTTCTTATGTGCTCAGGAGAGCATGATAAGAGTGATAGGTTATTATTTCTTTTTTTAAGTTTGTGCCAACATGTTATTAACAATCCTCGATCCTTTGTGTTTTAAGACATTAGATGTCTTATATCTGATATCTGCTACTGGCACATTGACTAAATTTTTCCTGGAAGTTACTCTGTTCATCTTTGAGAAAACATTAGGTACGGGGCAGCTAGATGTTGCAGTGGATAGAGCACCAGCCCTGACGCCAGGAGGACCTGAATTCAAATTTGGTCTCAGACACTTAACATTTCCTACCTGTATGACCCTGGGCAAGTCACTTAATCCCAATTGCCCCCTCCAAAAAAAAAAAAAAAGAGAGAGAGAGAGAGAAAAGATTAGGTATGTCCTATACTGATCTTTGTTTAACATATTTTATCCAGGATCCTGAGATTAAGAGAGTACCAAAAAAACCTGACCCTTATTTTATATATGACTCTTCCAGGAAAGAATCCATTTCATATGGGTCTGCAGCTAGAGCCCTTTCTTAGAACAAGTTCCCCCCAGGAGGACTTTGAAGGAATTTGATACATTCCAAACTAAAAGAGTTTTCTTTTTAAATATGCCTTATTATAAGTCCTAGGCAGCTACATAGCATACTGGAGAGAGTGTCTGATTTGGAGTCAGGAAGACTCCTCTTAGACACTTACTAATTGTGTGACCCTGGGCAAGTCACTTAATCCCAATTGCCCCCTCCAAAAAAAAAAAAAAAAAAGAGAGAGAGAGAGAGAAAAGATTAGGTATGTCCTATACTGATCTTTGTTTAACATATTTTATCCAGGATCCTGAGATTAAGAGTACAAAAAATAACCTGACCCTTATTTTATATATGACTCTTCCAGGAAAGAATCCATTTCATATGGGTCTGCAGCTAGAGCCCTTTCTTAGAACAAGTTCCCCCTGGGAGGACTTTGGAGGAATTTGATACATTCCAAACTAAAAGAGTTTTCTTTTTAAATATGCCTTATTATAAGTCCTAGGCAGCTACATAGCATACTGGAGAGAGTGTCTGATTTGGAGTCAGGAAGACTCCTCTTAGACACTTACTAATTGTGTGACCCTGGGCAAGTCACTTAATCCCAATTGCCCCCTCAAAAAAAAAAAAAAAAAAGAGAGAGAGAGAGAGAAAAGATTAGGTATGTCCTATACTGATCTTTGTTTAACATATTTTATCCAGGATCCTGAGATTAAGAGAGTACAAAAAAAACCTGACCCTTATTTTATATATGACTCTTCCAGGAAAGAATCTATTTCATATGGGTCTGCAGCTAGAGCCCTTTCTTAGAACAAGTTCCCCCCGGGAGGACTTTGAAGGAATTTGATACATTCCAAACTAAAAGAGTTTTCTTTTTAAATATGCCTTATTATAAGTCCTAGGCAGCTACATAGCATACTGGAGAGAGTGTCTGATTTGGAGTCAGGAAGACTCCTCTTAGACACTTACTAATTGTGTGATCCTGGGCAAGTCGCTTAATCTTGTTTGCCCAAGTTCCTTATCTGTAAAATGACCCACAGAAGGAACTGGCATTTCAGTATCTCTGCCAAGAAAACCCCAAATGGAGTAACAAAGAGTAAAACATTAATGAAAATGATTGAATGACAACAAATCATAAATCCTATTTCTTTTTTTTTTTTTTTTTATTTAATAGCCTTTTATTTACAGGTTATATGTATGGGTAACTTTACAGCATTGACAATTGCCAAACCTCTTGTTCCAATTTTTCCCCTCTTTCCCCCATCCCCTCCCCCAGATGGCAGGATGACCAGTAAATGTTAAATATATTAAAATACAAATTAGATACACAATAAGTATACATGACCAAACCGTTATTTTGCTGTACAAAAAGAATCAGACTCTGAAATAGTGTACAATTAGCTTGTGAAGGAAATAAAAAATGCAGGTGAGCAAAAATATGGGGATTGGGAATTCAATGTAATGGTTTTTAGTCATCTCCCAGAGTTCTTTCGCTGGGTGTAGCTGGTTCAGTTCATTACTGCTCCATTGGAAATGATTTGGTTGATCTCATTGCTGAGGATGGCCAGGTCCATCAGAATTGGTCATCATATAGTATTGTTGTTGAAGTATATAATGATCTCTTGGCCCTGCTCGTTTCATTCAGCATCAGTTCGTGTAAGTCTCTCCAGGCCTTTCTGAAATCATACTGTTGGTCATTTCTTAAAGAACAATAATATTCTATAATATTCATATACCACAATTTATTCAGCCATTCTCCAACTGATGGGCATCCACTCATCATAAATCCTATTTCAAGATGCCATGCTTTCTTTAATTTTGAATGACCCCTAACATTTCTTCAAAAATGTATAGTATATATCTGACCATATAGTGACTGGCCTGCCTATATTCATAAGAACAATAACATATTTATGAAGAACAAAAATTAAGAAGTTTCTTAACATTTGGTTTGGACAATAGAGGCCTCAAGATGATTATATACTGAAATCTATCATTGATTTTTCCAGTTTTATTTAATTTTGGATTTTTTTCAAGAAAAACAAACGTCCTTCAAACTTTGGGGTCTCCCAAAAGGTATTTGTCTGTGATGGGTTGGCAAAGCACTGACTGCTATTTGCATTTTTTTCTGTATAAAATGCATGTTATTCAGTTAAATTCAACTCAGATTCTTACAGGTAGAAAATACAACTGCATTTCACACTTTGCCAACTTAAATTTTGTGTCTTTCCTTTAATCCTCTTAATATGTGTGCCAGGAACATAAGCTCCTTCAAGGAAGGAACTAGTTTTTTTTTGTTTAATCTTTATCTCCCTAAAACCTAACAAATTGTCTTAAACATGAGAGGTATCTCATGAATTTAGACTATAATATTTATTAGGTACTTATTACGTACATTATAAGGCAGGTGATCCAAAAATAAATACAATTTTAAGATTATAATGGTGGGGAGGGAAAACAAGAACATAAGTAACTATATTAAAAGAAGTGTTACCAAGTGGATGGTATTTGAAAAATTTGGCCAGTATATCATCATAGAAGTCAGTTGCCAATAAGATTTCATGATAGGAGTAAATTTTGGTATTCTACATACAGGGCAGAATAAGATAAATGTGAAGGCAATGCTCAGGCCAAGATGAGAAAATTCAGAGAGACAATTTTCACCTGAGATTGGGTCAGGGTAGGTTTTGCAGAGGAGTTGGCATCTGAATTGAATTCAGAAAGGCAAGAAAGAGATAAAGAGTCTGCTCCAACTGGGGAACAACTGAACAACAACTTGATGAAAAAGCACAGAAGGGGTTGAAGTATGGAGAAGAATCTAGTTTTCTTGGAAGTGAGAACACAAGAACAGTTATTATATGATTTTGGGGGGGACAGAGAGGATATAGGCTTGTTAAGAAGGGCTTTGAGTGTCAGGACGAGCAATTCTTAATTCTTTTGGCAACTGTTTACTTTTAGTACAAGGGTGATATGACAAGTTCATGCATTAAAATGATTACTTAGAAATAGACTAGAAGCAAGTGAAATCAGTTGGGAGGTTAACAGTTTTATGAACAACTGAAGTTGGATGGTTATAATAACATTAGAAAGGAGGACTTCTGTAATGGGCTGAAGCTTGAGTTGATGCACTGAGGTCCCAAGCACGTGAAGCTAAATAGTAATTGGACCATACTCTATTAATATATATGCTTGGAGAAAGAATGGCCCCCACCCACTCTTTGTGCAAGTCCTGATGTGTTATATAGGAAATGATGATTTTGGTGGGTGGAGGCAGAGGGGCAGGAAAAGAAGCGGAGAGAGACTGCTGGCTGGCTTCTGGTCTGGTAGCTTCGGGTCTCGTGACTTCTGGTCTAGCTGGCTTCTTACCTCCAATTCCCTTTTACCTCCTTCTTCACCTCTACTGAGAATAAAGATTGAAGATTTTCCCTTAACCTGAATTCCTGACTCCGGCTGATTTTAAAAATACATGGTCATCACAGGTTTCATTATAAAAGACTTTTTGATAAAGAAATAATCGGACTTGGTAACTGATTGGTGTATGATGAGGGTGGCAAGAGTCAAGAATGATTCTGAAATTAAGAAGCTGAATAATTAGGAAGATTGGGGATTCATTTTCATAAATAAAAAATAAGGTGAAGATGATGAGTTCTAGGCTAGATATGTTGATTTTGAGGTACTAGCAGATTATTGAGATAAAGATTCCAACCAGAAAAAGTGGAATCACTGGGGAGAAGTCCACTTTAGAATAGAGATCTATCTGCCTATATCTATCTATGTGGGCAATTGTGGTTGTATATATCAAAGTGGGGCCAAGCTGTTAGTAGTGATTCTTCTCTCCAATATAATCACAATTTCCCCTTATTCATTACAAAAAGACACTCCAACTCCACCACTTCCTACCTGTACAAACTTCTGATTATTCCACCTTGTAAGCCAGAAGTCCTTCTGGACACCCAGAGCAACAACTGTACAAATTCCATTAGGAAATTCCCTGCTATGCTCCTCCAATAGGAGTGTATGAATTAAAAAAAAAAGATTAGAAACAACTAATATAGAAGAAGCAAATATAAGTACATTTTATATAATATAGATGTGCCAAGTAGATAAATGTATCTGTCTGTCTCTATAATATGATGTAAATTAAATGACTTATGTTTATTTTTAAAGACGAATAGAATCTTGAAGAAACCTTATTAAACATTTTGAATATTTCCAGTTTTGAAAGTATTTAGATATTATTCATACTATGTAAAATAAAACTTATCATTGACTTTCCCTTTCCTGCATACTAAAACCTAGGAAAAAATAATAAATTTATAGATTTAATTTGGAATACTCCTATAACTACCTCATCTATATATATTTTCTTTTTATAACTGTTCTTCCAGAATATTCTCCCTGTTTTTTTCTCAAAGCTAGTCTATAAATGCTTATTTCTCCTAATATGAATATGCTATGAATAGCAAATATAATTTTATATATTACACCATTGTAGGATTCATACTTCATAAAGCTACAAGGCCTCACTCAAAACATTCCTACCATTTTCTTCTTTCCTCCTCCCATTCTGGTTTTATGCAAACTCTCTAGTTGTTTGTACAAACTGTTCTAATGACTGTCAGCAGGAGATGATTTTGCTCAAGACTATGCAGATTTACTGCAATTGCTTCTACCAGATGAGGGCATCCAATTGCCATTTCTGATATTAGTGTTCTCTTTTTTTTCCTTACCCATGTCAGCTAAATATAGCAAATTGAACTTTACATTTACTCAGAGACGATGGAGTCATCTGTTGACTGATGTCCCCAAATATCCCCACCTAACTAACCTCAGCCACCCTTATTTAAAAGGTCAGTTCATCCTTAGCCTCTATTAATTTCCAGGTTATACTTCTGTTCATCATTTCTCTCCCTCTCATCTGATAGGGTGGTTTTTTTTTTAAGGAAATCATTTTTTTCTCCTTTAGGTTACTTGCCAATATTTGTTTCCCAGTAATTTTCATACAATTTCAGAACTTCTTAGGGGTGATATATAGTTTTTGTTTCAGTCATGATATCACGTTGTCTCTCTCAAAAACTTCTAAAAATTCTTTCAATAGAGGAAAGAAATTGTGGATGAGGACTTTTGAATTAATTACTTTTCCACTTTTGCTCTCACTTCACAGAAAAACAGAGATTATTTTTCCCCAAGAGAACACCCAAAGCGTAGCAATAAATTTGAAACCTCTCTTTTCACATCTTCTACCAGAGTGACTTTAAGTTAATTTTTACCCCGATCTAACCCTCAAATCTATCAAATAAGTTTTCAAGTTGTTACTAAAATAATGGGGTTATCTTTGTCAGTCATGTCAATACATAGATTCCCCACCACCCCCACTCCAACACATACACTTGCACTGTTTCTCTGAAGGCATTATTGAAAAAGTTTTCATTGCCAGCCTTTTAGCAGTACATATGTTTTGCTTTCCTCAGGGCAGATGTATTGGCAAGCAGCAGTGTATTAAAATCAGAGTTAACTACATAAATAGCAGCAGAGATGAAAAACCCACATTTGCTGCTCTGTATATTGGTCAAACTCATTGGTCTCCAGAGAATTTTGGTTTTGTGCAGATAAAGATTAAAGGTGGGAGAATGCAGAAGTTTCAAACAGTCAGAACCTGGCTAATATTGTCAGTGTCAAGAGGTACATGAAGAACAATGAGCTACTTTTGGTTTGTTTGGCATAAATCAGAACTATTTGTTAGGAGAGAAAAATAGAAGAATCAAGAATGTAAGAGATGGTCCTTTTTTAGGAGAGAGGGTAAGGAAAGCAATAGTGAGAAAACATGAGAAAAGAGAGATAAACATAAAAAGGACAGAGGTAAAGATATAGGACAAGAAAGATAGAGAGAGATGAAAGAACAGTGAGAAGTTAGAAGTAGAAGTGAGGAAAAGACAAAAGAAAAGAGAAGATGATTAAAATATTACTAAGTAATCCTTGTACCTGTAGGGAACTCACAAATCCTAGTACCTCATGGGAAATTATGACTCCCAGGAGAATGATTTATCAACTAAACAGCTAACTTACATATTGGATCTATGTTATAGCTAATTTGAGAGAGACTGTCATCAAGTGTAGTCCAGAGTTCAATTCAAGTGGTTTGAATTCTGAATTCCTTGTTATTTGTTGTTCATCCTTCTTTCTCAGAAAGGATCAATGATATCATGAGGATAATGTCTTGAGTAATGCTTGAATTAGATTTAAGTGAATTGGAGTTGTACAGTCATCAGCCTCACTCTCTCCTCCAGTCATCAAAGTTCAGTAGCAGGACAAAAGTCAAGATGATTAAAAGTGACCCAGGATTCAGTGGATAATCTTGACTTTTCTAAATTAAGGCCTTTTCCAGGTCTTTGTTTGTCTCAAGAAATGCCTATACAAATAACTAAGGGTTAGGCAAGACTTTAGATTTCCCTGTAAGGAAGAGGCTTCTAATGAATTTTTCATCACTTCATGACGAAAAGCAAATGTTCCTTTAGGAAAGAAGCAGTATAATTCATTAGAAAAATGAACTAGATTTGGAGTTGGGGCATCTTCATTTTAGTTCTAGTTTCTGTTTAGCAGGAAGGAAAGTTACAGTTTTATCAGTTTCAGTTTCCTCATCTATAAAATAAAGGAACTGGAATAAAAAATCCCAAATGATTATGAATTGACTCTTCTTATGCACATATTGTTGTTGTCATTCTTGAAGAGGACCATGATATCAGGGAGATGGTGCCATGACATACAAGGAATTGGATTTAAGTGAGGAAGGGCTGGGCAAAGTTACTTGCCTCACTTCCCCCTTCAAGTCATCTGGGTCCATTAACCAGATATAGATCAGGATGACTAGAGATGGCCCTGGATGAAATGGGAGACCTGGGCTTTTTCTTAAGCTAAAGTCTTCAACAGGTCTCAGTTTGATTGAAGCTTCATCCATTCAGTGATTCAGACTAGGTAACAATTGAAGCAAAGGAACTTCTCTTTCACTTAGTCAAAATAAATAAATAAATAAATAAATAATATCTTTTTAATCTATCCAGGAACCATCTTTGAAGAAGAAACTGAGAAAAACCCTTTTTCACTTCAAGTCACCACAAAACATGAGACATAAGTCACCTCATTGCTTTCATTTCCCTATCAATCATTGTCGATCCTTATTTCTTCTCCCAGACTGCAGTTACTCAAAGGAACATATGAGAAAAAGAAACATGAAGGATGTTCAATCATTACCTATTCCTGGATTGTATCCTAGTCTTCCCATCTATTCTATAGCTCTTGTCACCAAATCCCTCTTTGTTTTCCTTAGCTAATTTTTTCAGAGTTCTCCATTCTTAGACCAAAAGATTATATAAAAACATATATTTTTACTATGATCTATTATTCCTGATCTTGTAATGTAATGTGAATGCAATCTAAAACATTATTATATGAATGGGCAGCTAGGTGGTTTAATGCATAGATATAAAGTCAGAAAGACTATTCCTGAGGTTCCATCTGGCCTCAGACATTAAACTAGCTGTGACCCTGAACAAGTCACTTAACCCTGCTTGCCTCCATTTTCTCATATATAAATGAGCTGAAGAAAATGGTAAACCACTCCAGTATTTTTGCTAAGAAAACCCCAATTGGGGTCACAAAATAGTGAGACAGAACTGAAAAGACTGAACAATAAATAACCCAAAAGGTCTCTAAAACTTGCCATATAAAAACTAATAATTAAGCAACTTTCATAATATCTCAATTTAAGAGAAAAACACAAGGGAAAGGGAAAGAAATAAGCATTTACATTGTACCTAACGTGTGCTTGGTACTGTGCTAATCACTTTGTTATAATCCCTAGAGATGATATTGACCTAATTTTACTGAAGGACACCTGAAGGACATATGATAAATGACTGGAATCTGGATTTCAATGTTTGGGCACAAGGTCAAATAAGATTATTATGTTAGCAATTCTAGTGTGCTGATAAAACACAGAAAAGCCCAACTTTATTGAGAGTATTTAACACTCTGGAGAAAAAAATGCAAATGAATGATTTTAGTTCTGACATTTGTATGGACAAATCACTCTCTTCTCTTTATTCCATGAATAAAATCAGGAATAGGAAAGGGAGTGACTGGACAAGGTTTCAAATAGGGCTAATAATAATAGTAGAAATAATAGCTAGCATTTATACATAACTTTTAAGGTTTTCAAATTACTCTGTAATCATTGTCTCATTTTATCTTCATAACAATCCTTAGAGGAAGAAGGGATTATTATCCTAATTTTACAAGGAGGAAACTGAGGCAGTTAGTGGTTAAATGACTTGTTCTTGGTCACATAGTAAATATCTAAGTCTGCATTTGAATTCAGGTCTTCCTGATGCTAGGTTCAGAGCTCTCTCTACCATATATACTACCCTATTGCCTTTATATTACTTATATCACAAAAATGTGAAGAAAAAAACATCTTTTAAATTTTGAAGTACAAGAATTGTGAGCTGTTTTTAATTATTCCTTATAACCATAATGTTGGGAGAGGGAGATAGGATTAACCACATGCTGTCAAGCTAACTCAAACTTAACAAAAAGAAGTATGTTTCAATTAACATGATTTAACCCATGGTTTTAAAAAGCCATAATTCAATTAAACTAAACAAGTACACATTAAGTAACTATATATGATGGTTACTGAAGGATACAAAGAGAAATAATACGCTGTTCCTACCAAAGTAAGGTATGAAAGTATATAAGAAAGTGTCACAGAAATCGCTATGGCATTTCATAGGATGTCTTAAGGAGGAGAGGAAGAAATAGGAAGCATTCAAAAAGTATGGTTCTATGCTGTAACTGGATTCTAGGGCAAGTATTTCTCACTGGACTTGGAATGGGGCAGTTGTTTTATATGAATGTGTAGGCTTAAAATGGAAAAGCTTGTCTCACCACCCCTCCACTTATTTGGCAGCTAAGTGGCAAAAGGAAGGGATTGCTGGAATTAGAGACAGGAAGGCCTAAATTCAAATCCAGCTTCAGATGCTTACTGCTTTTTAACTATATTAAGCATTTTGCTCATATTTATAAGATTTTCTTCTCAATCCTTATTTATTTATTAATGCTTTTTAAATACTGTCATCCTCAAATATATTCCTCATGTGCACTACCAGAAAATACTAAATAGATTTATTTTCACGGCTAGATATTATATAATACAGATTTCTTCATTTCCCTTCAGCTGTACTGCTTCATTTTGACATTCACCATCAGCATGGATCCACAACATAAGTTCATCACCAGGAAACAATATCATAGAGACTGGAACAGCTCTGGTATTCACACATCATCAGTATTCTCAGTTGACTCTGGCCCTCTGTTTGGTAGAGTCAAGAATGGAGTAAAAAACTCCTCCCAAAATTTCCTTTTAAGGGGAGCTCAGAAGCTCAATCAACAATTTATTTTTCTCCAGCTGTACTAATTGGTTTCAACTCCATTGTCATCATCCTATCTTCAGGTAACCTTTTCAAACCAGTTTTACAGCTTGTTTTTGTTTATTGTCTTGTCCCACTAGATTGTAATCTCCTTGTAAGCAAGTGACTGTCTTTCTTTTATCTTGTTTCTCCAAGCATTTAGCACAGTGTCTAGAACATAGTAAATACCTAATAAATTTCTAATGTAATGTTTCTCATACAGGTAAAAATGAATTTCATTTATTTTTCAAGTTATCACCTGTGTATTCCTTTCCTGTTCTTTGACATTTCAGAATTTATGATTATCAGAATCAACAGTCACTATAAATATTCCACAATCAGTGCAAACGTTTCAAAGAACCTTTGTATTTCAGTAGACCTGCCAGCTCGGCCTTCTTCACTTGACTGAGCCTGTGATTTACCTTACTTTTTTATTATTTATAAAGTTTAATAAAAGAGAAATTCATTTTTATAAAATTGTCATGTCCTTTTGTCCATTTTAAGTAATCAGTATCAGAAAGTGGGCTCATCTGTCAAAAAATAAGTTTTTCAGACAGTAATTATAGAGCAGGCTATAAGTTCATTCATCAATGTTTGGGGGGGGAAACTATCTTAAAGAATTTTAGTTTTTGCTTCAGTCATATGTTTTTGACATATAAGTATTAGCTAGGCTTGAGCGTGAAGAGTTTGCTTGTTTTCCAGTGAAATTTTGATACTTTTAGGGGTAAGTGATCCACTTTGTCAGAATTTCTCAGCATAATTGTTTCATAGATAATAAATGATTGCTACAACTATTAGCCCAATAGTTGTCTTCCAGTCAAGGAAATTAAATAGGAAATACTACCATTATGGATTGGAGTGTGTGTGTGTGTGTGTGTGTTGTGTGTTTTCCCCAATTCATTAGAAACAAAGAAGTTTTGGGGAAATGCCCACAAAGAACAAAGATACTTAAAAAAAAAGCCTTCAAAATGTTCTCAAATCCATTCTAAAATAATAGAAGAAGTGAGATGTATACAATTGGCCTCATATGGGTCTAAGCAAAAAGAACACAAAAACTTAAGCCAAAACTGTCATGGTAATTATTAAAACATGCAATTATATGTTCAATTTACTCTGGTGTAGTGGGATCTATTCTTGATCCTAAGGATTTCTGATACTGCATCACAAAGAGGCAAAATACACTCAAAAAGACCCCAAAAACAAGCTGAGTTAAAATTAACCAGTTTACTTAGTCTATAAGAGTGCTACCAAGTCCAGAGACTGACCTTGGTGAGTTGTCCAAAATGGAAATCATAGACAATCTTTCATTTTTTATTTTGTCAAGAAGCTCCATACTAGATAATGGCTACCTGAGTAGGAGGATTAGCTCCTGAGCTCTGGATAATTAACAAATAAATGGTTTAGAGTCCAATCAAAACACTGAGAGTAAGTCCTTATTTCTAGGACAACAGTCTCAATACATTTACAAAATCTGTGAGTAAAATTATCCTATAATCCTTCCTATCTTCTTTCATCTTCTCAGTGAACTACAATGCTGAAAGAACTCCCCGAATAGATCTAGTAACAGATGTAATCAATATCACACTCAATATGTTTCCTGACCAGTGCCCTGAAACCTGACAAACTAAGGGAGATCCCTTAAAACACCTCAAAGAAGAGAACCAGTATTTATATAAAAGAAGTTAATAAGTCAAATTTTTTGTTGCAACCCCATATACTGATCTAACTAAAGAGGAAATGGTTTCAGAAATCTAGCTCAAATTGAAGACTTTAAGACATATAGATTCTTTTTCTTTGGCTCCAGACTCTAAGAACCATTTGAACTATAAAGAACAATCTTCAATAAACTTCATTTATTTGTAAGTTTTGTATTTGGGTTTTCTTTTTTCCTTTCCTGGTGTGGATGATGATTTACCATGAAATTATTCATTTAAATTGTAGTATTTATTACTAAGTAGTAGAAAGTAAAATAGTCTAGAGACTGGGCAATTATTCTCATTTATTGCTTTGGACCCAAAATAACACTAATGTATGTCAGTAGCATCTTTATTAGATAAAAGTAGCACTGTTAGATTTATTCATGTGAATTTTCTTTCTTTCCACATTCCAAAGTATCATCTGTGGGCTTTTTTAGGCCATCTTTTTTTGGGACTTCAACTTTATGGAGGGGGGGGAAGAGCAGTCATAATAATTCTTTATCCTAAGTGAGGGAAGGAAAAATATAGAAAATGTTCTCATTTTTTAGTCATGGCGCTCACAGTGAACTATTGCAGAGGTGTTTCACCATTGTAGATATAGGTAATCACAGGCCTGGAAGGGACTTAATGAAAACACTCATTGATGAAATTGATCAATGGGATAAAACTGCCCTTTTCCTTTATCTGTTATGTTTAAATGAAATTATTCCCTCAGTATTAATTTTTGTTTCTTTTGGAGAATGAGTCATCCTTAATATAGAGATTAGTATAGTAAATACTATTAAATAGTAAATAATATTAAATACTATTAAATAGTATTTACTCTTACTACAGACACCCCAAAAGTGGGGCCACAGCCCATAATTTACCAATGGGTTGGATTTCTCTATGGATTACTTAGCTATTTCATTTGTTGTTGTTTTTCACTTTAATTTTATATTAGAAGTTCTTTCTTTTTTTTCTTTCCATCTTATTGTATCATTGGCTCTCCTGTCAGGCAGTGCAACAACAATAAAAGTTTTCAAAGAACTTAATTATATATTCTGCTTTTCTCTGTTTTTTTTTTTTTTTTTTGTTAAAGGTTATTAGGGGAGATGGTGAAGATCTTAGCCCTGTGATGATTGGTGGCTGATTGGTTAACACAGTGGATTAATATCTAAAAATTATTCACTTAGAGTAGATAATGTTTCACATATTTCTTTTTCTCTCTCCTGGTGTCAAGTGTAGTTTTTTGAATATAGGTACTCAATAAATCCTAATTGACTGAAAGGTGAAAATATTCATTTTTATGGACATAAAAAATTAGAATAATGGTGAAAGATTAAGCAATTGCCCTGTAACTCAGAGAAGTTTTATCAAATGTAAAAGACTGACATTTTAGCGTGGTATTTTCTTTTTGTTCTCCTATTTTTGTATATTTGTGGGTCTGAAATCATTTACTTAGTGCTTACTAAATTCTTGGTCATTGGTGGGAAAATAAAGAAATGTAAAAAATGGAGCTATTCTCAGAGAATTTCAATCTCACTAAAGAGATAAGACTTGTATTTATGAAATACTTGTAAAAAAAATTAAAGATAATATACTTAATGATATTCAGACCAAAAATACCATAAGACATAGAAAGAACTAACAGAGAAAAAGAGGCATCATTGTTCACAGATCTACGTTGTCCATTTCTATATTCCTTACCTCTCTTGCTAACGTACTATATTTACTCTATTTCAATGTATAAATCTCAAGGCACTAAGGATTTGGTTTAGAGAGTAATGTACAGAGCAAAGTCAAGATGGTAGAATGAGAGGAAGCATTAGACTAGTTCAGCCCAATTCCTACCCTCCATAAAATGTACCACACCAGTTTTTGATTGAGAAAGCCAAAAGTAGGTCACAGTAAGTAATTTTTGGAGACAGATAGAGAGGTATAATATATATATATGTGTATATATATATATATATATATATATATATATATATATATATAATTGAATTAATAAAACTAGGAGCTTTATTGAAAAATAAAATAGATAAGCCATTAATTTGATTTTAGAAAAGAAAAAATAAAATCAAAAGTATTAAAAGGAAAGAGGTAAATTCACAACCGAGGAGAAAGAAATAAAAGCAATTATTAGGAGCTACTTATGGATTCATGAACTAGTTCAAACATCCTAGAAAGCAATTAAAAATCATACCTAAAAAGCTTATCAAACTGTTGCTTTCTATTTGACCCAACAGTGCTACTAATAGACCTATAACCCCAAAGAGATCAAAGAAAGAAGAAAAGGTTCCATGTGTGCAAAAATATTTTAGTAGTTCTTTTTGTGATAATGTAGAGCTAGAAACTAATGGAATCCCCATTAATTGGGTAATTATTGGAGGCGAGGGGAAGGAGAAATATGACACATGAATTCAAGGTAATACTATTGTATTGTAAGAAATTATTAAGGGGATGTTTTTAGGGGGAAAATCTAGGAATATAATATTCAAGAATAAAAAGGGAAATGAGCAGAATTGGGAGAACAACTTATTCAATTACACCAATATTGCAAAGACAATTAATTTTGAAAGATTTGGAACACAACAGCAAACCACAGTTCCAAAGGACTCACACTAAAACATGCTGAGACATCTTGGAAATAATAAAGATTGAAGCATACTTTTTTTGCTTTTTTTCCCCCTTTTTTGGCATCACTAATGTGAAAATTAGCTTTGCATAAATATATGTATTTATCACATAAATACATAGTTATATAGATAGATAGATTGATAGGTATGATGGATTTTGTTTTTCCTGACTTCACAATGGATAGAAGAGAAAATGAAAATAGAATTTGGAACTGCAAATAAAATATAACTAATTTTTTTTAAAAAGGTGGACTTAGAGACACCTACAGGGAGAGGAAGTTTATTGATCTAGCACTGACAGGTATTTCTTATTAGCTATGTGAATTTAGACAAATCTCTTCCCCTCTCAGGGTCCTACGTTTCTTCATTTATAAAATGAGGGTGTTGGACTGAATGATCTCCGAAACCTTTATAGCTCTAAATCCTGTGACCCCATGAAAGAAATAAAAGGCAACTGTAAATAATGGTCTAATTTGGAAATAAAAAAAGCTGCATGAAAGCGGAGACTCATCTTTGGAACACCTGGCTCTCTATTTGTACCAATAGAGTCCCCAAAGCTCATTGTATCATCATCAATATTTCATTAGATACCACATTCAATAATGTTGATACTACTACATCTCTCAGAAAATAGTTCTAACTTCCAATCTGTTCCTAAAATATTTCCAGGCTTCCAGAGTAACAAATGGTAGGGTGAGTTCGTATGTGATTCTGTAAGTCTCAAAGGATAGTCAGAGGATATTCTGACACAATTAAGAGTGGCAGTGTCCTATGTAAAAACAGATATCCTGAGTCACCCAGAATTTATCTTTTTGTTCATCTCTAAGCAGCTGCCCAACTAGACTGATCTGATAGAAAATAAATCTTGCATGTCCCTCATTTTTCTTTAAAGGTAAAAGACAATTAGATTTAACTGAAGTTTTATTTGATTAACTTACTTTCTCAATCTTAAGGATAAGGTCAAACTCAGATTTCCAAACATATTAAAACAAAAAAGCTGAAATTTGGTCTTTGTCACTTTCCTCTTCCAAAAGAAATCATCAGAAGTATCTAAATATTCCCCAAGTTGGGTTGTTGTTATTGTTTATTTTGGTGTTTGTTTGTTTCCCTAGAATTAGTATATTCAGGGATGATTCATCCTAGATAGATAGATAGATAATGGAGGGATGAATAAATAAGATAATTAATATATAGAAATTATTTGTGTATGTGTTTTATAATGAAACTCTTCCAAATCACTTCTTAAACTGAAGATCATACATAGTAGATAACATGTGCACTGGAAAATAAAGCTCATCCTTCTAACAGAAGAATTACCTGAGATTAGTGCTTCAAACTACTACTTCTGGGTAAAGATGGGAACACAGTCAAGTGAATTTTTTTAATTCCCCTTGGTAGGGGACCATTTGCCCTGAATTTTACCTTTAACTTCTAGATAGAGAAGAGTTCTATCTTCTTTTTCAGGAATCATTCAGTGCCAGCCATTCAGTTTGTACATTTCATAAATGACATTTTTATATTACTCCCCAAGCCAAGTAGTCTGTTTTTGTCTTTTCCTATAATATAGGCCCTTACATTATCATGAAAACTCACTGATCACCAGTATCTTAAATTGACACTGCATTTTTTTGCCTCAAAGAGATTAAGGAGTATTGCTCCTTGGAAAACCCATCTATCTAGAGAGATTTTTGCTTTATCCTTAGATTTTCTAAGCTTTGATCCTGGATCCACCAGTGAAACATATCAGAATAGAAGCAATGCAACTAATCTAAATGTACATCTATTTACCCAACCACACTTGAACAGAGCATTTTAGCTTTTTGAGTTTAATACAGATAACAAAAACTACTTCTGGAATAGTTAAGCTTTATTTGACATTTTCAGATGCAAAAATCCATACTCAAATGATAAAATCAAGGTTTTTGTTTGTTTGCTTTCCTTTTGTTTTTAGCTTGGACATAATAAAACAACATGAATAATTTAAAAATACCCAAATATTTTTGCAATTCAAAACATTTCCTATATATAGTTCCTATTAATTCTTATATCTATATTAAATACATGCAGCTAGTTTTGTTGGATCCCTATTGTTACCAAATAAATGCTAACTCTTGGCATTCAAGACCTTTCATCATTTGTCTCCAACCAAGTCATAATCTGTGATCTAGACACACTATTAATAAAAATAAATATTCTCCAATCTCACTATACTTTTTTCTTTGTCTATACATTCACACATCTCAGGAATCATACCTAAAACAATCCTTTTCTTCCTCAATTACCCAGGTCAGGTGCCAATTCCTCTGTGAAGCATTCTCTGATTTCCTCAAGTTTGGAGAATTGTTTTCTTCTCTGAATCTCTTAGACCACTCTTTTTTTTTATTTTTTCCTACATTTTTGATTACACCCCAACTTGTATCAGACTTATTCTTATATATCACATCCCAATCTCCCAAGTCAGTGATAAAATCCTAAAAAGTGGGAGTGTCATTTACAACCTTTGTGTCCTTAAACATGGTAATTTGCTTTGTCACCATAGGAACTTAATGAATATGTATTGAATTGAATGTATATGCATTTTTCTCTCTCTTGCCAGTAAATACGGAGTATGGACCTCCCCTTCTAGTGAAAAATCTCTCTTCACTAGATTCTAATTCAAAGGGAAATATAAAAATCAGATCCTATGAAAACATAATATGACATGTCCTTAATGTGCAAATACACATACACCTGGTTGCCAGGTTTGAAATATTGCCATAATAATTCTGAACGAAAACGATACTCAATCCCTTGTAACTTGAAACTATTTCATAAGAATTAAATCACTTCAGAAACAGTACCCTTAGGAAGGTAACATTCCAAGAGCAAAAGAGGTTTTGCAAGCAATTTCTAAGAATAGCTCTGTGAATAGCATATGCTTTTTAGTCTAAGCTTAAAGTGACATTATTACACGAAGTGGTTTCAACTTGGAAAGGGCTTCAGCCCCTGGGTGTAGAGTATCCTGGTAACTGCCACTGTGGCTGACATAACAAGAGATATCACGATTCATTTTTTTCACTGGCTGAGTCTTGTTACTGAGGAAAGTGCAGCTTGTTTGGAGAGGTCTTGATTCCTGCTGCCTCAATATGTTTTCTTTAATGAAAGCAAGTTATAATTATTTCTTCTATTAAAAAAAATAAACTCAACATAAGGAGGAAGAATAAAGTAGCAAGTATTTTAGAAATCTCAATTTAGAAAAAAAAGATTCTTTTGCAAAGACGGATGGTTATTATTTTTGTGTGAAATGCTGTAATAGCACAGTATCTTTTATTTCATTTTGTTATGTGGGTTGCTGGAATAGTAGCAACAGCACCATCTTCTGGAATAAAACATACCAAGCACCAATAAACATTTATTAATTCTTGACTATGTGCCAGACTTTGGTGTTGAACACTGGACCTATAAATAAAAAAAAACAAAAGTTAACCTGGACCTCAAGGAGTTTATATGCTAAGGAGAAAAACTGTATATTTAAATAAACACATACAGGGTGCTTACGGAGCAGATGGGAAGTATCTTTAGAAGAAGATAGTTTTTGCTGTGTTGAAGAGAGCAAAAAATGAGAAAAGGTAGAGTTGGAAAAGGAGAGCATTCCAACTTTGGGGGACATGAGGTGCAAAAAAACAGAGATTAGAAATAAATGGGGTGTAGTATGTAAGGAATAGTAACAACTCAGATTGACCTTAGACTGCATGAAAGGAGATAATACATAAAAATACTGGAAAAACAAGAAACAACCAGATTATAAGGAACTTTAAAAGCCAAGTGGAGGTTTAATAGCTTTATGGAAGATAGATTAGAGTTGATAGAGACTTGAGGAAATCCCCTAATTGAAGAGACTAATTAAAAGTCTATTGCAATAGTCCAGGCAATGAGGGCCTGAATTGAGGCAGTAGCAAAGTGATTGGAAAGAAAATGACATGAATGAGAGATATTGTGGAAACAAGAGGAAAAAAAAAGATTTAGTGACTGATTTGGATATGTAAAGTTAGTAAAAGAGATGAGTCAAATATGATACTGGAAAAAAAGGGGAAAATACTGAAATGAGTCACACTGGGAAAATATATATATATATAAATATGTGTGTGTATAAGTATAAACATTTATTATGCATTCTGTATAAGTGTACATTTAGTTCTTTAAGATTTTCAAAAAGCTTTACAAATATCTCCTGATCTTCATTGTCTACTTAAGTTGTGGATCATTAAAAAGAAGTGATTGTGGGAAATGAATGTAAACTGTTTGCATTTTTGTTTTTCTTCCCAGGTTATTTTTACCTTCTGAATCCAATTCTCCCTGTGCAACAAGAGAACTGTTTGGTTCTGCACACATATACTGTATCTAGGATATACTGCAACATATTCAACATGTACAGGGCTGCTTGCCATCTAGGGGAGGGGGTGGAGGGAGGGAGGGGAAAAATCGGAACAGAAGTGAGTGCAAGGGATAATGTTGTAAAAAATTATCCTGGCATGGGTTCTGTCAATAAAAATGTTATTATAAAAAAGAAGAAGAAGAAGTAATTGAGCACAACAATCAAAGTGTAGAGTGCTTTCTTTTCATGAGAATAGGGATGAGAATGAAGTATCATCTCAGAAAGTGAAAGAAGAAATTAGCAGAAAGATAGAGTGAAGGACTCTTTCCAGTATTTCCACTAAGCCCTCTGACCCACAGCATCTAAATGGTAGAAAGTCTGAGGTCAAAATGGGAAAGTTCTTTGCTCCCTCTCCTGCTCCTATTAAACTGTCTAGTATTAGGAACATAGGAAGGGACCAATGGGGAGAACTTTGAGATTTGTTAGGGAGGCACTGATGAAAACCATAAAATGCCTCTTCAACTTAGTACATAGTGTTTTAGAGTTATTTGTGGCTAAAAATTTCATGGCCCTGAAGTCATTTTGATTGTGAGCCATTCTGAAATTAACTATCCTAGTCTCCTTTAACAATAATATAGAATGTATTAATGGATTTATAGCCAAAACCTTTCTAGCTTGGTAGGAAATCAAATTACAGAACTGAGATGAAAAAGACTTCAGGGACCACTTAATACAAATCTCTCATTTTATAGATGAGGAAACTGTCACTGAGGAAGGTTAAGTGCATTTTCCAAGGCCACAGAAGAGCTACATGTCAGTGGAAGAATTTGAACTCAGATAATTTTGAATCCAGAGCCAATCATTTCACTGTATCACACCACCACCATCTCCAAGTTATACTGGCATAGCTTTAAAGAATTAGAGTCAACTCCACAATAAGCCACCCAGAGCAGACTTTATTGTGTGGAGACAGAGTATTTGATAAAATGTAATAATTATACCAAATATAACATATTTGATAGAATGCAATATATAATGTTTATACACATGTACATATGTACATAAATATGCATAATTCTATACATAAATATATATTTAGATATATATATATAGAAAGAGAGAGAATATTTGTGATCATTTGTTAAGTGAATAGAATATAAGTGAATCTTAGTAATAACCAGAGCAACAACTAAAATGGCACCATAGCTAGGTACAGTAGGAAAAGCACTGATTAAAGAGTTTGAATTCAAATTCCAGCATTACCACTTATTAGCTCTGTTACTTTAGGTAAGTCACTATACTTATGCTTTTCTTTTTTTTTTCCATTTGTGAAATGAAGGGTTTGGACTAGATACATCTCTGAAGTCTCTTCTTATTCTCCTTCCATGATGTATGATGAGATAAGTGGTGGCCCAGTGGACAAAGTGTTAGATCTGAAGTCAGGAAAACATGAGTCCAAACTCTACCTAAGATATTTACTAGTTACGTGACCCTAGGTCATTCATTTAAGTTTTGTTTGCTTCAATTATCAGAGTTGTAAAATGGTGTTAAAAATAGGCCATATTTCCAAGGGTTGTTGTAAGGATAAGTTAATATTTGTAAAGTGCATTGCAACATTTAAGATCTTATGTCAATGGTAGTAGAATTGGTGATGATGATGATGATGATGGTGGTGGTGGTAGTAGTAGTAGTTATTGTAATTTTATCTCATTAATTCTGTCCTCAAACAGCTCTCTAAGTCTTTTTACATTAGCAAAATTATGTGGAAAGGTGAAGTTATGATATGTTTTTTAAAAACTCAAGAAATAAAAAAGTATCTTTAAATGCAAATAAAAACATGCTTTTCAAGATACCTGGAAGAATCATCAAGAATTTTCCAAGAGATAAGAAATGGCTTTAGCATGAATTCATGAAATTAAAAATCTGTTAAAAAAAAAAGTTAAAGACCTATTATATATAAGGGACTGTACTAGATATATATGTGTTTGTATTCATGTGTGCATGTTGATATATGTGTGTATGTATGAATGTTAGGGGGAGTTAGAGAGAAAAATATACAGTTATTTGATAAAGTTTCTGCCTTTAAGAAATTTACCATAATTTAACACACACAAAACATAGATAAATGAAATTTTAACCAACAGTAAATATATTATTAATGTCAAATAAATTAATATAATTAATAATTGCATAATTGCTAATAATATTGCACAAAGGGATAATATCATGAATCAAGGATGGGTGGCAGAAGGTTGAACAGCTAAGTAGGCAGAATAGTGTCTCAATACCTGGTAAGGAGGTTAGTGATTGTTGTTGGCTAATGAAGGCCAGGAACTCAGTCCAGGATGATCCACACATTTTCAGAGCATTTTAGGGACTAATGATATCAATGGTAACTTCCCTATATCTACCATACAAATCATCCTTCCTTATTTCTCTGTTATTTTGCCAAACTTCAAATAAGCAGTAACATGAACAGATCTGAATCTTAACTTCCTAATCCCCCCACATACACCCCACCTTCTAATAATATCTATGGCATTCCTGAGAGGTTCACTATCCACCAAGACAACCAGCTCCAAGAAACCATAAGCAGAATGGCTAATTCACAGATTAGGAAATTAGCTCTTATATATCTAAGGCTTGCTTGAGTTATCTTTGGGAACTTATTCTGAGATTGGCAAAAGCCCCAAGTTTAAGGTATTAAGAGAGAAGGGCTGCATCACATATTACTTCAGGAGTTCAAGGATTTCTTTGTTATTTCTCCATTTTACTTTTGAACTGTTGCACTGAATATCAAAAGAGCTTTATTGGAATTACAATGTGGAAAAGGAGGATTTGAAATAGCTTGTGTGGTATTACTTGTCCTTAGACTCTCAGCTTCCCTCAAACTCATTTTCCTCAGTGTCTGTCTGAATCAGGTAAGAAGGCTTGCAACTGATTTTATGAGATCCTTATGAGGATTAGAACTAAGTAAAATTAAAGGTCAGTGAACTATAATATAATGCTTTCACACCTTGATATATTGTCCAGCATGTAAGAAAGATTTAACTTATATAAATCCCACCATACTATTATGCTTTTCCCACCACAATATATTTTGTGTGTATATGGCTGAGAATTTCTTTTTAATATGATTGATACTCAGTAGAGCATATAGTAAATCTATTATAGTGTTTAACCTTTTAGTTCGAAATTTCAGGAACAATTTGTCGTTTTTCTTTCAACTTACATGATACCAAATAGATAAGTTGTGGATTTAACTAGACGGTTCAAAGGGTAGATAATAGGATCTGATACCTTATATTTCAAATGTGTCAGCCATTCGTTCAGATTCATCTGAGTTAAGGCATAGAAAGTACAATGAAAGCTTGTTTATCCAACATTCAATAAATTAGAAATCACAATTAAACAACTCTTCTCTTCCTTGCTAGTATGAAAATTGGTCTCCGTTTATAAGACCCTGAAATAATTTCTTTATCATAAATGATTAAATTACAGTCAATATAGAAATATGTATTTTATTTTATTAGAAGTCTTTGAAAACTGGCAATCCAAGCATAATTTAGATTATACACGTATATATAAACACACAAATGTAGGTTGTTATGGAAAAATTATTATCTCCCCAGTGGAATCTGAGGTTCAAAGGCAAACTTGTTACTCATTTTGGTTTTTGTACTCTCAGCACTGAGAGCCAGAATTGCAGAGTGGACAGGACACTAGCCTCTGACACGTCACAATTTAGGGTTCATGTCCTGCCTTTGACACATGTTACTATCTGTCTGATTTTGAAAAAAATCACTTAACCTTGATGTCTATCTGTACTCTAAGAGTGAACATCTTTGGCAGGCATTCCCTACACCCATGAAATCACAGCTTTAGTCTTCTCACCACCCATTGCCCTCACCCTCAATACTCTGCTATGTACAGTTTGCTGTGGACGTTGCTAGACCAGGCTCATGACTCACTAGTGCTGGAATGAGTCAATCACCAAGCATTTATTAAACTCTTATTATCAGGCACTGCGCTAATAGTGGAGAAGAAAAGACAAGAGCAAAAATAGTCTGGCCTTAAGGATGTTGCATTAGAGTTCATGATCAAATGCTCCCTTTCTCCCTGTTTTGGGTGATGGTCTCTGGAAAAGCATCAGCAAGTACTTCCTACTACTGTAGAAACTGTAGAACTGATTGCACCACTACTAGACACTGGAGCAAATCAGATGGGACCTCTTCCTCTCTTAAAGTAAAGCTGCCATATGCTTTGAGAGGGAGAGAGGAAAATCAGCATTTAAATAGCACCTACTGTATGCCAGGCCCTGTGGTAAGTGCTTTACAAATATTATCTCATTTGAGCCTCAGAACAACCCAGCAAGGGAGATGTTATTATTTTACAGCTAGGAAACAGAGGCAAACAAAAGTGGCTTTGCCCTGGCTCACCCCCACTAGTAAGTGTCTGAGGCTGGACTTGAACTTGGTTCTTCCTGCCTTTGGGCCCAACTCTCTTATCCACTCCGCCACTTTACTTCTTCACTTTTTGAAAGACTAAGAACCATGATTACTATCATGAATAAGTTTTATGCTAAAGGATGGCAAAAGTCCCCGAATTTATATACGAATTTGTAAACTTGCATATATACACATTTTATTCTTGATCATCAATGCAGTTTGCAAGCTACATTTTCTTTGAATGTCTAGTTCATTCAGGAGTAAGAAATGTTCAAAACATACTGAAATCCTCAGGATTGTCCCAGTCTTAAACAGCACTCAAATTGTAGAATCATCTTATTAGGAGCCTGAATTTTATTATGATTTTTCATTAAGATTATCTCTAAATTTGCTTCAGAAACTGAACTGATTTTGTTCTTTGGAGAGCATTTCTCTCCCCACTTCAAATATATAATTGTTCTTCTCAGCCCTATCCTTGGTTCCCAAACTTCTACATTATTGTCTCAACCTATAATTTAGGAATAAATTATAGGGTACACTAAATTATGCAAAAGGATTTCTGCAGGATATATATTGACTTAGAAAACTACATATTGACATTATCTTGTTCTGTTATATTTTTACTTTATTAAATATTTCCCAATTACATTTTAATCTGCTCTCGACCGTTGTTATTTGTCCTTCCTTCTCAAAAAGGACCAATGGCAGGAGAGCAATATCTTGAGTTGCAAATGAATTGGATTTAAGTGAGGCAGAGTTGTGCAAAGTTATCTCCCTCACTTTCTCCCCCAGAGATAATTGAGTCCAGTGGCAAGACATAGGTCAGTACAACTGGAGATGATCCGAGATTCCATGGGAGACCTTGGCCTTTTTTGTTTGTTTGTTTACATTATATTTTAATCTGAGCTGGACTGGAATGTTGCTGACCATAATTTGACACCTCTGCTATAATTTCCCTCAGTATGAGAGAGTTCCTCACACTGCTGCATCCAACCACATCAGCAGCCTTTTCATCCTAAAACACCCTTCTTTCAGAATCATGCTCTTCCATTAATTAAGTTCTTCTTAGAATTTCTATTTTGTGGAAAAGCCTAGGCTATTCTTTAATCTCCTTGCTGGCCCAGTTCCTGGTATCTTAACCTCTAAAAATAACCCTTAAGTTTTTGGCTCTGTTTTATGTGTATTCTTTCTCCTTTGAAATAACAAGTTCCTTGAGGGCATGAATGGACTTGCTCTTTGCTTTTATTTGTATCTGCAATGCAGTACAGCAACTGATCTGCTTAATATACTTACTAAATATCTATTTCCTTTTTAATTTATTAAGCATTTGTTAAATGCTTGTTTCCTTTTTTAATTTGTTAAACATTTCTTGACTTAATACTTATTTCCATCTTTACTTCCTAAATGACTTTTAATAAGCCTGTTTTGCGTTAGAGATAGAATTATTTGCATATCTGTAGGCAGCACTGTATACATTTTTGTTGATTAAGCAATTAATTTAAAATCTCATAATTATGAAAAATGTACAAATTATTATTGATTGGAAGCATTCTTTGCTATAATTGTTGATAGCTTACAGCTTTTCTTTCAAAAACTGCTTACCTTTTGTTTCATTATCTACTTAAAATAGACCTCTTTCAAAAATAATTTTACAATATACAAAAGCTTATTAGATATTGCTATAAATGGATAATCTTATCTTTTAAACATTTGGAATCATCAATATAATGACTCACCCCTGTATGATCAACTTTTACAAAGTTTTTTTTTCCAACACTGCTCTCTCTATACAATATAAATGATCATGACCTCAAAATCCACAATACATGTTTACTGGGCAATCATAATTTTAAAAAAGATTTTACTTCTCAGATATGTTGGTAGAATACAGATTTAAAATAAATACAGACTGTATTAGAGTAGAAACAATTAAATAAGCAGTGGGGGAAAAACCTTTTGCAACAAATATTTCTAGTAAGGAATTGAGATATAAGATATTTGGAGCACTGAAACAAATGTACAAGAACAAATCTCTTTCCCCAATAGAGAAGTGGTCAAAAGACAGAAATGAGCTATTTTCAGATGAAGAAAGTCAATCTATCAACAATCATATAGAAGAATGCTCCAAAAATAGTTAACAGAGAAACACAGATTAAAATAACTCCAAGGTTATATGCAAATTTAGCAAACTGACAAAGATTAAAAAATGTTGTGGTGGAAATGCTGTAAGAAGACAGGAGTATTAATGAATTGCTAGTGGAGCTATAGAGTAGCTTAACTATTCCAGAAAAATAATTTAGAATTATATTTTTTAAAAGTCAATAAACTATATATTCCATTTGACCCAATGATACTACAATTATAAAGTACCTCAAGATAGTGAAATTCAAATGAAAAGGTTCCATAGGCATAAAAATATGTCTTTTAGTTCACCTTTTTAGCACTAACATTCTTCTTATCATATTACATAACTACAAGTCATCAAACACTGCAATCTCAAAAAAAGATAGAAGTTGAGGATCAAAGGACCATGGAGAGAAGCATGTTTGACATGACTAAGCTACAGCATATTCATTACAAATAAGAAATTATATAGGAGAAAAGGTATACAGGTATCAAAAAAGAAACATAAGAGAAAAAGATGGGCCTGTCATAAAGTGAAAACAAGGGTTAACTGAGGAACAATCTGTACATTCTATTTGTGCTACTGTGATGTGAAGAGGAAAAGGATGTATTTATTTTGGAGCTGGTAAAAGGAAATGGATGAGGATTATCCAAGCTAGAAATGTATATAGAGAGAATACACACCAAACAGATCACAGATCCTCTGTAATGTTAGCATATACATATCAGTAGACTGTAAGCTCCATGAGTAGCAGGAATATGCCTTATTCTTATATTGTTTCTTCACAAGTTCCAGCAGTCTCTTCCCACATAGTAGGTGTTTAAAGCATATTGAATGAATGAACCAACCTTAAAACATATACAGGTTTTCCCCCAATGCCCTTCTAGGTCCCTTTTCATTGGCAAGCATTTTGTCATTTGTTTTGAATGCTATCACCATTACATAAAAATTAGATATATAGAGAGTTAAATCCTGTCAGGGTAGGGAGCCTATAATCCATTTACGGTCTTTTTTGTCTCTGGCTATAATAGTTAGTTGCTTTTGATGAAATGCTCCTAACAGAGACCAAATGACTAACTATTTTGTGCCATATAAAAAAACATGAGTTACTCTTAATTGGAAAAACATGAACTAATCCTTAAGAGTCACATACTACAATCCACAGGGGCTTTTGCAGCTCAGTAATGGCAGTACTTTAACACTGGCCACAGCGTGAGCTGCTCTAATTCCACATTTTTCTACATTTCAACTCAACTCACAGAGCAGAAAAGATCTCCATAAGAACACATCATTTCCCCCGCCAAAACTAATTTATAATTATAGTGTAACTAGTTGCCATGTGTTGCATTTAAAGTGCTTTGAGAGCTTGTATTTGTAGTATAAATGGGTACTTTATATTTGGATGAAACCTTTTCAGTTTTTTTTCTTAATTGCCCTACTTCTTTTCTTTCCTATGTAGCCTGCACCACTCTCACCTCCCTTTTAACAGGATGGTCTCTGACCAAATGTAATAAATGTGTTTAACACTTTAATACTCACTTCTAAGGTTTTTCCTTTTTTTTTTCCTTTTCTCTTGAGGAATTTTGGATGCAGTTAATTGGACCCTAACTACAAACATTTCTTTAATTTAACATGATAAATAGCATGATATAATGGATAAAGAGCTATCCATAAGTTCAGAAACTTAAGTTCAATTTGCATCTCTGGCAAATTTGTCTATGTGAATCAGGTCCCATCATTTAACTTCTTAAGCATTCCCTTTCTGTTTACTTGAGTATTCATTTGCCTTGAGCCTTTTTGACTCCTTAAATTGCTTTGTTTTTATTTTAGTATTGATCCTCTGTCATCATAACCTCAGCCCTACCAGTTACCCATACATAGGGTTACTTATCTTTTGCTTGTTGTTTAGTGATTTCAAGTTGTGTACAACTTCATGGCCTGAATGGGAGTTTTCTTGGCAACAACAAAAAAGACATTTCCTTCTCCAATTCATTTTACATATTAAAAAACTGAGACAGAGTTAAGTAATTTACACATATTCACCCAGCTAGTAAATATCTGAGGCTAGATTTGAACTCAGGAAGATCAGTTTTCCTGATTTCAGGCCTGACACTATCCAGCCACCTATCTTGGGTTACATGATCACATTATACCAATTTACATCACTAATTCCTTTTTTTTTTTAATTTCACAATTCAAATTCCCAAATGACTTGCACTAAATATACTTAATGATCACACATAATTGCCACCTTAATGGGCTTTGAACTCTGCAGTGAAGTATATGCAAAAATCTGTCCATTATAGTAGATGATACATTTGTGCTAGAATAAATGATGATAAAATGATGTGCTGGCCAACATGATCCTAATAATAGCTTACATTTGTCTAGTGCTTCCTAGTTTACAAAATGCTTTCACGTGCAAAATGGAAATAGGTAAAAGAATCACAGAAAGGCCAAATGACTTTGCCACATGGGTGCATTCCTGTTGTCAGAGCTCCATCCAGCCTGAAAAACTATTGCCTGAGGCTCTTAAAAGGAAGTATCAGAATTAGTCCCCTGTTTTGGTCAATACCTATTTTCTCCATTCTATAGCAATTTCACAAAAGTATGGGGTATTTGTGTGGTTTATAGGTTACATGCAGGAAAATGAAAAATATTATTTTCTACAAAAATATAGCCCTGCAAAGGCTAACAATTTGGGGGCACCATATTTGGTGATGGTTGCTCAAAGGATCTCTCAGTACCTTCTGAATGAAATGTAATGCTTCAGCCAGAGGTTGACAAACTGCCGGATATTTAACCTTGGTGACATGATGAAATAGTGAACTGCAGCCACCAATCATTTAAAACAGTAAAAACTTCTTCTTTCATAAAAAGTGCAGTAGTCGGGGTTGATTAGCTCCTTCAAAAAATCTCCACTTCTCGGTCTGAATACAATACTGAGGAGGTGTAGGGAAGAGTATGTTGTTACTAATTCAAAAATATCTGATAAATTTTGGATGACAAACATGGCATAGTATCAAAACTGTTGGATTTAAAGTTATATTATGTGGGGTCAAATCCTAGTTTTGCCAATTATTGCCTCTATGACATTAGGCAAGTCTTTATCATTCCTTTATTCCTTTATCATTCCTGGGTCTTATTTTTCTTATCTGGAAAATCAGATGTTTGAACTAGATGATTTTCTGTTCTAAATCTATTGTAGGACCATCTTAAGGGATACATAGTAGATTATATGACTATCACCAACTCAGTCATAGGGGAACCTCTGCCATTATGGTTTTAATGTTCACAGAACCCAGAAACCATCACAATAACATCACCCCAATTATCTGTTAATATTTTGCAAAAATTCTATCCTTGCCTCCTGCTCTGCCATTCAGTTTTCAGTCTTGTGATTCCTACTTTTTTCTTCTGATGATATAAGCTTGAAAGGCAAATAATTTCTTTTCCTTTGTAATTCGAATGCATAATTGCTATTGCAGTACTCATTAGAAATTTTCCTTAAGACATATAGAATTGGATACTCACTTGACATGCTTTAATATTACTAATCTGGTTTAATAAGAGTAACTTTACTGGAGTAGGTAAGGATATCTAGCCTATAGACCACCTTTATGAGGAAAAAAAAGGAAAATGTTAGAGAATTATGAACCTAAAGCACTCAGTAAAATACAAAAATACATTAGAAGAGCCAAAACAATTTAAATCATGTAAGTTATGCAAAAATCTTTTTCATAAATTTAAGAACTTAAATCAACTTCATGATCAACAAAAATACATTTATGTGATTTTTTTTACAAAAGTACAAATAGTCATATAGTTGCTCTGAAGGAAAACAAATTCATTTAAAGTCACTTAAAAAGAAAATAGGTACATATCCAAAATCGTGAGAGTATCCAAAAATGTTCTCTAAGAGCAATCAATTCAATTTATTAGGCAAATATATATATATACTTTATAGGAAATTGTTACCAAAAATTGTGATTTAAGTGTTTATTTTCATTTTGATGAATTATTTGGCATATTCATCTTGTTTAGGAGTTGTTTAGTTTTGCTTTAAAGTATAAAGGAAGTAACTGAATTCAAGATCTTTGAATGTCAAAATTCAGCTCCAAATACTTATCACCTGAGCCTCCGAGCAGTGTTATAAAAAAATTAGATAATTCTCTACATTTTAAATATTTGACATGACTTTATATGCTTTTTTTCTCATTTAAATCAAGAGGATATCAGTAATAATGTGTCACAAATAAGTAATTTCCTAAATTTTTATCAAGTGCTAAATACAGGAATCCTGCCTACAATAGCTGTTGGAACATCTTCCATGACCTCCCCAAAGAGCTTCAAATGGGAAGATTTTTTTTTAACCTCATATGTTGAGACTAAATCTGCTTCTATGTAAAAAGCATCTGCTAAGCCTGATCTGCATTATAATGTTGACAAAAAAGTTTAATTCCTCTTACATGGATCTTCCTTTAAATTTTTGATGACACTAATCAGGTTTAATGTTTCTCTAGATCTTTCAACCAGTTTTCATGTGGCATGGTGTTCTGGCCATCCCCTTCTCTTATCATCCCATTTTACAGAGAATACCTAAATATCCTCATATAAATACTATGTCTATTTTTTTCCCATTTTCTTCTTTCTCTTCATCTTCTTCCTCCTCTTCTACTTATTAAATTGTTGTCTTTCAATGCAGTAAAACGCAACTGACATATAGTGGGTGTTTAATATTTACTGATTGATGGAATGCAGGTATAATCATTTATTAATTCCATATTTATTAGATTCACTCCATTATTGCTAGAGTTAAGTTTTTTTGGACCATACAGGGTAATCCCAATACATTTTGGATAGAAAACACCATCAGCATGCAGAAAAAGAACTATGGAGACTGAATTTAAATCAACACTTGCTATGTTCACTTCTTTTTTCTGAGTTTTTTCCTCTCCCATGTTTTTTCCCTTTTGTTCTGATTTTTCTCTCTCAATATGATTTATAAAGAAATATGTATTTTAAAAGTTAATATACATATAAAATCAGAAAAAAATAAAACAACATTTTTAGACTATAGTCAACTGATTTATCTCGCAGCAACCTATTTGTATGCATGAAATTTATCCCTTATCCTAGTAATTAAAAAAAAACTTAATAGAAGGACTAAGATCTTCATTACATTCAACTAGAGATTTGAGATTTCCCTTAGAATTAAAATCACTAATGGTTGGGTTTGATATTTCAATAATTTCTAAATCTGTCTAATTGTACTATTATCTAGACTATCTATCTCAACAGACACATTTCTCTAACATTGTACTAAAGTAATTGAGAAAGAGTAGAATTTCTAAATTTTTTTTCAAATATCTGATAGACTTCCCACTACATCCCTTTCTCTGCCAAGAATCATCCACAAGTATAGCATGAGAGACAGTCTTATACTTCTCTGAAACCTAGCTGAAATAATAATGGCTGGAAAAAAGATATGTTAAGCATTTACTCTGTGTCAAACACTGTACAGGGAACATAAAAAGTCTTAGAAGACCTAAGTGTACATGACAAGATTCAGAGTCCTTGTTTCATATCAGGAAACTAGATGACAATGTTAGATCTCTGGAAGATTTAGAAGAAAAACAAATGGCAAGACCTGGTAGTTATTCATTTCATCAGAAAGCATAGAGTTGGTGACTTTCTTTCATCCATAAATTCATCAACTATGGGTCCAAATAGATTCTAAGTAGCCTGGGAACAGGGCAAAGGGAAAGGAAAGAAGGTAAAGGAGATTAGGGGAGAGAAAAGATGCCCCTGATATCTATTCAGTAACTTTGCCCCAAAATGAAATGAGTTTGGTTTTGCATAATATAGACTTGATAATGCTATGCTGAATAACATGAAACTGTCATAATTCTCACAAATTTATTTTCTAGATGTTCACAAACCATTCATTTATTAATTTATTTTAAAATTTTACCAGAAATTAAAACTATGATTTGGAGACTCATTGTTTTTCCTCTTTTGAGAATTAGAAAATTTGCTCTTCTCTAATCCTATGGTACCACACCCTTTCTCCATCATCTCTCTAAGGTCAGTGACTCAGTGCCCACCACTGCTTATTTTTTCAGTACCTTGGCATTTAATTCTCTTGGATCTAATGAACTAATCTCTCATCAGAAGAAATGGTGTTTTATTACTATCTGGTGCTCACTTATCTTTGCTTTCAATTCCCTTGTAAGCATTTTAATTCTGACCTTTCCAGTACAAAGATGATTCTCTTTGGCAAAGAAAATTCAAGGAAAATAGTTTACTATTTGGTCTTTTCTCCACTACTGATTGTCGTTGTCACTTCCACTCAGAATAATCATCCTGTCCCTTTGTGTTGGTCAAAAGGAGAACAACTCAAGTAAATCAGAGGTATCTCAAGTAGAAAAACTGAAGAGTTTTGTTTTGGCAAGTGGCAGGACAGTTGGACATCTCACTACCATCAGGATGGTCTGGCAGTGGCAAGTGGCAGGGTACAGAAAGCAAACAAGTCTTAGATAACATTCCCCATAGGCTGGACTTCCATTCTGATAAAGCAGAGTGAATGACCTCACATTGTAAGTCATAAACAAGGAAATACTTCTAACCCACTCATATCTTTAGGATTACTATGTTACCTCAAATGGGGGTATTAATGCTGAGGTGGCAGTAGCTTAGTTTCATGAAAATAGGTTATTTTTGTAAATCACATGATTTCTGGAAAAATGAAATTTGACTTGAGGTACAGCCCACCTTTGCTCAATTTTAGAGCACTATCTCCATTTTGCAAGACAGCTTTCACAGTTTATTTCAGTCACCGTTTTTAATGCTCTTCTTTTCTTTCCCTAAATTAGTGAAAAATGTTTTGTGGATTATTGAGTCTTATAAATCTCTATTCTCTCCCATCTATCTTTTACAATCTTTTAGTTCAAATATAATAACAACTGAGATTTTCCACGAAGAAAACCAGGAAATCCAGGAGGTAGGATTTATAGTATGTCACTTAGCCCAGCATATGGGTTTAGCCATCCAAATGGTATAGAATATCACACTTTTCTAAAACTATTCTCTACTCAACATTGCAAAAGTAAAGGGCTAGTTTGTTTTTTAATCTGAGCTTCAGTGTATGCCCATTTTTATCTAAGCTTCTTTGTGCACAGGTTTACATAATATATATGAGAACTGATTATCCAAATGCAATGTACTCATTATTATTTCTATTCTAATCAACAACTGATTTTTGAGGATGACATTCAAGGAGGAAAACAAATGAGAGAAGCCAACAACAGCATCACTATTACAGAACATAATTTAAGTGTTTTCTACCTGGCAGCAACCACAAGGTTGTGTAAAGGACTTTGATGAAATCTAGAACATATTTACCTAACCCACATATGAAGTCAATGGGGTGGTCTTTAATGTATACAAGATTTAACGGTTAAGTATCTTCTTTAGCATTATCTCTGACTCCTCACACTTTCTCAGCCAACCTATATGTCCATTCAGTTGTCAAATACTGCTGTTCCTATCTCCCTAACTCTCATATCTTACTTTTTTCTCTATATATGTAACCTTCATTGTATTTCAGACTCTCAATCATTTCTCCTCTGGACCACTGAAATAGCTTCCTATTTGTTACTTTTTCTACAAAGATGAAATATGAATCTTCAGATATTTAAAACCCTTTGCAGCCTATCTCCAATCTACCTTTTACTAGATTTTTATTATATTACACTTAATAAAGTTTTATTGAACTGAATTATTGAATAGTAGGATGGCCTAGTGCCAAATTCTTAGAAATGTATGAATTACTCATATGTGAGGGATTTTCTACCTCCACATCACTAAAGTCTGTGAAGTTCTAGAAGTAAATTATACCTAAATTTCTTGTCTTCACCATTTGTTATACTCCACTGAAGTTCTACCCTTACTCTGTACACATACACACAAACACCCTTATCACAATCAAACCCTATTTTATTACATTTATAGGGCTGACATTTTATTTTCTTACCTTTGTTGAGAGATAGAGACAGATACATACACATGGAAAAAGAGGGAAGGGGGGGACAAGAAAGAGAGGAGAGAGAAGAGAAAGAGGAGAGAGAAGAAAGAGGGAGGAAAGGAGGAAAAGAGGGGGAAAGAGTGAGAGCACGCTACAGGCAAACTACACATATTACATAAGGAATATCATAATTGGAATAATGAAGAATAATAAAAAGAAACATTATATGGACCCTATGCTCAAGAATCTTATCATTTAGTTGAGGAATAAAAAGCATGGAAAATTAGATAGCAATAATACAATTAAATAACACAACATATAAGAATAAGTAAACAAAAGGACACATAGTATTCAAGTTGGAAGAATTTAAGAAAACATTGATGGGCTCTATACCCAGAGAGAGAACCATGAGAACAGAATGTAAAACACAACATAGCATTCTCACTCTCTTGTTGCTATTTGCTTCCATTTTGTTTTCTTTCTCAGTTTTTCTTTTTCTTCCTTCTTGATCTGATTTTTCTTGCACAAGATAATTGTATAAATATTTATACATATATTGGATCTAACATATATTTCAACATATTTAACATGTATGCCAGCTAGGGGAGAAGGTGGGGGGAAGGAGGGGAAAATTTTCAACAAAAGCTTATGCAATGGTCAATGTTGGAAAAATTATCCATGCATACACTTTGTAAATAAAAAGCTTTAATTAAAAAAAAAGAAAATATTGATGGGGGGTGGAGAGGGACTAGAGAATTAGAAGGGTACCCTGGAAACAGATTGGGATAAACCTCCAATTATATATTAATGAGGTTATCTTCTATGGTTATGAGGCTACTAAAGACTTTTGCAGCAGAAAAATTCCATGAGTAAGATAATATTTTAAAAAGACTAATTTGATAGCAGTGTACAGGATGTTAAGATATGTTATGATAATAGAGGCTGTTATTGCATGGGTTTATGTAGTTTTGGGTAAATGGAAAAGGAATTAATAAAATAATGATATTGTAAGGAGCATATTCAAATTATTTAAGAGAACAAACAAGCTTCATATATTGGGTGTTTAGAAACATTTATATAAATATATGTATATATATATATATATATATATATATATATACACACACACATAGTTATTACCTCTTTAAAGAAAGTCTTCTGAGAATCCTACTCAGAAATACTTTGTATAACCAAATAAAGTTACTCAGTGAACTTTACAATTCTAAAACTTTATCTTCAATATGCCAAAATTCCAATTTTTGACTAATTCAATCAGACCTCTCTCCATCTAAACCCTGTTTACAAGACTGTACATTACAGAAATAATGCTAAAACAGCAAAGGTAAACAGAATCATATGTTTCTTACCACTACACTCAGTACAGTAGTAGCCATTACCAAATAATGCAGATTGGAATTGGAGACTTCAGTCTTTTAGACTGAAGGACTAAATTAATTCAGGGAATTACAGTGTTCTGCTGAAGGTGCTATTTGATGCTCTGAGAAGCCAGACTCGTTGAGTTCAGCTGAAAACAGCATGGTTTTAACCCATAGTAAAATAATTGTAGTTATAGTAATCAGGCAGCTGCTGCAGAGAAATCTGTTTTGTCAGTAGGCAATCACCCCCTTGGGGAACCAGAGGCACCTGACTGCATCTCAGGTTTTCTGAGTAAAAATTAATTACCACAAGAAGGCTATACTTGTTTTCAGAACCTCATTATGTAATAAAGATTACTGTTTAAACATTCAGCACATAGTGTTTTGAAAAGGAAAAAAAAAACTTTGAAATAGACTATAAAGTAAATAATAAACTCAGTAATCTTTCCAGCAAGAATAACTCTTCCCACAAAAATTGTATCTACTACTTGTACTGATAGACTAAGAAATTAGAAAAACCTGTAAATCAACCCATAAACAAATGAATAAATCTCATCTGCAATCTCTGTGACAAGAATCTGTCCAGTTTTTGTTTGATCTTCAAAAGCAAATGTTTCTTAGAAATGATCTAATTTCTAGAATTTTTTTGTTCAGTTATCAATTGATCTAAAATAGCTTCTCAAGTCCCTTACAAATCTGAGATTCTATGATTCTTTAAACACTTCTAATAACAAGGAGCTCACTATCTCACAAAATAGTTCCTTCTATTTTTGAAAACCTTTAATTAGTAGAAAGTTATTCTTTATATTAAACTGAGATCTAAGCCTTTGTGTAACTTTCACTCATTGGTCATAATTAAAAAGTGTGTATTCATGGTCTCTGGGTTTAAACCTTAATTTCTGGACTTGGAATCTGGATTACCTGACTTTAAAATCTGCCTGAGACACCTGTGAGCAAGTAATCATTTATCTCGTCTGCCTCATTTTCCTCATTTAGTAGGTAGTTGATTATGAACAATTACCCATTATCTGCTTCAGTGTCTTTAATTATAAAATGAGGATAATACTAATACCTACCTCTCAAGTTTGGTGTGAAAATATAATGGGATGATATTTGTAAAGTACTTTGTAAACCTTAAATGCTATATAAACATCATCATTTTTATGTGATAACAAAAATTCATTAAGGAAATAATGTGTGCAGAACACTGTACTAGTCATATGACTAGAGAAATTTAAATAAGAGCATTTCTGATCTGGCAAAAGTTGAAATAGGAACATATTATAATTATAGATGGATATAATAGATAATATAACATGGTGGACATAATTAGGTTATGTTGCCAGTGAAAACATGTTCCAAGAAGTAACATAAAGAAAATTATCTCATGATCAGAAGAGAATGGTCTGATTATGCAGCAGAATTGAGAAGTAAGAGGTAGCCTACAATGACAAATGTTTTTAAATGTGATGTTTAAAAATAATACTAGAAAAGTCTAATATTTTGGATGTATCCCCTATGGAGGTCCTTGTATAACAAAACTAAGAGTGACACTAGATGAGAATGCAAGAATAGGTTGAAATCTATCACTCCATAGGGAAGGACACTTAAATCAGTGAGATCACGGAACCAATGAAGTACGGATTTACATTACGTGATAAGTGACAATAAGTAACTAAGCAATATTGTTAGTGAGATCTTAGAAATTTTCCTGACAAGGGGTTTCTATCAGTATGGTATTTTGACATGTTGAATTTGTAGCTACATGACCTATATATTCAAATCCTGAATCCTCCACTTATTTCTATGGACAAAGGCAAGGTATGTGCTCTCTCTTCCTCATTTTCCTCATCTATAAAATGGAAGAATTAAACAAGATGACTTCTAAGGTCCCATCATTAAATGTGTGATTTGATGATCTAAAGAAGCTTCCTGGAGGAGGTGTCATTTGAATACTGTAAAGAATAAATATGAATTTACTAAGTGAAGAGAAGAAATGAAGATATTTCAGACATAAAACATTGTGAGCAAAGTGTAATATTGTGGTTCATGTTCAAGGGGCAAAAACCTACTCTATCTAAAATATAAAAAAAAAACACATAGCAGAATTATTTCGACTGAAAAGACGGGGTGCTTGCAAGATTGAAGGGATCTTGAATTCAAAGCTTAAGACACTGGCCTTTGTTGATACAAGGAAACCAATGAAGATTTTTCAGCAGAAGAATGACATGACCAAAGCTATATGTATGATAGAAATTATTCTGGGGCATTGTGAAGAATAGTGTGAGGGAGAAAGTAAGAATCATTGCCATGGTCCAAGACAGGAGTATTGTATACTTACACTAAGGTAATGGTAATGGGGAGAGGAAGGGACATATTTGAGTAGAAATGGAAATCAATGGCATAAGGTAATTTTTTGTCTATGAAACTTTAAAGGGAAGAGTCAACTAAAACTTCAAAGTTGAGAAATTTGGTTGTCAGCAGGAAGATTAAACATAGGGAAAAAATAATCTCTGACATTTATTTTAGATGAGGTAGAATATGCCTATATATGCAGTTAGTAATGCCATCTAAAATTTAGAAGAAATGTCAAAAATAGAGGGAAAAAACTGATAAGCATCTGACTATATGTCATATAGATCTTTAGAAAGTATGAAAATGAATGAGATTAATGAGTCAGGTTAACTAGCATTTTTGTTAGTTGCTTACCATGTACAAAGCACTATGCTAAGCATTGGTAAAAATACATATAAGTATGTAAACCATCTCTTTTACATTCTAATGAGGTAAGACAATATAAGGGAACTGTAAAAAGCAAGGGAGTATGGTAAAGTCCAGGCCAGAGAGTCAGTTAGATATGATTGGCCTGGACTTCTACCTTAAAAGAAAGGTTCTGAAAGAAATCAGCAATCAATCATAGGGAGAGGCCACAGAAGCAACGTTGTTTTCAACATGAAGTTAAGTGAGCTTGCAGAATGAATGGATTTTTATGCCATAGTAGAAAAAGTCCAAATAATCAAGAACAAAGCTTATAGAGGAATAGAAAATTAATAATGAAAAGTGAATGAAAAAAAAAACATTACCTTGAGGAAAAGCCATATAAAGGGGTAAGGAAGATGTGAAACTAGCTAAAGAAGCAAAGAAGCAATGGTTAGAAAATAAGATGGGAAGTAGGAGTGTGGTATTCCTGGAGGTGCAGTAAATCAATCAATGTACTTAAAGCACTGTTTCTTCACCTGGGATCCATGACCTAGTTTAAAATATACACACACATACATGAATATACACATTTATCCATAATATGTATATACACATACATATATGTATTCAATAACTACATATGTATCATATATTTGGTAACTGCATTTCAATGTATTTGTATTCATAAGTATTTTAATTTTTATATTTAAAACCATTCCCAAGTTTCTCCAGCCTGCCAAAAGTATCCATGATGCACACACAAAATAATTAAGAATCCTTGATTTAAAGGAACTCAGGAAGGTTAGTTTAGTGAAGAAAAGAATAAGGGAAGTGGTTGCTGTCTTCAATCATTCCTCATATGATATGACAAGCAGACCCATATTCATAATTTGTGCTTTAGGTATGGTCTTACCAACTGTCATAGACTGGAGTATCACTAGGAGCAAGAGTCTTCCAGGCAGTGACATTCATATGTTTATTGATTCTTTCATTTATTCATGATTTCAGTAAATATTTATTAAGCACATATAATGTATAAGACCACAGTGAATACCTGAAGAATTGTTATGCACTTTCTGCTTACTTATTCTCTTTGCTTTCCTGAGTGTTTTGTTCCTTCTCCATTCCTGGGGTCATAGACTACAGTGAGCTCCTAGATGAAGTTTTTTTGCCATTCTGCAATGATAAAACTCAGTCATGTTGAATATCTGCTTGTCCTTTAACTTTTGCTGGAGCTAGACACAGTGTAAGCAAAGAACTAAACCCAGATTTGGGGGATTGAATAGAATTATTGCAAGTAATCTGTCTGAGTCTTTACATATTATCTAAAACCAAGAGCATTAGAGTTAACAGTACTAAAATATAACCTAGAGTTGGATGACAAAGAAAAGACCTATAGAAGTACAAGCATGACAACTCTCAGAATCATTTTTAAATAATAGCTTTTTATTTTCAAAATATAGGCATAAGGAGTTTTCCACATTCAACCTCAAAAACCTTGTGTTTTAGATTTGTCTCCCACCCTTTCTCCCACCCCTCTCTACTAGACAGCAAGTAATCCAATCTAGATTAAACATGTGCAATTCATATGGATAGATAGATAGATAGAGATAGATAGAGATATATCCGCAATTATGCTGTACAAGAAAAATCAGATCAAAAAGGTAAAAAAATGAGAAAAAAATGCAAGCAACAACAACAAAGGTGAAAATAGTATGTTGTGATCCACATTCACTCCCCATAGTCCTTTCTCTGAGTGCAGATGACTCTCTCCAACACAAGTTTATTGGAATTGGCCTGAATCAACTCATTGCTGAAAAGAGCCACATCCATCAGAATTAATCCTGTTGTTGCTATGTACAATGTTCTCTTAATTCTACTCACTTCACTTAGCATCCCTTCATGTAAGTTTCCCCAGGACTTTCTGAAATCATCCTGCTCACTTCTTTTTTCTTGCCATCATTTGCTTATCCCCTACTTTTTTTTGAAAGTAGTTCAGAAGAGCAATTAGGTGGTATAGTGGATAGAGCGCCAGCACTGGAGTCAGGAGGACCTGAGTTCAAATCTGACCTCAGACACTTAACACTTCCTAGCTGTGTGACCCTGGGCTAGTCACTTAATCCCAATTGCCTCAGGGGAAAAAAAAAAGTAGTTCAGAGCCTTAGGCCTGATCAATTCAAGAGGTAAGCATGTATGAATTAAGGATATGTCCAATTACAAAACCATGAGAGAATCTAGACAAGATCCATGACAAGAAAAATCCTGATAACTATTTTGTAGATTTATCCAATATGTTTTGTGGGAGAATGAAAGTGCAAAAACATGCAATGATAGAACTATTAGAAACCATTTAGTGCAATCCTTTTGTTTTAAAATGTGGCCTGGACCAGTTCCCTAGCTCATATAGCTAGTCAATGCAGAATCATAGAAAATGAATGATTAGAACCCTGGTTTTCTGACTCCCTCAGAAATCTTTCATTACACCATATAATTCTGTGCCAAAATATTTTTATTTAAGCTCCATAAAAATCTTCTATAATAGCAATGTAGTTGTTAGCCTTTCCAAAGTTTTATATACTACATTTGGCATTTTAGTCAAGTGCTTTAGCCTGATCAAAATGTTTCTTTTTTTAATAACATAATTATTAGCTACTTATCTACATAAAATTCAACTGTGAGGTATTTTTTAATCCAAAACAAAGAAGCTGAACCAAAAAGTAATACTTTTGTATTAAAACATGTCTATTTATCCACCCCATAATCTAAATGCAACTATTCTAAATTAATTTATGTCTTTCTTAAAATATATGCAAGAAATAGCTCTGAGTAGATATCAAGTTGCACAGCTATAACTTTGCAAATTACTGAGTAAATGTCATGACAAAGCAAATTAGGTAAAAAAACATTAGGCTTCAATCTTTCCTAATAAGCCCTCAAATGGTTTTTCACTGATTTAGCATAGTACACCATTATTCCTTTCTATATTAATCTTTACATTGGCACTTTTATTAGAATATTTTGTTATTTTTAATTCCTTTGTTCTTTTCTTAAAATTAAAATAATCATGTGAGCTGGAAATGAGTCAATAGAGTGAATTTTCAGTGGGATGTGAGAACTACCTTTGCCAATGTAGATCGCAATCTCTCTCTGACTGAAATGAGTCCTAAGACTCCCTACCAGGACTATTGAGTGATTAAAGAAATATAAAATTAGAGCTCAAAGGGACCTTAGAGCAGGAGTGTGCTTCACTCAGCACATACCAGGCCCTGTGAGCAGACTGTTAAATGTATAAGGTGAGAATTTACATTTTGGCAATTGGAAAATGTTATAAATTAGGATTTGATTTTTGGTTATTTTGACTAAAGTGATGGAACAAATATTAATTATGTAGTTTAAAACCATGTGTCATGCATACATTTTTAAAAGAGAGCCAGTTCCCCAAATGATAAATGGTCAAAGGATATGAACAAACAATTTTCAGATGATGAAATTAAAGCTATCTATTGTCATAGAAAAATGCTCTAAATCATTATTTATTTATTAGAGAAGTGCAAATAAAAATATCTCACACCTCTCATTTTGATTAAGATGACAGGAAAAGAAAATGATAAATTTTGGACTGGATGTAGGGAAATTATGACACTGATGAATTGTTGGTGGAGTTGAAATGATCCAACCATTCTGGAGAGCAATTTGGAGAGCAATGCTCAAAGCACCGGATATCCGTAGATAAATCATCAAGGAAGAAAAAGGACCTATATGTGCAAAAATGCTTGTAGCAGCATTTTTAGTAGCAAAAAATTGGAAAATGAGTAGATACCCACCACTTGGGAATTGGCTGAATAAGTAGTGTTATGTGATGGTAATGGAATATCATTGTTCTATTTTAAAAAAATGAACAAGCTAATTTTAGGAAGGCCTGGAAAGATTTACATGAATTGATGCTGAGTGAAACATGCAGAACCAGGCATATATCATACACAACAACATCCAGATTATGCAATGATCAACTATGAAAGACTTGGTTTTTCTTAGTAATTCAGTGATCCAAAGCAATCCCAATAAACTTTGCCATCTGCATCTAGAAAAAGAACTATGGAGATTGAATGTAAATCAACACATGGTATGTTCACTTTTTTCTTCTGTTTTTTTTTTTCCCTCTCCCATGGTTTTTCCCTTTTGTTCTGATTTATTCTCTCCCAACATGATTCATAAAACAATGTGTATTAAAAAGAAATAAGGAAAGAAAGAAAGAAAGAAAGAAAGAAAGAAAGAAAGAAAGAAAGAAAGAAAGAAAGAAAGAAAGAAAGAAAGAAGGAAGGAAGGAAGGAAGGAAGGAAGGAAGGAAGGAAGGAAGGAAGGAAGGAAGGAAGGAAGGAAGAAAGAAAGAAAGAAAGAAAGAAAGAAAGAAAGAAAGAAAGAAAGAAAGAAAGAAAGAAAGAAAGAAAGAAGAAAGAAAGAAAGAAAGAAAGAAAGAAAGAAAGAAAGAAAGAAAGAAAGAAAGAAAGAAAGAAAAAGAAAGTGAATGGATAAATAAATAAATGATGGGAAAAAATAAATTTACTACTCACCTATTGAAATGAAAGTGATGATCTTGATTGCCAAATAAAACTTTTTTTAAAATAAAACTTCATAAAAACATAAAAAATAAAAATAAAAAATATAAGTGAGACAATTGTTAAACATTTATTAACACATCTTTTCCATAGAGGCTATATAGTTCAAGCTATCTCATATAATAGATGAGGAAAGATGTAAAGTGACTCATTAAGGCTCATACTTTTAATACTGGGTGCAAAATTTGAACCCACTCCTTGATTTCAAGCTTAGATGTCTGAGTAGAGGCTCAATATTACATGATATATGATTGAACATTAACAGTCAAGCTATACTTGTGAGACCTATAATCAGATTAGCCACTGGGCATGATATTTTTGGATAAAACAATTCATAAAAGCCATCTTCTAAATCAAAAAGGGACTATGGTTTGCATTAATGAAGGACATATACACTAGCAAAATCACAAATCCTTAGATGTTAAAACATAAGTGAATTCCTGTACAACACCAGTCCAAATGTAATGAGGTTTATCTATCCTGTCATTGAAATGAGTTGGAGAGTTACATAACTAATATTGTCAGAAGAGATTCGAGATTCCTAACCACTAGACCATCCTGACTCTCTGATATTTATTATTATTAAACATATATATATATATATACCATAGATCTGCAGGATCACATATTTCAAGCCTGAAAAGACCTTGAAGACCATCTAGTCTAAATGGTTTCTTTTGTCCTTATATGAACAACTAAGTTGGATGTAGGTTGTGAGTAACAATCATTTAGTCAATTAAGTTGCACATCTAAGATTCAAACTTAAGACTTTTGAATCTAAATCTATCATATTTTCTATATAACACCTGTCAAGCATCTACATATACAAACATATTCATACACATGTAATAAACAAACTAGGTGTTGGTGTTTCACTTCACACACAAAAAAATATAGATTTTTCAATTTACAGAAAGGATTCCCTGCTAAAATCCCATTGACCAATAAGTTCCCTTAGTATTTGCCAAAATTCTATTTTTATACAACTTTTTGAGATATACCCATTGTGTCATAGAGGAAGCCCACTACTTTCTACCATATAGCAGTTGTCTCAAATGCCCCCCAAAAACTAAACAAAGTTTAGTTCAAAGAAATTAACATGACCATCATGAGTAGTTGGTCTCTTCTGATAGGTTGTCCTAAAGTCTATTTATCTTACTTGTTACTTGATTTTCTTGAAAAGCCATGAAAAATTAGCAAGCAGGAACATAGCAGGATCTTTTCTTTCATTTCTCTTTCTCTTCTTTCTTCTAAAGACTGGATCTCTCTACATAGGGTTAATCCCAATACTAATGGGCTGCAGGTTTAATCTACTCCATTCTCAACATGGGTCAGTTAACCCTTCCTTAAGCAATATTATAGCCCTCCATTTCTATTGGCTAAATTTACTGGATTACAAATGATTATTTAACTATCAAAAATCACTGATCAACATATTAAAACTCTACTAACAAGTATTCCAGTAATTTCTACTAATTAATCTTTTCATTAAATAGTAATTGATCAAATATCACAAATATCTCAACACCCTTTTTTTAACTTGACAGAGAACACTTTTAGTTATGATTTAAAAAAAAAAACTTCAGGGCTCAGAATCTAAAATGATCTTTTAAGATCTTTGGTTGTCTGATTCAAGAAGTTCCCAATGAAAAATAAACCACTTCAATAGAACTGCCATCTTTTTTACCATGTTTTGCATTCTTTTCTTCCTTTGAACCTATAACACTATCCAAAGTTCCCTAATGAAACGTGATAGCATGATAACTGTTTGGGTGGTACTCCAAAAAAAAAGAAAAAAAGAACTTTTTCATTGCATCAAGATGTTCATTTTATGTCAGCCTCTCGAATCTGTCTAAAGACTGTTCATATATGACTATAATTATTACTATGGCTCCTTCAATAGCCAGCAGCAAAAACTAGATAAACTACAGATACCAGATGGAGCAACATAAGTCATTGCAGTTCAGAACTCCCAATCTCCAGATATCCACCAACCTCAATCTCCTTAGTAGTTTGGCTTACAGGTATGTACCAAAATTTCTGATGGCTCAGTAGTTCTTAAGCAATGCAGGAACTCGATCTGCACCAGAAGAAAGTTTGGCTCTAGAATTAAATAATTCACCACAAGCAAGAGAACCAGAGAAAACCCAGAGCAACCTAATATAGTTCATTTTCAGGTGTTTATTCTAAAAAGAATAATATAGCATGTTATACTAAATTAATTATTCTTACATTGCCCTCAATAGATAATTTTTAGAGGACAGAACAGTGGCTAGGAATTGAAGGTTGGGGAAAATTCACTCTGAGGTTTGGCATCATTCCTTTATTTTAAAACAAAATGACTATTACTTTTAAATTGTTTTAAATCAATTCAACTAATGCTGAGCGAAACAAGCAGAACCAGGAATACATTGAACACAATAACAGCAAGAATGTGCAATCATCAACTATGAGAGACTTGGTTCTTTTCAGTGGTTCAATGATCCAAAGCAGTCCCAATGGACTTTGGACAGAAAATGCCATCTGCATCCATAAAAATAATTATGGAGATTGAATGCAAATCAACACATGCTATGTTCACTTCTTTTTCTGTTTTTGTTTTCTCTCCCATGTTTTTTCTTGTTTGCTCTGATTTTTTTTCTCCCAACATGATTCATAAATCAATGGGTATTGAAAATAAATTTAAAAAAATAAAATTAAACCAATTTGATGTTATTTCAAAAATTATGAGCACAATAACAAGTTATATAGGAAATATCTGTTTTTTTATCCTTTATTTAGTAATGAATATTAAACAGGAGCAAACAATAAAAGATAACATCTTAAAGTGGAGATTATGTAATCACATTTTTTTTTTAACAAAAAGGATTCACTTAGGAAATCTTAATGTACCTTGTATGCTCTATATAATGGGTAACATCATTAATCTAAACAAAAAAGAATTTGGTATTGTCTTTCTCATAATTAAAATTTTAAATAATACAAGCTCAAAAGGAGAATTATAGATTTCATTTTTCCTATCTTCCTTTTTTTCTTATCTTCATCAAGTCCCTCAGGACCATCTTGATTACAGAATATATGCTCCATAAGATTATGAAAAAAATCTTGACAAGTAAGAATGATCTTTTTCTACTGCAGTACCTTTTCTGGAGGTTCTCCTTAACTTCCATTTGCATTGATATACCACAGGAGGTATATGATTCTTACTCAGCTAACCCAAAAGGCTACAGTTTCTATTACTGTCACGCATGGGTTCCCACAATTATACTCCACAATAATTCCAACCATATGTACTTAGTTTTTTTAGAGGGTATATATACTAAGCATACATCTAGATAATAGATTTTACTGAAATGCCCCCCAAAAAACTGGGACCACACTCTCACCAAAAACATATAAATTCCTGGGGAATAGGATCTCAAACTTAAAGAGCCTATATAGTCAAAGAGGATCTTAATTTTGTGGATACTAGAATTCTTTTTTTCCCTTTGTGGAGCCTTCATGAAGTTCCTATTAGCTACAGTCCTCTGTCAGGCTTCAAGAGACAGTGCTTCAGAACATCACAAAGCTTCCTTTTTTTCTTAATATGTCTACTTTGTGTTCCTTTTGGAAGTGTATTTGGAAATTGTTACCTTTGGGGGTAGGAGAGGAAAAAGAGAAAGCAGGAGAGAGGAAAGGTAGGAGGAGAGGGAGAGGAGGAGAAAAAGGGAAAAGGAAAGGGAAAAAGAGATGAAAAGGGACAGACAAATAAGACAGAGAGATAGACTCCTACTCCATTATCCCCTCAAAGGTAATTCCCTCTCAAAAATCTTGAATAACCATTTTATTGGATTGCTGTATTATCTATTGACCCAAAGGTATGTTGGTTCCTTTCATCTAAAAGTAAGATGTTTCCTATATTATTTCATCATACTTCATTTACTGATAAAAGTACCTTATCCTCTCCAATCTAGAACTTAGGCACATCGAGTTCACACTATTTATTTAATTATTCAATCAGACCTAATTTCTAATTCATCTTCTGGGAAGTATAATATTACATAATTGGGATAGGAGTAGAAATTCTCACTTATACATAATGATAAAGAATAATGGAGAACTAACCTACAAAAGCTAACACACAGCAGTTAAATATCTAAAATATTTGGGGAATAAAATGTTCAAATTAATTAAATACTATGTTAAATTGAAGGTTAACCTAATACTCTTTCTGTTCCTATTTTAATTGTCCAAGACCTTTCTAAAAGACATTAACATTCTTCCTATTGGTTCAAAAATATGTTTACATAATTCTCACTGACAGCAGAGTTGAATTTAGAACATATTTAATTTCCTTAGAAGAGTATAATATATATAATTTAATCATTTTATTCGTTGATGGCCCTCGTGTAACTTATTGTAATTATGAAAAATCATTTAATTTGAATTTTTCAGTGCTAATGGTATAGAATCTCTATTGACTACAAGACTCAATAAAGATTCCTTTTTAATATATTCCTGTTACAATTTTGTTTCCTTTTATCTTATCCTTGTAAAAGTCCAGTTCTAAAAAAAAATGTTGATATAAAGAAGACTTTTCTCAAACAGTTAAGATTTAACTGTTTGTAAAATTGGAACAATGAAACTTTAGTGGATGGAAGTAGGAAGGGATTGTAGAAAAGGTTTAATTAAATGGTTTGATTTTTGCTGATTTCTAGTTAAAAAGAAGTCACATAAAATGTCTTCAGAATATAATTTAAAGTTTTAAACTCAAGAAAACATCTACATTACTTCTCAGATAACAGGTAAATCATACACATACACATTCATGTTTATAGCTAAATATGTGTCTATATACATATATATGTTTTATATATATACATATATATAGTAAGCATTGCTGTATATGAATATTGATATACAGATGTACACAAAAGTATACATTATATACTTGTAAATATTTATCTATTTTCTCCCATATTCTGGTGATGCATTTACAGTTAAAGAGAAAATGCAGTGGCACAAAGAGGTCAAGATAATTCAGTCAGTTATAGTCTTTTCTTCAAATATAATTGGGAGGGAGATTTGATGGCTAGTCAGAGATATTGGTATCTCTCAAGTACATTGTATTATTGTCCCTAAAATGAGGTTTTTAAAAATCTAATAAAGAAATTAATGCTTCACATATAAAACTCAGGTATATGAATCAGGTATACAAATTATATTACATGTTCAGGTCTAACTAAAATATATTCAATAATTGTTTACTTTGTTTTTGCCAATATTTTCATGAATATGTTTATAGTGAAACTCATAAGACTCAGCTTAGTCATGTCAGGCATAATAGGAGGAAGATATTACATCAAAACCTAAGTATGAAGCAGTATCATAGATACAACAAATGCTATAGACTGATTTGTTAAAGAGAAACTTTTTATACAAAGAGGTTATTCTCTTTGACTTTAAAAACTTTTCACTCACATTATACAATTTTTTTCTTTTTATAAATGTTTCTATAAGGCTATTCTCTTTCATTTCAAAAATATTCATTCATATAACAGAACATTATCAGATGGCTTGGTTTGATTAACAAATCAGGGGAAAAAACCTATTCTATGGGCAGGAGAATGTAGTGAATAAAATGATAGAGTTGACAAACTTGCATTTGAGTGCTGGCTCTACCCATTTCTGGTGCTATGATCCTGGATAAGTTATTTTAACTTCTTTGAACTTGAATTTACTCTTCTGTAAATGTGATCGTAGCATCTGCTCTTTCTATCCCATAAGAATGACTGACTAAAACTTTAGATTTGGAAAGGACCAGTCAACCATTCAATCTAACCCATTCCCCCAAAAGGAATCACCACTAATATACCTGAAAAGTGACCATTTGGTCTTTCCTTGAAAACCTTCCATGAGCGAAAATTCCTCACTTCTACAGTTAGCCCATTATATTTTTTCACAGCATTAAGTATTAGTATTATTTGCATCAAACCTGTTTCCCTCCTTTGCATCCATAAGAATGATCTCAAGAGTAGATTGTTCATGCAAAAGCTGTTCAATTTTAAATAAATTAAATTATGTATTTTGTTTTTTTGTGATCATCTCTACACTTTAGTCAAATTGCCCCTGGTAATAATTTTAAAAGTTGCCTGATCTTGTTCTAATCTATATTATTTTTAATGGAACAACCTTCATGTTCAGGACACAAATTCATTTTAAGCTTACTGTGGAGTACGATTTTAATCAATATACCTAGCTGACCTTGGAGAAGTCTATTAACCTAAATGAGCTTAAGTTTGTTTATCTACAAAATGAGGACATCAGACTAGATGTTCTCTTCAAGTAAGTACTACTGTGAAGAAAATTCTTTGTAAGATACATAGTGCTCTATAAATTTTTTTAGACAGGTTGTCTAGATCTGTGATTTCATTTATATGTGGAATTCCCTGCTGTGGAACTCTCTTCATTACTCCATTTGGGCAACTCTCTGAATCCTATAGTTTTACACAATTTCCTGTGGCACCAAAAAGTATTTAGTTAAGTCAATAAGACATTTAACAAGCACTGCTACACTTCGGGGCAAGGTGCATATATTAAAATATGCAAAAAGAAAAACAGTCCTTACTGTTGAGAAACACAGAGTGAGAAAATATACAAAAAGGAGCTGGAAAGCAGAATAGGAGGAGGGAATAGTGTGAAAGCACCCATAACTGGGGCATAGTGCTGAAGTCCAGAAAGATCAAAAACACAACTGGGAAGAGAATGAAATTTAGCTAGTCTTGTCCCCTCAAAAAAAATGGAAATTCTAGGAGGAATTAAACAATAGTAAAGAGGAACAGGCATAGCAAGAAGTTGCCTATTGACACATGGTAGGTGCTGTTATTGTTGCGTTAAATTCCTTGAGGAATATCACCCTGGAGCACTGAAAAATTGTTTTGAAGTCAATTGAATAAAAATGTAAAAATAAATGTAAATATCATAAGGAAGTAAAATGCCATTAAAATGATATTTACAATAGTATCATATTTGTATTCTGATTATGTAGTTGGTTCAAAAAATCCTGTGTAATTAATCATGTTTAGTCTTATATACACACTGAATAAAAATAGTCCCTATTTGGTAACCACAAGTGAGGCTCTTCAATTCTATAAACTTGGAGAACTTAGAGAGGATTTATATGAGAGTAATAAAAATGATTGAAGGGCTGGAAATAGGATTTAGGAATAAAGGTTAAATGAGTTGACATTATTTAAGCTTGGGGAAAGGAAGGGCAGAGGGTGGCTTAATAATGATCTTTAAAACATGAAGAATTACTATACAAGAGATTCCTGTCCTTATTCCCTACCATTGCTAGTAAGAACTGGACAAAAGGAAATCCTAAAGAATGATAGATTTAGGTTGGCTATAAAGAAGCTTTTTTGTTGATTTCCCTCCCTAAATGAAGTGTGGTAATACATGCCTACATCCTGACTTTAAAAAGAAAAAGCAATTTGTCTCCTGCAAGGCCTTCCAAGAAATAGAAAGTTTGTTTTTTAAAAAAACACTCCAGAAGCTGGTAGATTTTTTTTTAAAGATGATGACAGAAAAAATACCTTGTAACCCATTTGCCCTTGTTCCCCATGGTAACTACTGAAAGGGGATCCAGAGATGAGACAGAAAGAGAAAAGAGTCTCTCCTCAATTACTGTAATAACCTCCTAATTAGTTTCCCAACTTCAAATCTCTCCTTCTTCTAATTCATTCTTAATAAGGTTGTTCAATGATTTTCCTAAGACACAAATCTGACCATGTCACTTTCTTTCTTGGCAAGCCCCAGTAGATTCTTATCAACTCCAGGATCAAATATAAACTCCTTTATTTGGTAAAAATTCACATCCTAATTCCAATGTACTTTTCTAGGTTTATTATATATTACTTCCCTTCCCATGTCCTACAAAAAAAGATAGCATTTATATGCCACTTTAAGGTTTACAAAGTGATTTTTCTCATTTGATTTTCTCAATAATCTTGAAGTAGTCTTCTATCATTGTCCTAATTTCACAGATGAGAACTGGTTAATTAACTTAGCCAAGTTCATATAGTTTATATATGTAATAAACATCTGGAGCTGAATTAGTACCCAAGTCTTCCTAACTCCAAGTCAGGTCCTCTAATCACCTTATACAACTCAACTGGCCTTATAGTCACCTAATTAATCAATCACCAAGTATTTATTAAGTACATGCTATATGCCAGACAGTGCCAAATGCTGTTACATATATATGAATGAGATAAGCTTTTTTCCCCTCAAGACACTTATATTCCTATAAGAGGATGAAGAATAGGGAACAGAGATACTGTCCTTTCTGGAAGGAAAACAGAATGTAATGCTCCATTTTCCAATTCAACAGCATAGGATTTCCCCTATACTTGAAACATCTTCTTTCCCCATCTCTGCTTCACAGAATCCCTAGTTTCTTTGGAAAATCAGCTCAAGCACTACCTTATAAATGAGAACTTTCATGATTTTCCTAATTATTAGTCCACACAATCAAATTAAATTGTATTTATATCACATACATTTACATACACTTAAATATATACATACATTATATCTCTTTATGGAATGAAAGTGATTTGAAGGTGAGTTCTCTATTTTTTCTCTTCATATCTCAGGTGCCTAATAAAATGCTGGCACATAGTAGGCAATTGATATTCATTTGTAGGCGAATAGACTGTTTGAGAACAAACACCAGAGTAGTTCATGAGCAAAAGTAGTTTTACTGCACTCTGCTAATGGGCCTTTCCTGAGCTGGACTTTTTTTTTCAATCCAACTTTGAAAAAACCAGTTACTCTGCAGATATGACCACAAATGCTGTCACTCTTCCCCCTTTCTAAAATTGGCAATGATTGCCTACACACACCTGAAAGATTCAGGCAGCAGTATTGTTGCTATATGGTAGATATCTGAAGAGACTTGGAGGAAAAAAGAATGCAGTCAGCAACTGGAAGACAAATTTGAAAATATGGAAGGAGTTTGGTCCTTTATGCAATTGAGAGTGAGTAGTGATCTTAAATTGGCATTTATATATATTTCCCTTTCAACTAAATCATAAGCTATAACCACCAGAGCAGGAAAGTTAGGAAGTGCAACGTGAGTTACATTGTCGATAACAAATATCATCAATTCAGTATTTAATAACCTTGTGCTTACTATATTAAATGTAAGAGAATAAGCATTTATACATATAATACTGTGCCAGGCACTGTGCTAAGGACTTTACAAATGTTACCTCTTTTCTGCTCATCACAATCCTACAAGGTAGGTATTATTGCTATCAACATTGTACAGTTGAGGCAATACTTATAAGTATCTAGGATGCGGATTTGAACCTATATCTTGGCTCCAGGTGAAGCATTCTATTCATAGCATCACCTAGATAGGTGTTGGACAACAAAAACAAAAAAACAGCTTTTGCATTCAAATAGCTTATATTCTACTGGTAAAGGGAAATCACCTGCAATAACTTGGCAATATTCATCTACAAAATAGTTACCATCTCTATCCTCATACTGTCGAAGGAGAAGGAGCAGGTAATTATTATTTTAGTTACCAAATGGGTGTGAAAGGGAATGAAAATCATTACAAAACCACTATAGAAATTCCATTTAATATTATGGTGCTATTCAATAACCTCCATAATTGACCAGATACTTTATGGAGAATTTTCAGAGTGAGTAGGAATAATGATGAGAAATAATGAGCAAACATAGCTAAAAAATGAGCAAAACAGTGGAAGAAGTAAGTATGCAAATCAGAGCTACTGAAATGTGTATTTGAAAAAATGCATATTTTCTTCATACATTATCTAAAATTATGAGCCCTTATCAGATTAGTTTAACCAATTAGAATCTGGCTATTAGTGAGACCAAAGACTCAAACCCAAAGCTAATATCTCCCCACATACTATAGGAAATTATGACAGACATTGGCCTCCATACCATTTCTCCCCAAAGACATTACATGTTCCAACTCAAAATTTTCATGGCTATACCTTGTTCCTATATCTTATTTCCTATACCTGGTTTCTTTTAAGTCCCAGAAAAAATCCCATCTTCTACAAGAAATCTTCCACAATCCTGATTAATGATACTGCCCTCCTTTTATTGATTATCTCCAATTCATTATGACTATATCTCATTTGAACAGAATTATTTTTGTATTGTCTCCCCTATTAGACTGTGAACTTGAGATCAGAAACTGTATTTTTTCTTCCTTTGTATCCTCAGCATTTAGGACAATATCTGACACATAGTATGCATTTAATAAATTCTTATTAACTTGCTAACAATTTTCTAAGGACCTAGGTATCATTGTACTTTTTTAAAACTACAAAACTATAGATCCTGCTTCTGACAATAACACCCCACCACATTGCCAATCCAAAACATATATAGAGACATAAAACTCTACGTCCTATAAAAACAACCTAGGCCATAAATCATTGCTAATTATCAGAGCCATCTTTACATGCTTGAATCACTGTTAATTACCAGAATCATCTTTACATGCTGAAGTCACATTATTTTCTATAATAAATTAAAAATATTGCTTTTGGTCAGTATGAGTACATTTTAATGAAACTAGAAGCTAAAAAACGCTCCTCTTGTCAGGATCTAATGCATAAATTATTATTCCAGAATGATACAAAAGTCACTCAAGAAATGGTTAACTTTTTTCTCTTAAAGAGAACTTTTTTCTCTTAAAGCATTTATTTGCTGTAGGAGGCAGTCCAGTTTATATAGCAAGAATTAATCCATGAGAGCTGCATGATTTTGCTGAAACATCTGTTCAATATTCTGAACAACCAACTTCATCTTTTTCACCATACAAAAGGAACACAATCTTACTTATGATAAACATTTTTTGTAATAGCAATCATGCAGCTGCAGAGAACATGTTTTATCATTAGATAATCACATCCTTGGGGGATTAGATGCACCCGGCTACGTCTTGTGCTTTATACATAGGAAATTTAATTTTCTCATAAATGTCAAAACTGCTGCCTTGCTACATATTGCTTAATTAATAATTAAATCATAATTCTATCTTCTCACAAGCTATGTTTAAAACTATATGTGCATATACAAAATATAATATGCAAACATAGCTAAATGTAGAGAGCAAAGCATTCCACGCTTATTTTTATTATCTATATTAACTTGTACTTTTTGATGAATTTACCTTGACAGTAAACATTGGTTAGTAAAAATGGTATGAATGAATAAGGACAGTACATGTTCTTAAGGGTCTCCTCTAGAAGTGAGAGTAATCCTTTTTTTTTTTTTTTAATGGTATGAGAAAGTAAGAATATCAATAAAAAGTGAAGGGATAATCCACTGAATTGTACTTCTTCAGGCTACTGATGCATGTATCCTTATCAAGGGCTAAAAGACATTTTTTCAGGATAGTAATACTTTCAGTGAACTCACTTACAGTGTTGTTAGAATAGTTTGAAAAGCTGGACAGTTCCCAGTCTCTTCAGGCAATATTAAAGCTTATCCTATTTCCAATTTTTTACACCTCCTCCCCACTCTATTGCCAAGTCCCCTGAAAGACTAGGAACAAATGCAAATTAACAGATATTGAGTGATAGACTTTTACTTGCCTATTATGAGGGAGAAAAAAGTAACTCAGTCCTGAGATTCTCCTTAATAAAATGAGTTCCACATCATATCCTTACTCTCCCAAGTGTCCAGAAAAAAAAATATGCAATTGATGGATAAAAGAGGCCACTAGGTAATTAAACTCACATTCCCATCCACCATTCCTCCAGTGTTTGTTCTGGACCAAGGCAAGGTGCTGTCTCATTTCTTTTCAGATGAATCTGAAAGCACTCTTCTTTCTCTTCTTATTGGACCTGCATAAAGACAGAATATCAGAAAAGCCAATATCCTTTAAATTTCTTACTTTGAGCACTATTCTGAGTACTGTAACAATGTGACTATAGAGACCAAAAGAATAATAAAAAAGATAATTCATGGTTAAGTCCAAGTTCTTTACATGTAAATGTGCTTGGAAATTTTCAGTAGTAAAACATATAGTCTACTTAGAACTTTATTAAAAGGAATAAGAAGAGTAGGTGATTATCATTATGGTGGTATTTCAGGGAGATGAAAGTTAAGCCTATAAAAATAATATAAATATTAAAAGATATTTTATAGTAATATGTTTTTGTTTCTCACTTATTTTCTCTGAGACATGTGAGATTCATCTAAGAGGGAAGAAAGCTTTTATTCAACAATTAGTGGTAAAACAAATAGTCCTGTGAAAGGCAACAAGTACAAAGTCAAACAAAATTGTAAAGAACTCAAGTCCTAGCTTGTATCTTAATGATAATAATAAAAACAAAGATGCCACAGCCCTCAGAAAAAGGAAAAGACTGAGGGGTGGAATGGCAAAAAAAAGTGCTAAGTTAATTCTAATAAAAACCTAGAGAAATATTTACTTGCTTCATATTTTTGCTGAGGGTTTCTCAGGCTCGAGTCCAAGGTCAAAATGAAAGCAAGGCTTCATTGCTCTTATTAGGTGCCTACAGATGCTGATCTGAGCAAGTAAAAAAAAAAAAAGGATCCCTAACTTTCAGAAAAGATAAAATATGGAAAAGCATGTAGATGGGAAGAAATCTGATATAGTAGAAAAAGCATAGGACTGAAGAGTGAAAGAACTGGGTACCAAGTATTTACTTTGTACTTTTGTATTTTACTGTCTATGTGACATTGGGCAACTCACTTCTCTCTGAGCCTCAGTTTCTTTATCTGTTAAAAATGTTTAAATCAAATTTTAGTGATTCCATCAAGCTACAATATTTTATAAGACAATGAGTAATTCAGGGAAAGAATGAAGCAAAGGTTGGAGTGAATTTAATAAAAGAAATAAGCAAGTAAGTGATTTCATTGCTGCATTTCCTGAGAAAACATATAAACATTGTTGTTGTTCTTATTTTATTGTGAAGGAAACTGAAATAAACCGGTTTAAGTGACTTGCTTTGAGTCACACAGCTACTAAATGTCTGTGACTGAATTTGAGCCCAATCCTTTAGCCACAGATATCTAGCTGCCTCAGATATCTCCCTGAGATTGCTTTGTGTAGAAGACTTCATTGTGATAATTGTAGTAATACTTAAATGTTACAGGCTCTAGGAGACTGAGTGAATTAAAAGAATCTATTTTTCATGTTTGAAACAAAGGTGCAAGGCTAAAAACCATATTGAAATTAAAATCCTACTCCCTGGGAATTTCAAAACAGTTGCAATCATGAATACATTATTTAAAAAGCAAAGTCAGACTTTTATGTTGCAAGTTATTTTGCCACTTCCTATTTGTTCATTCATTTAGTAAGTGAATTAACATTTATTAAGTGTATATTGTATATACTGGATTACTGCCATCTAGGGGAAGAGGTGGGGAAAGGGGAGAAAATTAGAACACAGAGTTTTGCAAGAGTTAATGCTGAAAAATTATCCAAGCATATGTTTTCAAAATAAAAAGAATTAATTTTTTTAAAAGTGTATATTGTACATTATACTATATACAAGAAACTTCGCTAGATGGAAAGAGAAATACAAAGACAAAAGCAAATCTATTCCCTCAAAGAATTTATATCTAGGGCAGAAGAACAGAAGGGTAAGTGAAGGGAAATAACATGCAAACAAATAAGCAAATATAAAATAATTTTGAAGAGTTAAAGAGAACATAGCCAACTTGGATGGAGTAAAATTAAGGGGGCTAGGCAGGTGATAAAAAAATGACTTCATATAAGAAGTAGCATACAGGAACCAGCAAAAACGGCTAGTTAAATTGGAATCTAAAGTGAAAAGAAATAATGCGAAATTTCTCCAGAAAGGAAGGTTGGATAAAGATTGTGAAGGACTGTAAAAACTAAACAAAGTATTTTTTCTTTTAGAGAAAAAGGATGGCAAGATCAGGCAGATGCTTGAAAAATATCATTTTGGTATTTATTTGAAAGAGAGATTGAAAATACAATAAATAATAAATAAATAAACAAAAGAAGAAAGAAAAAGAAGAAAAAAGAAAACAAAAGAAATATTAGGCAAAGGCCATTTGGAGGCTGACACTATAGTTGGTTGCTATGTTGGGTATTTGTATATTTAATAGGTCAGAACTGTCCTTATCATCATACACACACACACACACACACACACACACGCACACATAGTTTCTGTCACAGAAAATATTAGTCACAGAAATTTTATTCAATAACTAAAGGAGATTTTATACATACACATACATGTGTAATATAGGTTGGTCTTTGGTATTTTTTTGTTTTCTCTTTTTAGCCTTAGTTCCTTGGGTAGGGTAAGTGCTTCATTTAATGCATATTTGGATTTTTATGAAGTCATGAAAGATATGAATGCCTTACCACCCACTCATGACATACCAGAATTGGAGAATACGTTATATAGTTTGAAAGAAGTTGTAAGAACAAATGAATATGGCTCCTGGTAATTATGTCAGGAATGGCATGTTTAAAGAAAAATAGGATATTTTGCCTCTGGAAGGGAAGATTCAGGATAAGAACATATCCAATGTCTTCATTTGAAGGACTGTCTATGAAGGAGTAGATATCCTTTTCTTGAACCACAGAGGAAAAAATAAGATCAATGAATAGAATACACAAAGCAGTAGATTTTTATCTGGAATGCTGTAGGCTGTATTTCAGCATATAGCACCAGACTATATCACCTCAAATAACCTTTCCTTTTCTAAGATTCAACAATTTTAAAGTAAAAAACACATCCCCTCAGGAAGTGATATAAGCTGAAAAAAATTCAAGAGATGAGACACATTTGTGGAAAACAGATCAATAGCTTTTAAAAGAAACTAGGGTTGCTGTACACAACTTTTAGAGGTTAACATAATGGGAAACAACTCTGATCTACCACAAAATATAACAGAAAAAGTGTTTGGCCATGGGCATGAAATGTCAGCATAATATTCTTTGCATTTTTATAAAGAACTGAAATGTAATAATATTTCAACCAAGCAACATCTTGCATCAGTTGAAGCTTCTGGTTCTTATTTAATTCATTGATATTAATTAAATTGTTAACTGAAAATTGCTTTTGGCAAAAGTCCCCAGAGAAGATGTCAATCACCTTCTAAAATATGAATACATACAGTTGGCTTTCAAGTACTTACACAGTGAGGAAAAAGTGATACAATTGAAAACCAAAATAATTTCTTAAATATGTTTTTGGTTTTGGAATTTTCCCATGTATTTTGTAGTTTAATTGACCACCTAAGTGTGACCCAATGGCTAGAATACTGGACCTGGAATTAGGAAGATTTAAATTCAGATCTGTCTTCAGACCCTTACTAGTTGTGTGACTCTGAAGAGGTCCTTCTGCCTTGTCTAAGTTTTTTCATCATAAAAATCAATAACAACACATACTTCCCAAGACTGTTGTAAGGACAAAGTTAGAGAATATTTGCAATGTTCATTACAAATCTTAAAGCATTATACAAATGCTAGTCATTATTACTTTTATTTACCAATTGATATAATCTATATCCATGGAGTTTTCATACTAGTAATTCCTCTACATGAATGAAATCACAAACCTGATGCCCCCGAGTCTGATATTTAGCCATTGATAGAAATAAAAAGATATATATTTACATATTTTATATAGGAAAAAAATAAATGCATGCACATGCATCTATGTACACCTACATGCATACATACAGACATACACATGAGTATAATTTCCTTCAGGCCATAGCAGTTTAGCCACAGAAGAAAGCAACCCCAAAGGTTCTAAATGGTGGAAAGAAACTGAAGTGGTATTAAAATGTGCCAAAGTCATCCTGCCATCTAGGGGAGGGGGTGAGGGGAAGGAGGGGAAAAATTGGAACAAAAGGTTTGGCAATTGTCAATGCTGTAAAATTACCCATGCATATAACTTGTAAATAAAAAGCTATTAAATTTTTTTTAAATGGGCCAAAAGTAATTCACAAAATAGGTTAGCCATGCAGAGATAATTGAGAATCAACAATATATTTTTCTAAATATCCATTTTAGAAGTAACTTATAAAACTCCTTTCCAACTTCACGAATTACTGTGTGATAGAAAACAGTTTACAGTAGAAAAATGGCACACTGGAATAAGCCTCTTTTGAAATTCTTGTTACATTTTCTCATCTGCTCATTTTTCACAGTAAATATGATGTCTTCGTTTCCTCTCCTCTTGGATTTCACTCATCTTGTTACCACCTTCAAAAGTGCTTCTCTGGCATCCAACCTGATTTCAGATTGAGTTTCCATTTTAAAAAAAAAATCTAAATTGGAAGTTAACGCTAAAGCAGAGCACAAATAGAAACTAAAACTTGAAAGAAGCCTAGGCACCCTGTTGAATGGCTATTGAAAATAGGTTGGAAAGGCAATTTTGTATGCTGCTCTTTTTCAGTATCTTATAACTTTCACTGCTGTGTTCAGCAGTTCTTTGTTGACGTCTGGCCCACTATCAATTTTTACTTCCTTTTAGAAAGCTAATTTGAGGATTTTATTTTAGATAGCAATTAGGTTGTGTGTTCTCCAACAGCCACTGGTATTTTGGAGAGCTAAATAGAAGTAGGAAATCAAGAATATGCCCTTCATCCTAAAGTCAAATAGTGAACTCTACCATTCTCCAACAAAGCAAACAGAGAGGAAAGAGAAGAAAGGAGAAGAGAGAGAGAGGAAGAGGGATAGGAAGGAAAAAGAAGAAAAGATTTAAAGAAGAAAAATATTAAAAATAAACCCAGATTTTAACATCTGAGACTTTGATTTTTTACAAATTTAAAACGAGGATAAGTACAAAGCAGCATTCTTATGATTCATAGCTGTATTTCTGCTTGAAATGCTTATGTTCAAAATAGAAATTAATGTAAAATCAGTATTATACCAACATCTATGTGATTTTCATTATATATTATGTTTTAATATCTTAATAGGTAGAAGAAAGTAAAGGGTTTTTTTTTAAGATGGCAAAGCTGAATTTGGAGTTTTATACTCAATTTGAATGCAGAATTAAAAACTGCCATAAAAGTGTAATTATCCAATTAGCACCACTGAACCATTAATAATAAAGGGCACATTAAAACCATATCTATGCAAACCATCACAAAAATCAAATTTTATTTTTTCTCTAGAGTGACATCCTACAATGCTGTCAGTTAATTATCTGAGAGCTCTGGAACAGATCATTTTAAAAAGCAAATACTAGAACTACTCAAATGATTCATTTCTTTTTGGTGTGCCTCCAGTAGAGACGCTTCTTGAAGATGCTTACCAGACATTAAAGTATTAAAAAGAAAAGAGGAAAAAAAACAGAAATAGAGAGTAGGTAGACATGTTTTCAATAGCAAAATTTTTATACATGAGACAGCAAAGAAATATGAACTTCATATTATTTTTGTCCCTAAGCAAAATGCAAGTCACTGTTAACATAGACACCCCAAAGTATCTATTGAAATTTCAGCTATCGCAAGGTCAGGTACTTTGATGAGGCAGGATTATACAAAAGAACATAAGATATCTACTAAGTAGATTGCTCTTTCATTTTCACATTTCTCTATAGTTTTCTATGGAAAATATTCTTTTTTTCAGAAAAAATAGATCTGTGAAAGGTGAATTTCCATTTAGAGATATTTCTTAAAAGAACAATTTTACATATTATATCATATTAATTGTGGATTGAAATTATATATATAAATGCCTAATACCATAAAGCCATAACTGAAATCACACTGGCCCAAAGTATTCTCTCCCTCTTGGAAGAGGAAGGTATTTGAATTTGACTTTAAGAGACAAGCCAGCATTGAATAAGTTTTGAGAAAATTCCTGAAGAGCCATCCAAGGCTTTGATATAGACATTTGCCCCACCTGCTATGAAAAAAGAGTGAAAATCCTCCAGTTTCTATTTGTCCTTCATAACTTCCTAGACAAAAGTATCCCCCCATTTGCAATGCCTATGAATGTGATGAGTGAGAAATATTCTGACCAGAGTAGCTTCCTGACTGTTCCACAGTGAAATCAGACCTGGATTTATGATGGAAGAAAATCAAAGAAAACAGGGATTTATTTCTCATCTTATGGGATTATCACATTAAAAATTTAGAGTACAACAAAAACGAGAAGATCATGTGATGATCAACTATGATGGACTTGGCTCTTTTCAACAGTGAAATGATTCTGACTGATTCTAAGAGACTTGTGATGGAGAGAGCCACCTACATCCAGAGAAAGCTATGGGGACTGAATAAGGATCACGACATAATACTTCACCTTTTTTGTTGTTGTTGTTGTTTGCTGCTTGTTTTTTTTTTTCTTTCTCATTTTCCTCCCTTTTGGTTTGATTTTTCTTATGCAGCATGATAAATGTGGGGATACGTTTAGAAGAATTGCACTTGTTTAAGTACATTGGATTACTTGCCAAATGGGGAAAGGGGGCAGAAGGGAGGAAATTTGGAACACAAGATTTTACAAGAGTGTATGTTGAAAATGATCTTTGCATGTATTTTGAAAAATAAAAAGCTATTATAATAAAAAAAATAAGTATACTTTGTCAAATAAATAGGCCTCTTTTTAATGTGCATGTAACTGATACAATATTTCCATTAAGGATAGTAATTAAAAAGTAACAATTCTATCTTATCATTCCTTTTTGTTCAGTAGTTTTGTTGTTTGTTTGTTCCCTTGTTTTTCTGGGACTGGTTTTCCCTAGTTTGAATGTGTAGCAGCCACTCACAGCTGGAATCCACTACTGATTGGCACAGGAATGGTAATTTATCCTGCTTCTTACCTCAGGGAGACTGGTGGTCCTTTATGATAATCATAATGCTGCTGGACTTAAGGCTAATACTGGTTCAGTTTGTATAGTGCATCTCAAGACTTCCAAATACAAACAAACAATCAGCCCCCATCCCCGCCAAGCAATAGAGATTACAGGAGAGAGCCACCATACCTACTACATAAATTCATTCAACAATGATCAGTTAAATTCTTACTACATCCAAGACACTATTCTAAGAATTTATCATACAAACATAAAGAATGGGGTACCTTCTACCCTCAAGGAACATGTATTCGCCCACTAAATATAGAACATTATACTAGGTGATGTGATGGAAGTGACGCTAAAGAAAATAAAAAATGTCCTACAGAGCTTACAATCAAATTTTTATTATTTATTTTATGTCTGAAAATTATTGTTTATATTAAGTGAGTATATTTCCTTTCTTCTTTCCTCCCTTCTGACATTTTCTTCAAAATAATAATTTTTTGTTTATGGCAGCCCTGTTTGTAGTGGCTAGAAACTGGAAAATGAATGAATGACCTTCAACTGGATAATGGTTGGGTAAATTGTGGTATATGAATGTTATGGAATATTATTGTTCTGTAAGAAATGACCAGCAGGATGAATACAGAGAGGCTTGGAGAGACTTACATGAACTGATGCTAAGTGAAATGAGCAGAACCAAGAGATCATTATATACTTCAACAACGATACTGTATGAAGATGTACTCTGATGGAAGTGGATTTCTTTGACAAAGAGACCTAATTCAGTTTCAGTTGATCAATGATAGAGAGAAGCAGCTACACCCAAAGAAAAAACACTGGGAAATGAATGTAAACTGTTTGCATTTTTGTTTTTCTTCCCGGGTTATTTTTACCTTCTGAATCCAATTCTCCCTGTGCAACAAGAAAACTGTTTGGTTCTGCACACATATATTGTATCTAAGATATACTACGACATATTCAACATATATAGGACTGCTTGCCATCTAGGGGAGGGGGTAGAGGGAGGGAGGGGAAAATCGGAACAGAAGTGAGTGCAAGGCATAATGTAAAAAAAAAATTACCCTGGCATGGGTTCTGTCAATAAAAAGTTACTATAATAAAAAAAAAAAGTAAGGGTTGTAAAAAAAAAAATAATTTTTGAAAAGGAGGATTAAAAGGATGGGAATGAAAAAAAGAAAGAAAAAGAACTATCCTAAATTATATAAACAAAGAAGAGAGTCTGTGATCAAAAGCTATTGTAGCTAAATAACAGGGGATGGAAGGATTAACTTTGAAGGCTAAAAGAGCTCACTATAGTAATCCAATTTCAGGTTCTTGGTAGATTCTCTGTCACAATTTCAGAAAAGAAGTATTAGGATAATTTAGATGGCATTGCACTGTCCAAAGACGATTTTGATAGGACCACTTTTACTGTGTAAAAATTACATTGGAAACCATTGTCAGCAGCAGTCTGGATATGTAAGCTTATGAAGTTCTTTATCAATATGATAGCACTTAATGTCTCCCTATTCTTCTTTTGGTTATACATTGACAGATGGAGCTGTCCAGTACTGTAACTATCCTTGTGAAAAAACAAGGCAAAATTAAAATGCCATGATACTAAAGCTCTAATAATTACTAATTATAATTCTATGTAAGATAGTAGTAGTATATCCCTAGTCATTAAAATGTTCACATGCATATTACTTATCATTTGGGTCTATATTGCTTATGCCTTTGGGTAAAATCTGCTTCCATTCTAAAATATAAATATTTGTACAGAAATTTACTTACTATAAGACATGTATGTCAATTAACATTTATTAAGCAGTTGCTATATGCCAGACACATAATGCTAAGTTCCGAGGGCACAAAGAAAGAGAAAAACTAGCCTATGTTCTCAAAGAGTTTACAATCCACTGGAGGAACAACTATGTACAAATAAACTATTTGCAGGATAAATTGGAGATAAGCAACAGAAAGAAAGCATTAGAATTAAGGGGGAAAATAGTACCAACTGAGGGCTTAAGTTCTCCTGCTTATGAATTCAGGGAACTCCTGATCCCTTCCCAAATTCCCTCTCTAGTATTTTCCTTAGAAAACTGCAGAAACTATCCTGTCACAGAGCAGGTTGGGTAAAAAAAGAGAAACTTAACAGAACTAGGTAAGGACACACACAAAAGGAACCAGCTGGTGGTTTCCTGAAAAAGAAAAGACGGTAACTTGCCATTCAAGAAGAGATTCTAGAAGCTTTTATCAAAAGGCTATTATTTCCCACAGTTTCTTCCAATACTCTCTCCCTGTCCTTGATTATGATGCCTCATCTATGTTCAGTCTTAGCCTACATTGCTCTTACCCAGACTATTAGTAGAAAACAAGGCTTTACGCATGTTATTGGATAGACTTTTGTGGGCTTACTTGAGGATCTAATCATCATCTATATCATGGTTTCTAGGGAGAAAATGTCTTAATTGTAAATATTTGTCTTATAAATATGCTTTTGGATGATGGAATATAAGTTCGAGACTAAGAAAATAATTGAATATGAAATATTTTGTATTTACATTGGATATATATGCATATAAAGTTTTTATAATGTTTCAAGAATTGGTGAAAAGGAGCCCAAACTGTTCAGACCATATACCAAGAGTTTCTACTCCCTACAAGAATTTTTTTGTTTTTTGCTTATCCTCTAAATGAGGAAATTTTTCTATCCCATTTGTTATCTTACTGGTGACTTTTAAGAAAAGTGAAATAGCCCAATTCAATTATACTTTTGGAAACAAGTTAAATGGACTGTGTTCAAAGCATTAGGTGCTTTGAACTCAGAGTTATAATAAAGAATAAGGTTTGAGAAAAAATGAGAATTGCTACAATGTCATTGAGAAATACATATGACATAGCTTTGGAGCAAAGTAAGTGAAACATCTAGGTAAATCAGAAACTGAGAAAATAAGCTACGCAGTGTTATTCAAAATTAATGTCTATACTGGTTAGATATAATAGTTAATTGTGATATACTTAGAAGATAATTTTGATTCTTAACTCAAAAGTAGTAAAATTCACTTCAATTCAACATAATTCTTGAGAACTTTTGTTTAAGGTACTAGTCCTATGGAGTACAAGAAAGAGGGGTGAGGGATACTCTCTGCTTTCACAATTACTGCAATCTAGTTGGGGTTTAAAACAGAGGAAAGAAGACAAATGTAGACTAGACTATACTGTAAAGTAGTTAAGTGTTATAAGACAGATCCAGATTGTTAAGGGGTTTCAAAGGACAGAGATCCATTTCAGTTGGGAAAAATCAGAAAAATATGATATTTAATATTGTCCGTCCAAGCCGCCTAGAGTTGAAGATTAGTGGAGATGAGCATGAAAAATGAAGTAGGGAAGGAATTTCAGATGGAAAAATCAACATGAGAAATACATAAGAAGAAAAATAAAGGGCTTTTAAAAAATAAAACAATTAAATATCATAGTTTATGATAACTAAAGTACGTAGAGGAAGTAAGTATTGTGCTACATGGTGGACCTATAAAGTCAAAAAACAGTCCCTGCTCTTAAGAGTTCACCATCTGATTCATTCCCATAAAAGAAAAAAAAAAGGATTTTCTTATTATTCTTATCTTCCTTGATATTTTTTCTTATGGGATCCAGTGCTACAAAGTATTGAAGAAATTACATAGCTCAAGTCCTCTATTTTACAGCCTAGGAAATTCTAGGACTTCCTCCAAGAGATTTATTCCAAGATAACACAGCTAGTGAAGCAGCACAGCTGAAGTTAGAATTCTTGTGCTCCAAACTATACATCCAGTTTTCTTTTCCTTATATATGTGTAGTTGTGTATGTTTATGCCATTTTCCAAAGATTTTTTATTGTAGACTGGCATTGAACATTTAAAACAGAGAAGTTCTCACTGGAAGTGAAAAAAGAAGGCAAAACCTATAAGCCCTTTATCTATAGACTTCCTAATATGTTCTTTCAAAATTAGAGTGCCAATCAGCTTTATGGCCTGGTATTTATTACCTTCCTTGTGAGAATTTTCTTCCCTCTCTTACCCTGCACAGAAACTTCAAGAGACCATTAAAATCCTGTATAACAATCAATTAGAGGAATCACTCATTGTAGAGATTTTAATTTAACCTTTATTCATCCATCATTTCATAAGAACAATTCATTTATGCTTTTTCTAAACAAGGATCACCTCATAGGTTACAACCTACTCTCTCCCAAGAATATTAACGCTACTCAAGTGCTTGTCTTCAATCTATTGCTCAGCATAAACTTAGCAGTCTTTCTTCAACTTCTGAAGAAAAATGAGAAAAGAACATAGACAGATTTTTCCCCCTGGCTTCCTTAAGTTAATTACAAGAATTCTTTCTGGTTTATTCATTTTTTAAAGCACCCTATTTGGGTTTTGTTAAAAAAAAAATTGAAGATTTTTGCATTCAAGACAGAAGTAAGGAATGGGGGCAAAAACATCTGGTGGGTGTAGAATGGAGTCATCTTTTTTGTGTCTTTCAGTTGCTGTTGTATGACTGCAGCAAAATGACAGCTGTGGAAATGTACTGAGCAATCCCTATTTTCAGGATATGCTGAACTCATAATTCAGATCTAATGAATGTGTCATCGAAATGTAACAGCCTGTTTAGATTTCTGCTTCCTCTATTACAGAAGAACTGAATACAGAAATGATAATGGTTTCATTTAAAATGCATAAATATAATGCAAAGACAAGGAGAATGGTGTGCTCCTGGGTTGCAAAATGGAATATCACATGGTCTGAGAGTTCTGTGAACAGAGCTGTTTTTAAAGCCTTAAGTGCATTTAATTTTATTTGATTTGGACTTTTTGTTGAGCCAAAATATTTATAAAAGCCCTTGACACTGGGCTGCATACTAGACCGTTCTGTCCTTTTGCTCTAAAATCATACTGCATCAATGGCATCGTCAAGATAAGTTGAATAAGTGACATTGGGCACAATTTAACAGTTAAAGGGCATCAAGGAGCATGTTGGTGAATGTAATGCTATTCAGAGCATGACTTAGCAAAGTTTTTTTTTTCTTAACATCCATTTTGGGTACAGGGCAAAGAATGTGGAACTGCCAGTATTAAATTGCCCATAAATAATCCTATGATAAAAGTTGTAAACTTGAAAAGGACCTTGGAAGGCATTTAATTCAGTTCCATTTTAGGGATGAGGAAACTGAGGCTCAGAAAAGTAAGAGCACAAAGACACAAAAGAGACTCAAAAAATACAAAAAAGCACAAAAATATCACAAAGACAGTCAGCAACATAAGTAAGTAAGATCTGAACCTCAATCATACTCTACTTCATCTCACTGTTTTAAAATAAAAATATAACCAACAATCAATTCAGGGAAAAATATAAACCATCTATACTTCTGACTGGTTTCTGTATTATATCTTCATACTTCAGGGAATGTATTTTTTAAATCCTAAAGTTCAATATAGGAATAAAATATAATAGACTCAATTAGATAAGGATATGAAACATCATGGTTAGCAATAGAGCTCAAAAATAGGAGGGGAGGGTTCATTATTTTGAATTATAAATAACAGTGCACATACATAACTTGACCTTTCTCATTTATTGAAAATGGGAATACAGTCAGGTAGAAGCAAGATACCATTGCCCATTCCCGAGTACTGTCATAGAATAAGTTATACTCATAAATAAGGAGCTCTCTGAATTATAGCTGACATTGGTACTGAGTGAAAGGTCATTTTCAAATGCAAGTAAAAAACTAATCATATTTGTGCAAAGGGAGCAAGAAGACATGGGTTGGGGAAGGAATGAAATTGAGATCCCTAAGCACAGGAGAATTGTGGCTTAAAAATTGTCACATTCATGCTCCATTGTCTAGATTAATAAAATATGCATATGCACATAGCAGGTTCAATCTAGTGGTACATTTTGTTATCAATTTCCATAGGACACGTGTGACACCTCTGTAAGTAAAGTAAATGACCCTGATTTAGGCTATGTCTTCATAGATCCATTTCAAGAAACTTTCACTAAGTTCTCATACTGAGATGCAAAAAAAACAAGTAAAAAAGGGCCTCTGCCCTTAACAGAACTGATAGCCTTGTAAGTTAATATGAAACACATACTTAAGAGAGATTAGTATATAGAATTTAGGATGATAGGGAAGGGTGAGACATTAGGATTAGATGGGACTTCAGGAGGTGACCTAGCTCACTCCCCATCATTTCACCACTAACAAACAGGTTCAGTAAAGTTAAAATGATTTTCCAAGGTTACACAGCTCACTAGTGGAGAAATCAGGATAAGTTTATCAGGAAAAGAAGCTAAGGAAGGAAGGAGAGGGCTTTTGATATAGAGAACAGCAAGAATAATAATACAGAGGGTAGTAAATATAGGATATATTTAGCAAATACTTCAGTTTGCCTGAAGCATCAACTATATATACATGAGAAGTATAAGAATGGAAAGAAAAAGTGGTGCCAGATTTCAGAAGCCCTTAAATGTCAAGTTATAACTTTTCTTCATTGACAGTAGGGGTTTTAAGCACAAGAATTATGACCAGATCTATTTTGTTGCTGAGTCATTTCCATTCTCCATTTTATTTTTAGATGAGGAAACTGAGGCAAATAAGGTAAATGTCTTGCCCAGAATCACACAGTTAGTGTCTGAAGCAGACTTGAATTCCAAAAAAGTCTTTTTTTTTTTTTTTTTTTTTTTTTTTTACTTCAGGTCCAGCACTTTATCCACTGTTCTATCTGGTTTACCAGATTAGGAGACTGGAGGAAATTATCACTAAAGTCACTTCCAATTCTCAATCCTGTCATTGAATCACGTAAAACTAACTATTCTAGAGAAAACTTGCAAGTAATAATAAAGTAAATAACAACTAGCAATTATATAGTGTTTTAAGTTTTTCAAAGTAATTTACATTTGTTAATTCATTCTATCCTCATGATAATCCTATAAGGTAGGTGATATTATTATCTATTATAAATAAGGAAGTCACGGAGGCATGGGGACTTGCTCAACATCATACAGCTAGTAAATGCTTAGTCGGGATTCAAATCTAGGATTTGTTAAGTGCAAAGCCAATACTCTATATCAGGGGTCCTCAAACTAGGGCCTGCGGGCTAGATGCAGCAGCTGAGGACGTTTATCCCCCTCACCCAGAACTATGAAGTTTCTTTATTTAAAGGCCCACAAAACAAAGTTTTTTTGTTTTTACTATAGTCCAGCCCTCCAGCAGTCTGAGGGACAGTGAACTGGCCCCCTATTTAAAAAGTTTGAGGACCCCTGAGTATGCACTTCACCACTCAGCTATCCTGAAGCACGAAGATATATTGGATCTCTGAAGTTTTATGATTCTTTTAGATATCTCTAAATCTATTCTCAGCTGATTTTGAGGACAATCTCAGGGTCTATATAATGGTAGCTTTGTCTGAAAGCTCAACTGTTTCCAATGAACTTCTTCCAAGATTTGCTTGGTGGTTGACCTAGTAAGTAGTACTCTGAAAGGCTCATGAATTATGTCTCAGTTATTGTGAAATAGAATATACTTATACATGTTGTTTATGCAATGCAGAAAGCTTTTCTTCAGAAATATCCAAATGAAGATTCCATTTTATTAAGGGAATAAAGAAACATTTGAAAGTGTCAAAAGAGCACTAAGAAACTTTAGGTTACAAAACAGGATGTCTATATAAAGTTTGTCCTAAAAATTCCAAAGCACGGTAAACATGTATTTAACTACATAACATTAAGCATTATAAAGCTAAAATTAGGAGGGAAAAAATACAAGAATCAACATAATTAATGAAAAGAACACAGGGTTCATAGTGAAAATACCTGGTTTCAGTTCCAGCCCTGCCTTTTATTACTATTATGATCTAACTAAAAATCATTTCAGTATTATAGACCTTGATTATCCTATGTGCAGGGGGGAGTGGGAAATGAACTTGGCTTTATAGTTATAACTAGTGTGGATGTAAGCATCTGGGACTTTTCCTAATACCAAAAAATAATTAAAAGACATTTTCTCCAAGGGAGAGGGGTGGACACTTATTCTTCCATAGGAGATCTAGGATACTGGTTTCCACTGGCAGCTCATACCTGTTGAAAGGTGAGACCATTGCAGGCAAAAGTAAGGGAGCAGCATTAAGCCTGAAGTTAAAGGGTAGAATGAGATAACTTCAGACTCCTGGGGATTGTGATTTTCCCACTAAACAGATCCTTCTGGAGGAGAGGGCAGGGAAGTTACAAGATAGGTTCAGAGACTTACTTATGTCTGGAGAGCCATCTTCACCCCTAATGAGGCCACAGAGAAGGAAGCCCTCTGGGCCAACTTAAAGGCATGTTTTGATCCTGAAGAGAGAAGAGGGCATTTCAAGCAGAGAGACCAGAAAAAGGATTAAACACTTTGATTCATGCTTTCCTGTTAATATCACTGCTTCCCCTACAAGGGGCACTTTTTCAGTCTTTCATTTTGCACTAATTAGTTTCTGGAATAATGGTATATTATGCTAAAGTCTGGGGTGGGAAGATGAGAGCTGAGAAGTAAAGAAAAGGAATTTTTCAGGCAGGGAAGAGAGGGAATTTCAGGGTGATGGAGGCTAAAGAGTTTCAGGAGAGATCCACGTATCTACTAAAACTTCCAAGGAAACTTATAAGGTTAGCATGAAGAAAATGACTATGAGCCTGAATTCCTTGGGAAAGAAGCAATAGCTGGATTCAAGAATACCTAGATTCAAATCCTACCTCAGACATTTCTTAGCATTCTGTTGTCATCTGCATTCTGAGAATCAGTTTTCTCTTATGTAAAATGGGAATAAGAATACAAATATAACAACTCAAAGATATTACATAAGGACCAATTAAGATAATGTACATAAAACACTTAGCAAATTTCAAAGTACTTCATTTATTAATTGGCTAATTGGTTTCATTTATTAATCCAGCTATTACTATTATTTGGAGGTAGGATGATATATTGATGAAAAGAAATTAAACGATATTGTTGATTGATGGTGAAAGATGGAGATCTGTTTAGAATAGATAACTCCTGAGATCTATCTCTAGTCTAACAGGGAAAGGCAGAAAGAGAAAAGAGCACATTATCACAAATTCAAATGGCTGGTCATCAGTACAAGTGTATCTCTAGCAAACATATTTTAAACATGATCCATTGTCCAAAATTTATTTCAACTTTATCCCTATTAAAAGTTTATTTATTCAGCTATGTTTAGCTAAAAACTATTATAATATAATTGTTTCAACTTCAAAAGCCAAAGACAAGTTCAGTATCTATGCACAAATCATTATTTGAGAGATTCTAAGTGACACCTCTCTATTTAAGAGTACCTATCATGCCGAGAGGAGAAGGGAGAAATGCAAACCATTCCACTATCTTTGCCAAGAAAACCCAATGAACAACATTGGTATTCTATGGTCCAGGAATCATAGAAAGATATGACTGAACAACATTACCCAGCAACCTCAATACCTTTACAAATTTAAATAGATAATCATATATTTCACAGATAGCAGCTTAAAAAAATAAAGATCATCTCTCCAAATGACAAGAGTGTAGAAGGAATTTTTGTTATGAAATGAAAGATCTCATTTATAGCATTTGGAGGCTTTCAATGAAAGAAAGGAGATATTACACATCAAACTCTATTCACCCACACTATTTTTCAAGCACCGAAAAAAGTAATAAACACTAAAAAAAGAATGTCAATCCCCTTGACTAGTAGCCTTAAGCAGAAAATGTGAAAGATTCCTACCACAAGGTTGCATTATACAACCTTAGCAATGAAATCACATAGCTATGTTAAAAGTACTTCCTTCACTACCAGTTAGATTCCTGTATTTGAGCATCAAAACTCTCTTAAATCTACAAAACTACCATCTTTTATTTTACTGATCTATTCAGACCTGTCCATGAACCAAGCAAATCAAGATCTTTACAAGATGAGATTGTCCTGATAACCCCACCCTATGAATCAGATGCTTAAAATCCCTATGATTTTCTCTGAGAATAATAATACTTGACATTTGTGTAGACTTAGACTTTTGTTAAAGAATTTGTATCATTATTAATCTTCCCATTTTCGCTATGAAAAGGCATTTTAGTCATCCTCATTCTATTGATGAGGAAAACTGAAATTATGTCTTTTGTCTATGGCTGCATAATAAGGGCTTCACACCTTGGTTTTCCTGACTGCAGGTTTAGTACTCAATCTTTTTTGCGAAAAAGAGTATAGTACGGGAGGGAAAATTAAATTAAAAGTGCTCAAGTATTTTGATGATATAGGTAGAGAAAAGCTCGCATAGATTCAAGTATAAACCCTCCTTTTTGCCTTTCTCAACAGGCTAGCTTTGCTACTATCATTGTAACATCTAGGATGGCAAAACTTCAAATCCCTTATTACCTATTTCATGCAATCCCTGGTGATACAAAAATAAAAATAAAATAGAATCTCACCTCAAAGAGTTTATATTATTCCACATAAAAAATCAACAACAAAATAGATTAATTAATTAATAATATTTATATTATGTTTTAAGGCTTGCAAAACAATTTATAAATATTATATAATTTGATCCTAACAATAATGCTGTGAAGCAGGTGCTATTATTATTATTTCCATTTTATAGATGAAGAAACTGAAATAATCAGAGATTGATTAAGGTGTTTTCCACTTTCACATCTATTAACTGTCTGAGCCTGGATTTGAACTCACTATCCTCATTGTTATTCAGTCATTCCATCATATCTGATTCTTTGTGACTATAACATAGCACTATCTTCTATCTTCTATCTTTCACTATCTCTAAAGTCTGTCCAAACTGTTCCATAACTTCTATGACACTATTTATCTATCTCATCCTCTGCCATCCCTTCTCTTTTCACCTTCAATCTTTCCCAGCATCTGGGACTTTTCTAATGTGTCTTCTCTTCTCATTATGTGACCAAAGTATTCAAGCTTCAGTTTCAATATTTTACTTCCCAATGAATATTCTGAATTAATTTCTTTGAGTATTAACTGATTCGATCTCTTTGCTGTCCAACAGACTCTCAAAGATCTTCTCCAACCCCACAATTAGAAATCATTAATTCTGCAGCCTTCAGTTTTCATTAAATTCCAATTTCCCCTAGCCATAAATTGATACTGAAAAAATTACAGCTTTATCACCAAGGTGATTTCTCTGCTTTTTAGTCTGCTGTGTAGATTCACCATAACTTTCCTTTCAAGAAGTAAGTGTTTTTTGTTTTTTTAAATTTCACAGCTACAGTCAAACCTGAAGTCATATTTGAACCTAAGAACATAAAATCTGATACATGAAGAGGCACAAAAAATCTGTTACTGTAGAGAGGAAAAATGGAAGGATGGGTGATGAACATCATTTGAATCTTACTCTTATCAGTATTGGTTCAAAGAGAGAATAATATGCACTATCAGTTGCATATAGAAATCTATCTTGCCCTACTTTAAAGTAAAAGAGGAGAAAATTAAATAGGAAGGAGAAGAGAAGGAAGAATACAGGAGATGGTGGACAAAAGCAAAACATGTCAAGGAGAGAAAGGGTGAAATAAGAAAGGACAAACAGGAGAAAAAATAGTATAGAGGAAAATACACAGTAATCATAACTGTAAATGTGAATAGGATGAACCCTTTCTCCTATAAAGCAGGAGCAGATAAAAGAATGGATCAAAAACTAGAATCCTCCTCATTTCTTTAATATAAAGAGAAATAAGTTAGATTATAGGAATGTAAGCCATTCCCCAGTTGATAAATGGTTAAAGGATATGAACAGGTAGCTTTCAGATGAAATCAAAGCTATCTATAGATATGAGTGTTCTAAATCACTTTTGATTAGAGAAATGCAAATAAAAACAACTCTGAGGTGTCACCTTATACCTCTTATATTGGCTGATGTGACTAAAAAGGAAAATGATAAATTTGTAGAGGATGTGGGGGGAAATGGGGCGGGAATGCACTGTTGGTAGAATTGTGAACTAAGGCAAACATTCTAAAGAGCAATTAAGCAACCAAACTGCGTATACTCTTTGATGTAGCAATACTACTATTAGGACTATATCTCAAAGAAATAATAAAAGTGGGGAAAGGACCTACAAATACAAAAATATTGCAGCAGCCCTTTTCTTGGTGTCAAAATATTGGTAATTGAGGGAATGCCCATCAATTGGAGAATGATTGAACAAGCTATGGTGTATGAATGTAATGGAGTATTATTTTGCAATAAGAAATGATGAAAATGCAGAACTCAGAAAAACCTGAAAAGACTTATATGATATGATGCAAAATGAAATGATCAGTACAGGAAAACAGTGTGCACAGAATCAGCAGCACTATGTAATAATCAACAACAAATGAGTCAGTTCTTCTCAGCAACACAATGTTCCAAGATAAGTACAAAGGACAAAGAAAAATGCTATCCACATTGAGATAAAGAACTGATGGACTCAGAATGCAGATCAAAGCGTATTCTTTTGTCCTACTTTATTATTGTTCTTTTGTTTTGATCTGTTTCTTCTTTCATATTTGTAACTAATGTGGAAATATGTTTTACATGAATAGCATACATTACATATCAAATTGCCTAGCATTTTAGAAAGAAGAGAGGAGGGAGGGGAAAAGGGTGAAACTCAAAATCTTTTAAAATTTTCTCGACATGTAATGGGATAAAACACTATTTAAAAAAGAAAACAAATGTTAATTCCATCACCTCTACTAGTCTTAATGATAGCAATGCTTCCTAAGGCCCACTTGACTTCATTCTCCAGATGTCTGGCTCTAGATCAGTAATCACAACATCATGGTTATTGGTGATGTTAAGATCTTTCTTTTATGATTCTTCCATATATTCTTATCACCTTTTTCTCAATTTCTTCTACTTCTGTTAACTCCCTACTATCATTCCCATTTTTAAAAAATAAAATGTTCACTAAGTATCTCTAATTTTCTTAAAAAGATATTATATCTGATTAATTCTTATGGATTTGGCTCTTTTCAACAGTAAAGTGATTCAAACAAGTTCTAATGGTCTTGTGATGGAGAGAACTATCTGCATCCAGAGAGAGGACTGTGGCGACTGAGTATGAATCACAACATAGTATTTTTACTTTTTGTTGTTGTTTGCTTGCATTTTGTTTTCTTCCTCATTTTCCCCCTTTTTGATCTGATTTTTCTTGTGCAGCATGATAAATGTAGAAATACAGAGAGAAAAACTGCACATTTAACATATATTGGATTACTTGCCATCTAGGGGAATGGGTTAGGAGAAGGGAGGGAGGAAAATTGGAACACAAGATTTTGCAAGGGTGAATGTTAAAGATTAGGCATATGTTTTGAAAATAAGGAGCTTTTTAAAAAGAGAGATATGGCTTTCCCATTCTATTGTTTTCTTCTATTTCTTTGCACTGCTCATTTTAGAAAACCTTATCTCTCCTTGCTATTCCCTGGATTTCTGTCTCTTTCTTGAATACCTTTATTATTCCTTCTTATTTCAACTATTTATAAAGCTTCATTAGATAGTCATTTTGCTTTCTTGCTCTTCTTTTTTTTGGAATGTTTTGTTTGTGTTGCTACCTTTTGTTTAATATTATGAACCTCTGTCTATAATTTTTTTTTCAGATACACTATCTACTAGAACTAATGCCCTAAATTTATTCATCATCTCAACTTCACATTAATGAGGAATTCAAGTCATATTTATATGGTCTGATGGTTTTCCCTAGTTTCTTCAATTTAAGTCTGAATCTTGCACTAAGAAGGTCATGATCTGAGTCAGTCAGCTCCAGATTTTGTTTTACCTAACTATAGAGTTTCTCTGTTTTTGGTTGCAAAGTATATAATCAATCTGATCTTGGTAGTCACCTTTTGAGTTATTGAAAAAGAGTAAATGGCCAGTGAGTTACCTTGACAAAACTCTATTACTCTCTCCCTCACTCTTTTTGTATTCTTTAAATCCTGATCATCATCCTATCCTCTGTGCCACATGTAAAATCTAAAGAAATTAAAATGGAGGGGAAGAGTGATAGAAGGCCTATAGCCTCTGCCTCAATTGCTTCTAAAATAGGATATGCATAAACTAAGTCCCCTAAGGGTCACATAATATCATGAAACTAAAACTCAATCATACTCATTCATACTTATAAAGAAAAGTTTTTCATTGTCACTCAGTGATTTAGTTCTCTAAGCAGTTCATAAAAAAGGCCATATATTATATTTCTCTTTCCATTTTATAGGTCCCAGTAAATACAAAGGACCACCATAGAGAGACACGGGTAGTCTTGAATGAATCTTTGTACAGCCAAACATGTTGCTGTCAATGTCTACCCTCATTATGGTCATTTTTTTTAATAACAGGTTCATCAATCTTTTCTGACTCCACTGTTTAAGAACCTTCTGTTATGAAAAGAAAAAAATTATAGAGTTGTGAGATATGTCAGTACAAATTCAAGTAAAATCAAGATGAAAGTAATTTTCTCACAACGAAGCAAATCACCATTATGACTAAATTAACCTTATGCACAGATAAATTTATAATTGCTTATACCTTTGTGATATCTAAAATATAATACCAAAGCATCCAGAAATTGATAATAATAACAATAGCTGGAAATTACATGGTACTTTCTGGCAAAGCACTCCATATATCTTGATTACATTAATCATCAGTTACAATATTTAAAAACAAAACATATTTCAGCCTGCATTGTTATTTGTAGATTGTCAAATTAAATTGAAGTTCTTCTGCTTTGTTTTAGTCCAACAGAATTATGGATTCTTAGAATATTTGTTCTAGCTGATTCAGTGAGGCCCTTCCTGAACTCACGTTAAAATGAAAATTTCAAGGAAAGAGATCACTTGGATTCATTCCCTCATGCAGTTAATAATTTTTCTCCAGAGACAAGTCTCAACCATCATAAAAATGAAAATATGTAAGTAGAACTATAAAACCTGTCAAATAAATGCAAAGAGGACATAACCCACCCCTTCTTTCACCCTATCCCCAAAAAATCACTTTCACATAAAATCATACCATAAGATAAAATACAGCTTTGGGGTTTAAAAAAAGCTATATCTCCTGCAACTTCCATAAATAATTTAGTGCTAGCTTGTAAACAATAGAACCACACAGTATGAATGCCAAAGAGGGTCTTTATATGTCATAAAGCCACTCAAAAGTGCACTTGCTGCAGCAAGTCTGACTGTGAGCTTTGATGTGCTGGAAAAGAAACTGCTAAGCTGAGGTCATCAGTTAGTGGAAAACAATTTCCCTCATACAGAGAAGCAGACTTACTGCTGAGTATCTGACACAGACAGATTGGATTTAAAAAAAAAAAAAAAAACAGGACTGCATAATGTGTTTGAGGCGGAAAGAAATCTGAACTGCTTCTTATGAATGACCATAGCCAAAGGAAAATAAAAGCTGTTTCTTTTTAAGGGATGGTAAGGGTGACATGATAGAGTGGCAAGGAAAGCTTGGTGGCATATTTCATATGCCATTGACAGGGCTTCCTTATCTAAGGTTGGGTCCATACCAATTTTCAGTGGTTTTATTGACTAGCTAAAAAAAAGTAAGTGAAATAGGCCCAGATTTCATTTCCAATTGGGAAACATTTCAAAGAGAAGATAAAGATATATAATTTGAGAAATTAATTGTATGAGAAGAACCTAAATTAAGAAGTAAACTAAAATAAAACCCTCTCAGCTGAGGATCTCATTTCATACTTCACTGAAAAAAATTATAGCCATTCACTGAAATCTCCCTTTTCTTCCTACTTCTTCAACCCACATTACTTAGAAATCTTACCCTTTCTTCTCCACATATGCTTTTCTTGAAGAAGAGGCCCTTCTCCTTGCCAAGTGAAAGTTCTCAACTGCATTCTTGGTCCCATTTCCAGCATATTACTCTCATCCTTTCTCTGTTCTTCTATCTCTTCCTAGCAACTAGTTCTTTCCTTGCTGCTTACCATGTCTTCCTCAACTTTAAAAACACTTCACTAGATTCAATGATCCCTGTCAGCTATCAGGCTAAACTCATTAAAAAATCTTTCTATACTAAGGGCCTCCACTTCTTCTCCTCTCCTTGCTTCTAAATACCCTCTACTCTATGACTTAAGACTTTGTTATTCAAAAGAAACTTCTTTTTTTTCAAAGTTATCATTGATTTCTTTATTGATTAATCTAATAGACTTTTTTCAATCCTCTCCCTTCTTGACCTCTCAAGTTTCTTTACATATTTTAAATTTTTTAAGTCTTATTGCTTCTACTTCACGAGATCTGTCAGATGATACAAATAACAAATATAGATAGCCTTCTTTCCATTTACTTAACTACAGACCTAGTGCAACCAGTCATCACCTCTCACCTGCAATATTGCAATAATCTTCTGATTGATTTCTCTGTTGTATTTCTATCACTCCAGTCTATTGTCTATTCACCTGTCAAAGTAATTTTCCTAAAATGCAACTTTGACCATGTCATTCCTCTACTAAATAATGGCTCCCTATTATCTTGAGGATTAAATATAAAGCCCTCTAACATTTAAATCCCTTCACAACCTAGCCTATTCTACCTTTTCAGGATTCTTATATGTTATGCCCTTTATGTATGCTACAAGTCAGCTACATTGATCCACTTGCTGTTTGTCACACATGATGCCATATTCTGATTCAAGGTCAACTGTCTATGTCCCAAGCTTTGAATGCTCTTCCTCCTTATTCCCAGGAGTAAGGAAGCTAAACTCCTAGCTTTCCTGCTTTCAAGACTCATCCAGCTCAAATTCTGCCTCCTTAAAGACTCCTATTGGAGTCCAGCTCCTGTAATGAGATGAAGGGTGTGACAACATACCTGGGTCAGGCAGAGAAGTCCAGATCAAAGTTTATTGATTATATTATATATATATATATATATATATATATATATATATATAATCAATAAATACACACACACACACAAAATCAAGAAATGCTTATAGACTTGATAAAAAGTACACTCTTTGACGTTCCTATAGTTTTCTCTAACAAACAAGATCTACTGAGATGTAAATGATTAAACCCTGGATCTTGGCTAATTAGACAGAGATGCTAATGGTTGAGATACACATCAGGGTAAAGTTTATCATACCATTGTCTTTATCTTTCTCCCAAATGCTTTTAGTCTCTATTGTGTCCTCTTTTTCCTGTCCTAAATTCAAAGGTTTGCCTTTAATCCAAAAAGTAGCGTTTGCATTTTGTTTCAGTCACTAGATTATTAATTTATTATGTTGACAAGCAGTCCCTGATATTTCAATAAAGGAGTTTTGGTGAGCCAAATTATTGTAAGATTGCCTTCCATTTTCAACATTTATATTTAAGTGGCCTGTTTTTTGCTCATAGTTTCCATCATTAGAATGTAGTTATGTCCAGAAGTTAACACAGTTCCTGGCACATGATAAGTGCTTAATAAATATTTATCCACTGACTAAATTGTTAGCCTGATCATCCTTTTATATCATCCTTTTAGTCATCTCGTAGGAATCACAAACATGGTAAAAAATTATAGGAGACAGAGGGTAAGCTGAAATCACAAAAAGTCTACCTAGATAAATATGGAATATGGAATATGAAAACAAATCAGTTCACTTCCTGGTGAAAAATCTACAGCATCATAAAATAATATATAAAGGAGCAAAGTTCTGATGTATTTAAGTATTCCTATAAAGAAGCTTTATGAAGGAAAAAACAGACAAGATATTATTGGCAGTAGATGCCTTTGTATTTTTGTCCTTTTCATGTACCAAAAATATGACACATGATAAAAAAGTAAGAGCCAAAAGCTTCCAAGTTGCATAAATTTCCTAAGCCAAATGTTTGTTGAGAGCAGTTAGTTACATTTTACTTGTTTTGTCATAGTTTATCACAGTACAGTATAAAAATAGATATTTAAATGTTTAAACTTTTAATTGTTTTAAATGTTGAAAGCTCTCTTCAATAAGACAGTTGGAAAAAAACATGATACTTAAAAACACTAAAAATAGTGACACATGAGCAATAGTAAATATATGTACCAAATGGCATATATATCAATACATAATAGGGAGAGGCAATAAACATTTACATAGCACCTAGTATAAGCTATGCTAAGCACAATATAAATATAATCTCATTTGATCCTCAGAATAACCCTAGGGGATAGACTAATTATATTACAATAAGAACTAAATAATGAAACAATTGTTGATGATTTCAACAATTGTGCTTCTTTGAGATTTGAACAATTGTTGACAGAAAGACATTTTAAGGCTCTAAATGTAATGTAAGAAAAACAGACAAGAAAGCTTTGGGAATTATTAAATGAAAATACTAAAGAACATACCTATTTCTAACATCATATAGTATGTTTAAGAATACTGAATCATCTAAAAACAAACCCAAGACTCAGAAACAAAACATTACAATAGTCTAGGGTTCAATAAATCCAAAAAGCACAAACTATTAAGGAAAGAATTCAATTTCACAAGAACTTCTGGGGGAAATAGGAAAGTGGTTTGGTGAAGAAAAAAAAAAGTTTAAACTGGTATTTCATCACTTTTATCACAATAAATTTCAAGTGGAAAGTGAACTAAATATAAAAAAAAAATCATACCAGTAAAAAGTTAGAGAAGAATGAGACATCTTGTTTTCACTGTTGTTAGAGAGAAAATTTTAACACCATAAAAGAGATCAAAGACAAAATAAATAAGCTTAATTCTTTAAAATTAAAAGTAATTTACAAAATTAAAACAGATACACTTGGAATCAAAAGAAGAAATACAAAGTAGGAACTGTAGGATTTTTTTTAATTCATGAAAAAAATCTCTATATAAGATTCTTCAAGATAAAAATCTAGAAACAAAAATGTGCTCAACAATTTAAGAACAGCAGACATGTTGTGGTATATTAATTTAGTAATATATTATTTTGTTGTAATAAATGATAAATATGAATATAAGGAATTCTGAGAATATGGAAACATTTGTAGGAAGTTATGTGGGATTTAGCAAGCAGATTTGGTAAAATAATAATGTATATAATGACCCCAACAGTGTAAATTCAATCAAATAAGCAACAAAACTCTGGGTGAATTGAATGTCACACTGAAAAAATCAAAACACATCTCATTTCTTTTAACAACTGTTTTTATGTACTTTGTAAGAGTTTGTTGGGAAGGGTCTAGTCTGTCAAAATGACATTATTAATATTTTAACCACAGAGTTGGACATCAGAAGACAATGAATATTATTTCCTTGTAAAATATTTTAAAAAGATTTAAGAAAATCAGTCTATACAGTTTGGTCTAAGATGTAGCTTAGGGAGATTAAACTAAGGTTAACAATAATGAAAATACAATATTAAACCATCACTTCATTTCCCAACATGCTATGTAAAGAAATGGTAATGATATTTAGGAAGATAAATTTTGGAAGACTAAGGAATCTAATCAAATACATACATATAAAAATTATAATGTCAGCAAAGAGGCATAAATGTTTTTATTAACTTTGGAGACATTTGAAAAAATAAAATTTCTAAAAGGCAATAAGGAAAGGAAATAAACATTTATATAGTACTTACTATTGGTCAGACAATTCCAATAGAACACAAATAGTATTGTATCAATAAAAATACATGAAAAAATTTACTGACTTATTTGTCTATTTTATCATCTCTATAATATTTTAAAATAATACATTATGCATAAATCAAAGAAATCGTTTTAAACATGAGAAGGGTAAAGAAAAAGAAGGTAAAAAAAAAAGGGTAAAGAGAAAAGGTAAAGCTTTTGCACATGATTTTCTATGAAAGACCATACCATTAAAATGATGTAAAGCAAAGAAGAAAACATATGATCCTATTTCATTTATTGTTTGCTAATTTAAATACACAGAGAGAGAGACTTTATTTGCTAGAATAGAATAATAGAATGCAATCATAGAGACACTCTCTTCAAAGTGTCTTCCTTTAATACACTGCAAGTAAACAAGATCCTATGACCAATTTTATTATCCAGTCACTTTCCTTGAAAATCCCTTGAGCATCAGTATAACCAAAACTTTAAAAGAAGACATCCTCAAGGAATACATTACTGTCATGGAATATGCCTCATATAGAGCACAAACAAAAGATTTTTCTTGAAACCCCACTATGGCTATAATGTAAAATATGAAGAAATTAAAATATAAAGGCCCATATATGCAAAAATACTATTTGTTATAGCAAGGATCAAGAAACAAAAATACTCTTCAACTGAGGAATAGCTGAAAAAATAATAGCATGTTAACTGCAATGAAATGTTTCACCATATGAAATCATATAAGGGACAGATTTTTGAACAAACTTAAGAATATCTCTACGAATTGATGCAGTATGAAGTGAGCAAAATCAGGAGAATCATTTATATTATTACTACAACCTTGTAAAAAAAAAAAAAAAGCTACTATGAAAAACATATGCCTCTCGTCCATGCAATGAATAATCATTATCCCAGAAGATCAGTAACATGTTCAATTGTATGTCTCATCTTTTGACAAAGACTGGAAGTTTAGAATAGACATAAATTTTCGGGAATGGCCAAAAAGTGAAGTTTTTTTCTTTTTGCTTGACTGTGATTTTTTATTTTAAGAAAGAGCTAGACATGATGAAGCAAAAAAAAAAAAAAAAAAAAAAAAGAAAGAAAGAAAGAAAGAAAAGAAAATTAATGAACATCTTAAACATACAGAGGAGAACAAAGAGGAATTCAGAAGGAGATAAAAGGATATAGCAAAGTTTTGGAGCTAACATGTATCAGTTTATTTTTTAAAAACAAGCTATGCATATAATAAAATTTTGTTTTTCATATACAAAGTACTTTTTCTGTTCTTTGAATATTTCACTGTTCATGTTTATTGATGTGTTTCAAATTAAGAATACCCCAAAGTTAAAATTGACATCTTGAAATAGAAACAAAATGAAATAATAAAAAAGGTCATGGTCTGTGACCTACAGCTCAAATCTTAACAGATATTCACTGAATCAGTCTACATCTAGCAGTACAGCAATTGGGGTATATTTTTAATGTTCTTCATTTTCTCCTTCCATCTTATCGTCTACCCAATCTTTTTTATATCTTCCATGCAAATTCTCTAATATATCATTGTTAACATACTATACTCACTTTGTTTTTAAAATTATTTTCCATTGTTCTTTAAATTTATCATATTTTTTATTTTTTGAAACTATATTGTTCTGTGATTTATACCCATATAATACTACTGTCAGAAGAAAATTGATGTTAAATAATTGGCTTTTTGAAGTAGAATATTCCCAAAAGCACAGATCAATTTCCTAAGTGTAATCCAATCTAATTTCCTCCTTCTATTCAATTGTGGTTTGAGATATTGCATTTATATGTATGCATACATGCATATATGTGTGTATACAGATATATATTCATGAATATGTGTACTAATATGCATAAATCTCCCAAAATATTAAAAGAATTGTAGAAAGACCTCTAGCACACTGAAATGATTCCTTATAAAGAATCTATGGGGGAAAATTATAAACAAAATGTCTATAGGTTGAGAAGACATGGAGGAATTATGATTTACATTGGTTTAAGAAATGCCTTTATTGATAAAATATCAAAATTTTTCCCTGAAATTGCTTGACCACTCTACTGTGAAATATAGACTTGATGACCTCCGAGATCATCTCTGGGTTCTTTGACTCTATGGTACTCAAAGAAATTTCTAAATGACTTTTTAAATTAAGAAAATCTAGAGAATTTTGGAATTCCCAAATATCTAAGTGATATCTTTTACTCCTGAGATTTCCTTGAACAATTTTGAATTTTGCACTATTAATATATTTTTTTTCTTCTAGGAATCCTTACTCAAGCTTATATGATTTTTGATGTCAAAAGCAGTCTATTCCTCATTCACTTTCCCAAAGCTACTTAAACCTGGTCATCTGAATGACAGTCATAACATAGCTAATAAGGTATTACTTGGAATTGCTTCATAAAGATTTCAATGTGGTGTCATTAATATCTGAATAAAAATTTATTGACTTCCATTGAGATTAATATCAAGTCAATCACATTGAATCAGGATGAGTGAATATTACATCATATTGGTCAATAAATGTTGATTCAAATTTTAAAGAGCAACCAGTGTCAAGGGTAATTAGCCTTAGAATAATGCATACAATATGTCTTCTGTTAAGGAACATTGCCTCTAAGAAATAAAACAAAGGTTAATGCTATAAAAAATTAACATTGACATATAACCCCAAAGAAAAACATTTGGTCACTTGCTTGTGTTCAACCAAGAATATACTGATATGACATTTAGTGCTAATAATAGTAAGTTATTCAATAACAGCTTTTTCTCAATAATATAGAAATAATATATTTGACTACAAAGCCTAATAGTAAATTTATTGAGTTTTACAACACTACAATTAGTTACTAAATAGAGAAAATAATCAAGATAACAGCAAATGCGGTTGTTTGTTTTTGTTTTTGTTTTTTAAGAAGTGAGAGATAGAAAGAGAAAATAAGTTGGACATTAAAAGCAGTTGGTATCCCAACTGGTCAAATTTTAACAATGAGGAGTTTGGTTTTTTTCCAAAATATATTTATTGTTATGAGCCAGAACTTGAAACAAGGTGTTAAGACAATAGAATTGAGAGAAACAATGATTATGTTCACACCTTTGAGAGTTTACACATTAGCTCACACATTAGTTCACAAGTTTGGGAGATTCACAAGTGTTCACAAGTCTAGGAGACTCACAGTTACACCTCCCATAATCCCACTCTCGGAAGAGGAGTCAACCTTTAAGTTTACACCTCTAAAAGAGCATAAAAAGAGCATCAATCAGTCAGTCAGTCAGTTCAGAAGATTGCCAGGAATCGGAGTTGAGCTAGAGGCAGAAGCTGGCAGAGGCAAAAGACTACCAACAAGAGCTCTCGGAACCAAAGAAAACTAACTGGGCTATTTTGGAAGCGACAATAAAAGATTGGATTTTAACTCCTGGCTGTATTTGAAGTGATTATTACTTTGAACCAAAACTAAGGCTGCCTCCAGAAAACCTCCCCAAGAAACCTGCTCCCAGAGAACCATCATATATTTTAGAAAAAGAACACTACAATTTATTACAGATACAATAAGGAACATTTGACACAAAGTAGATGCTGAATGCATATTTAGGACTTGTACTTTAACACACAAAAGCCACATATAAGAAGCATGCAGGATTTATAATTTTTTAACTCCCATAAAATATACTCTATTTTATCTCTCTCAATCTAGCTTTCACTCTTCTAGGAGAATACTGACTGGATATCATTTGTAACTACCTGTGTATTCCTATCCAGTAGAGACCAAGAATAGATACCATTGCTGTTTCCTTTTCTAAATATTTGTCCAAATAACACATTTCAGTTTCTCCTTCAGAAATGTGAATTAGAGAACAAATCAAACCAGTGTAAAACATATAAGAAAATTATAATTCACCCATTAGAAATACACGAACGGTCTCTTTTGTTAACCTGTTTTGTTCAAGTTTTGTCCTGAAAAGCTTGCAGCAAAGCACTCTTTCAGCTTCTATATATATTTTATTGATATCTGAGAAAGTAAGAATATCATGGATAAAATATAGGACTTAACTCCAGGAATAGCTGGGTTCAAAGTCTACTTCTAAGACTAGCTGCATGACTAAACAAGTAAGTCATTTAACCTCTTTAATCTCAAGCAGAATTTAAGAACATAAATTACAGATGGATTGAGTTCTTGTGATGACCTCAATACATTCTTGATGTATTGAGGCATCACAATGTGTAGAGCATCTACAAGTTGTATATCACTTGGGCATTCCAAAATTCTCTAGATTTTCTTAATTTAAAAAGTTACTTGGAAATTTATTTGAGTACCATAGAATCAAAGAATCCAAAGATGATCTTGGCAGTCACTAAGTCTATACTTACAGTAGAGTTGTCAAGCACTGACAGGAAAAAAAAATGATTAAAACAGGAATGATAGCCTCAAAGCCTTGAATGGTGGTATTTTTATTTTAGAATTTTCAGTGTATCCTGGGAAACTACTGAAGAATCTTTTAAAGGGAATATTTCCCTCTTGAAAGAAAATCATTGTCCCTTTTATCTCTTCTGTTCATGTACTATATGAAATCAGTCCCATTTGGAAAAGATTTTAGACTTTTTTACCTTAAGTGACTATTATCATCCATTCATTCATTAATTCATTTATTTAATCCCTATAATATAATATTTATTTAACATATTATATGTCACATAGTTCAAAGTGCTATATAAATGCATTATTATTAATGATAACAGAATAATAATGATATTTATAGAGGATTTTACAATTTGAAAAGTATTTCAAATATATCACATTCTCACAATAACCTTGAGAATTAAGAACTGTTATTATTCTCATTTTACGGATGTAGAGAGAGGTTAAATTATCATAGTTGAGGCCGCTAGGTAGCTCAGTGAATAGAGCACTAGCCCTGAAGTCAGGAGAACCTGAGTTCAAATCCGACCTCAGACACTTAACACTTCCTGGCTGTATGACCCTGGACAAGTCATTTAACCCCAATTGCTGCCTCAGCAAATAAATAAATAAATGATCATGATCACACAGCAAATAAATTTTGCATTTAAGCTCATATCTCCCCGAGTCTAGATTCAGCACTCCATTCTCCATTTGTCAACATACTTCCTAAGGCAATTTTATTAGATACACATGCCTTAAGAAATGCTAATCTGAAAAAAAGAGTTTTGCTGCTTATATATGTATGTATGTATGTATACATATATAGATAGATAGATATGTTTCTGACTATGTTGATTAGCAACACTTATAGAAAAGGCTGGATCCTGTTAACTTGTTTATAAATATATTTCTTCACCTTCCACCCTAACAGAATGTAAATACTCTTAACTAGTCTTTTCCTATGACTGGCATAGTTTTTATATCATGCATTCCTGGCACATTCTAATTAAGTCTGTGAACTCTTCAGAATAATGCCTTTAAATACATGAAATAGAATACATTGAATTAAAAAGGAAAATAATTATATTGAAATAGTTCATTCTCTCCTTCCCTCCTTCCATCTCTGTGTCTGTGTGTCTTTGTCTGTCTGTCTCTCTGTGTGTGTTTATATCTACAAAATGAGGCTCTCTTTCCATGCATCACTAATTTGCTTATAATATCACCCTTTATGTCTAAATCACTTAAATATTTTGACCTTAGCTTAGTGTACAGCATTTTTGAGTTGTTCAGGGAGGAATAGAACCCGTGATGTGAGGGCTTGCTTGCTAAACCCTTTGCAAGGCTATTTATCCACCTTTGATGTTAATATTAATCCAGTTTGCATTTATGATTCCAAGAAACTGTGGCATGTGCAGTGACCACACCCTAGTAAAACCCCCTCGGTAAATGGGCTGAATCAGGTTGAACATAACTAACAAGCCTCATATCCATTGGTCATTTAGGGGATTTGAAAACCTCTCCCACCAGAATGAGGAGATAGAACTTTTTTTTTTTTCCAAAAGCCATGAAGATGACTGAAGCTCATAGAATTTGGTCAGATAAAAATCAAAGATAAAAGGTCATCCATTGCATCCTGGATGATCACCAGTCATCCTGACTTTTGTCTTGCCATTGGACTTCAGTGGCTCTAAAGTGGACTTTAGGCAACTCTGTCTCACTTAAATATAATCCATTATGAGTCAAAATACAACCTTTGATATTACTGGTATTCTTTTAAACAAAAGACAAATAACAAATGTACAATGGGAGATGTTGACCTATGCCTGTCTTCTATCAAATTGATTTCCAGTTTTCCCTGCAATTTTCGTCAAACAGCAAGTTCTTACCCCAAAAGTTTGCAGCTTTGGGTTCATCAAACACTAAATCACTGTGATCATTTTGTACTGTGTATTGTGTACCTAATTTATTCCACTGTTCCACACTCTGTTTCTTAGTGGACATAAATTGTTTTTGTTGTTTTTCATGGTTTAATATTGTTTGAAATGTATTACTATGTAGGCCTTCTTCCTTCATTTTTTTCATTGATTTTCTTGATATTCTTGACCTTTTGTAGTTCCAGATGAATTATTATTATTTTTTCTAACTCTACAAGAAAATTCTTTGGTAATTTGATTGGCATGACACTACTAAGTAACTAAATAATAATAGAATTGTCATTTTGATTATATTGACAGCCTACCCATGAGCAATTACTATTTCTTCAATTGTTTACATCTGTGTGTGTGTGTGTGTGTGTGTGTGTGTGTGTAAAAAGACTTGTAGAATTGTGCTCATATAATCCCCGGGTTTGTCTTGAAGAATTTTATATTGACTAAATTCTTTTAAATGGAATTTCTTTTCATCTCTTCCTGCTGTGTTTTGTTGATACTATACAGTAATGATGATTATTTATGTTGGTTTATTAAATATCTTGCAACTTTGCTAAAGTTCTTGATTGTTTCAATTACTATTGTTTTAGTTGATTCTCTAGGGTTGTCTAGCCAGCATAACATCAGCAAATGATATTTTTGTTCCCCTGTTTTCTATTTTTATTCCTCTGATTTCTTTTTTTTGTCTGTTGCTATAGCTAGAATTTCAAGTACAATATTAAACATTAGTAATGATAATGGATATCCCTGCTTCATCCTTTATCTTACTGGGAAAGTTTCTAGTTTATTCCATTATACTTATCATTTTTAAAAAGCTTCATTTATTCCTATGCTTTCTAGAATTTTAAATGGGATGGGTTTTGTGTTTTGTCAAAAAGCTTTTTCTGCTTCTGTTGCAAAAATCTAATATGATTTTTACTATTGATACACTTAATTGTTAATACTTTTCCTAATATTGAACCAGCCCTGCATTCCTGATATAAATCCCATCTGGTCAGATCGTATGATCTTTGTGATATATTACTGTAGTTTCTTTGTTAGTATTTCATTTAAAATTTTTGCAGCAGTATCCATTAAGGAAATTGATCATGTCACACTATTGACTCAGAGTTTGCACTCTACTTAAGTACTTAAATATGATATACATGGTATCTAGCCACATTTTTCTCATCCAGTGCTTATATAGTTAATTTTGTTGAACCTGAGTATAGATTATGTTACGATTGTATTATTAAAATTCATTTTCTTGGAGTCACATCAAAGGTTTTGTCATATGTGAAGAGTGCCTAGTGAAAGATGTGATCTGATACAAAGAACATTTATTAAGAGTCTACTATATGCCAGCTGGGGCAGCTAGGTGATACAGTGGGTAAAGTTCTAGGTCTGGAATTAAGAAACTCATCTTTTCAGGTTTATATATGTAGCCTCAGACACTAGCTGTGTGATCCTGGGAGAGTCATTTAATCCTGTTTTCCTCAGTTTCCTCATCTATATAAAGATCTTGAAAAGGAAATGGAAAACCAGTGTTTTTGCCAAGAATATCTCAAATGTAGTTCACAAAAAGTTGGACTACTGAAAAAAACTGAACAACAAATATGTGCCAGCCACTGTGCTAAATGCTGAAAGACTTTTATAATCACCCAAAAGCTTTTTCCCCTTTTCCATTCACAAAGGAAAGACCATGTGGATGAAGAGACTAAATTGCCCTTGGAGACTAAATTTCTTTTTCTGGAGTTTGTTGAGGTTCAACTTTCCTAGAAAAGGTAGACTACAAATGTTGAATTCCATCTACTCAATACCCATTAAGAGATTTCTTTCTCAAATTATATATGATAGCTCTTTGGAGAAAACTGAATGGAGATGGAAAGGAGTACACTTTCTTCTCAGCAGTTCAGGGGACCTATACAAAAACTGACCATATATTACGACAAAAAAACCTCAAAATTAAATGCAGAAAGATAGAAATAGTAAATTCATTCTTTTCAGATCACGATGCAATAAAAACTACATTCAACAAAAAGCTAGGGGTAAATAGACTAAAAAGTAATTGGAAACTAAATAATCTCATCCTAAAGAATGAATGAGTGAAACAGCTAATCATAGACACAATTAATAAATTTCACACAAGAGAATGACAACAATGAGAATATATACCAAAATTTATGGGATACAGCCAAAGTGGTAATAAGGGGAAGTTTTATATCTCTAGAGGCTTACTTGAATAAACTAGAGAAAGAGAAGATCAATGAATTGGGCTTGCAACTTAAAAGCTAGAAAAAGAGCTAAAAAACCCCAATCAAATACTAAATTTGAAATTCTAAAATTAAAAAGAGAAATTAATAAAATTGAAAGTAAAAACCTATTGAATTAATAAATAAAACTAAGAGTTGGTTTTATGAAAAAACCAACAAAATAAGATAAACATTTGGTAAATTTGGTTAGAAAAAGGAAAGAGGAAAATCAAAGTGTTAGTCTTAAAAATTAAAAGGGAGAACTTTCCACTAATTAAGAGGAAATTAGAGCAATAATTAGGAGCTACTTTGCCCAACTTTATGCCAATAAATTTGATAGCCTAAGTGAAATGGATGACTACCTTCAAAAATACAGGCTTCCCAGATTAACAGAGAAGGAATTAAATTGCTTAAATAGCCCCATTTTGGAAAAAGAAATAGAACAAGCTATTAATCAACCTCCCTAAGAAAAAATCCCCAGGACCAGATGGATCTACATGTGAATTCTACCAGACATTTAAAGAACAATTAACTCCAATGTTATATAAACTATTTTAAAAAAATAGGGAATGAAGGACTCTAACAAATTCCTTTTATGACACAGACATAGTATTGATACCTAAACCAGATAGGTTGAAAACAAAGGAAATTATAGAGCAATCTCCCTAATGAATATTGATGCTAAAATCTTAAATAAAATATTAGCAAAGAGGTTACAGAAAATCATCCCCAGGATAATACACCATAACCAAGGAGGATTTATACCAGGAATGCAGGGATCCTTCAATATTAGGAAACCTATTAGCATAATTGACTATATTATTAATCAAATTAACAAAAACCATATGATCATCTCAATAGATGCAGAAAAAGTATTTTATAAAATCCAACATCCATTCCTGTTAAAAAAAAAACACTTGAGAGAATAGGAATAAATAGACTTGTCCTTAATATAGTCAGGAGCATCTATTTAAAACTGATAGTAAGCATCATATGTAATGGGGATAAACTGGAACCATTTCCAATAAGATCAGGAGTGAAACAAGGTTGCCCACTATCATCATTACTATTCAATATTGTATTAGAAATGCTAGCTTCAGCAATTAGTGTAGGTAATAAGGAAACCAAATTATCATTCTTTGCAGATGATATGATGGTATACTTAGAGAACCCCAGAGATTCTACTAAAAATCTATTAGAAATCATCCACAACTTTAGCAAAGTTGCAGAATACAAAATAAATCCATATAAATTATCAGCATTCTTATATATCACTAACAAAATCCAACAGCTAGAGATACAAAGAAAAATTCCATTTAAAATGACTTCCTATAGTATAAAGTATTTGGGAATCTATCTGCCAAAGGAAATTCAGAAACTATATGATCAAAACTACAAAACACTTTCCACATAAATAAAGTCAGATCTAACCAACTGGAAAAATATTAAGTACTCTTAGATAGGTAGAGCAAATATAATAAAGATGACAATACTACCTAAACTAATCTGTTTATTTAATGCTACACCAATCAGACTCCCAAAAAACTATTTTAATAACCTAGAAAAAATAAGAACAAAATTCATCTGGAAGAACAAAAGGTCAAGACTTTCAAGGGAACTAATGGAAAAAAAATGAAATGAAGGTGACCTAGCTGTACTAGATCTAAAACTATATTATACAACAGTGGTCACCAAAACCATTTGGTATTGGCTAAGAAATACACTAGTTGATCAGTGGAATAGATTAGGTTCACAGGACAAAATAATCAATAATTATAATAATCCTGTGTTTGACAAACCCAAAGACCCCAGCTTTTGGGATAAGAATTCACTGTTTGACAAAAACTGTTGAGAAAATTGGAAATTAGTAGGGCAGAAACTAGGCATGGACCCACACTTAGCACCGTACACCAAGATAAGGTCAAAATGTGTTCATGATCTAGGCATAAAGAATGAGATTATAAATAAATCAGAAGAGAATCCAATTCTCCCTGTGCAACAAGAAAACTGTTTGGTTCTGCACACATATATTGTATCTAGGATATACTATGACATATTCAACATATATAGGACTGCTTACCATCTAGGGGAGGGGGTGGAGAGAGAGAGGGGAAAAATCGGAACAGAAGTGAGTGCAAGGGATAATGTTGTAAAAAATTACCCTGGCATGGCTTCTGTCAATAAAAATTATTATAATAAATTTTTAAAAATTAAGAAAAAAAATAAATCAGAAGAACATAGGATAGTTTACCTCTTAGACCTGTGGAAGAGGAAGGAATTTGTGACCAAAGAAGAACTAGAGTTCATTATTTATCACAAAACAGAAAATTTTGATTATATCAAATTAAAAAGGTTTTGTATAAACCAGACTAATACAGAAAAGATTAGAAGGGAAGCAATAAGCTGGAAAAACATTTTAACAGTCAAAGGTTCTGATAAAGGCCTCATTTCCAAAATATATAGAGAATTGACTCTAATTTATAAGAAATCAAGCCATTCTTCAATTGATAAGTGGTCAAAGGATATGAACAGACAATTTTCAGATGAAGAAATTGAAACTATTTCTAGACGTATGAAAAGATGCTCCAAGTCATTATTAATCAGAGAAATTAAGACAACTCTGAGATACCAATACACACCTCTCAGATTGGCTAGAATGACAGGAAAAGATAATGCTGAAGATTGGAGGGGATGTGGGAAAACTGGGACACTGATACATTGTTAGTGAATGCATCCAACCATTCTGGAGAGCGATTTGGAACTATGCTCAAAAAGTTATCAAACCATGCATACCCTTTGATCTAGCAGTGTTACTCCTGGGCTTATACCCCAAAGAGATCTTAAAGAAGGGAAAAGGACCTGTATGTGCAAAAATGTTTGAGACAGCTCTTTTTGTAGTGGCTAGAAAATGGAAATTGAGTGGATGCCCATCAATTGGAGAATGGCTGAATAAGTTGTGGTATGTGAATGTTATAAAATATTATTGTTCTATAAGAAATGACAATCAGGATGATTTCAGAAAAGCCTGGAGAGACTTACATGAACTAATGCTGAGTGAAATGAGCAGAACCAGGATATCATTATACACTTCAACAACAATACTATATGATGATCATTTCTGATGGACTAAATCAGTTCCAATTGTTCAGTAATGAAGAAAATCAGCTACACCCAGTTAAAGAACTATTGGAAATGAGTATGAACCATAACATTACATTTCTACTCCTGTTTTTGTCTGCTTGCATTTTTGATTTCCTTCTCGGGTTATTTTTACCTTATTTCTGAGTCTGATTTTTCTTGTGCAGGAAAATAACTGTATAGATATGTATACATAATTGTGTTTAACATATACTTTAACATATTTAACATGCATTGGTCTACTTGCCATCTAGGGGAAGGGGGGGGGGGAAGGAGGGAAAAAGTTGGAATGGAAGGTTTTGCAAAGGTCAATGCTGAAAATTTACCCATGCATATATCTTGTAAATAAAAAGCTATAAAAAAAAGAACTCTTTCTCTTGCAATATATGAATGTTCCTCAGGGCTACCATTTTCTCTTCCCTTTGAAGGTGATAACCTTTCTTTGTTCCCCCATTCCAGTGCCACTACTCCACTGTTTTTATTCTTTTCTCTCCTCAATTCTCACCTCTCATTGAGAAACTAAAGAAATTATTATGCCTTTACTATTGACCTATGGGTTGTATAAGAGTACTTCTTTACCTCCACTGTCTTTTCTCCTCTCTCCCTATTTCACAAATTCCTACAATATTCATTCCAGAAAATATACCTGTGGAGGTAGGTCTTAAGGAATTATTGATAGAATATTGAATTTTCTATTCCTCTTCCCTTCTGCTTCTTTAAACTCCTCTCTAATTTTATTCCTTTACATCTAGTTTTGTCCTTTAATGATTCTTTTTATTTCTTTCTTTTATCCCTCAGTTCAATCTCCTAATTCTTCTATAATTATAATCTATAGATAAGAGAGAATAAATTCCAATAATTCATCTATTCTTTATTTTTAGCTGTTTGTGTTTCTGTTCTTTAAGTCGTTGTTATGTCCAATAAGTGACATAACTTTTTTCTTTTTTCAGTAAGACCTTGATTACCTCTCTTTATTCAGAAAACATCTTTTTATTGTTGATTAAATTCAGCTTTGAAGGCTATGCTATTTAGTTTAGCAGCTTGAATTCTTTTGCTTTTTATAATATCTATCATTCCAAATTCTAATTTTTATCAATGGGAAATAATTGAATCATTCAAATTGACACTGTTTTATAGCTGAAGCTCTTCCTGCTTGCTAACAAAAGTTTGTTTGTTTGTTTTTTAATTGAAATTTGACTACTACATGAGTTGGAGATTGAAGTCCAGGATTTTTCTCTAGAAATAAACTGTGGATTAGATCAGTGAATTGCTGTCTTTTTTCAAAGGTTCTAAATAATTTTCTTGTTTCTGAACTATATCTAGATTTCTTTTTATATACATTCTTCTGAGAGACCCAGGAACCTCAAATTATCTCTTTGAACCCTTCCTTCAAAGTCAATTTGTTTGGCCTACTTTGATGTTATTACCATTTACTTCTTTTCCTACCAAATTTTCTTATTAATTTTGCATTTCTCTGCTTATTTTCACATTCAGAGCCCCACATCTTTAGAAAGTAAGGTCATTGTGACTTCTACATATTTTTTCTTTTTTTAGTACTTCTTCAAAAGCTCTTATTTCTATTCCAATTTCATTCCTAATATCTTCTTTCATTTTCTTTTTTGATTCATTTTCAATTTTTTTAAATTGTTACATGATCTCTGATGAGTTTATAGAATGTTTTTTGATCAGGGAATGGGGAGTTCATTTTACTTCATATAAATACTTGTTCACAGTATTATGGCATTTGAATTCATTCTATTTTTCTCCTGATCATATGAGCTTCTCTGCTTATCTGTTGGTGTTAAGTTTTCTCTCAGGTTTTCTCCCTAACTCCTTTGTGACTCAAGCACCTTCAGTGACTATTTTTTTTCTTACCTCACTCCTATTTGCCATTTTCTATTCCCCTTTCTATCATTCTTTGACCCAATTCTGAATATAAATGAACATCCTCAGTCTCAATGAATTGAAAAGGCAATGACCTGACCTTAACCTTGCCCCAAGGAGACTACTGGCCCATATAGCTTTCATCTCTGAAATGCCCATATCTTCTACCTCACTACAATTCCATCTCTCTAGTTTCTTTGTTTGCCTAGGCAGAATTGATATCTACCTTCTTTTATGAACTGAATACAGGTTAAATAATTGTTATGCTAAATAATTGTCAGGGTGGTAGTTGGGAAAGGATAGAGAAAAAAGGACACCAACAAGGTTAAAAAAAAAAAGAAAAAGAAAAACACCAACTCACAAAATGCACAGGACAAATCTATGAAGTTGTTTGTACTGAATTAATCCACACACAGTATGAGTTTGGGGTGGGACGAGGATGCTGCATGGGAAGTTTTTTTATTATCATTTCATGAAGTTTTTATTTTTTGCAGCATCTCTGTTTTACCTTATGGATCTGGTATATAATATCTTTTTGAGGTCTTGGGGATTAGAAAAGTTTGCAGATACAAGTTTCTCTACCGTTTGCTGGTCATTTGCTACCCATGTCTTTTGAAAAACTAAGCTGCTTGATGAGTTTCCTGTGTATTCACATATGTCTTTTTAAACAGGCTCCTATTTGTATGGCAATTATTTGTGTTTATATCTTCAAGAGATTGAAATCTCACAGAATTTTATGCTATGTGATCCTATCTATTGCTTGCTTGAACTCTTTGAAAACTCACGTCCCCAAATCTGAGTTGTTTGTCAGACTATATTTGACATTCACTTTCTTATCTATCATGAAGCCAAGATGGAACAGCCACTTTCCCCTAAAGTTCCTATCATTTCTCCTGTGGTCAGTCAGGTTCAGAATAGTGGTTTCCCTTGTCATTCTATCTGCCCTTAAAGATGAAATTGTCATCAAGATAAGTCAATATTTTATTAGCTACTTCAATTTTAGCAAAGAGACTTTCAGCAAATAACTAGATAATTGAAGTCCTCCATCACTATCATATATGGGTTATGTATGTGATCCTCTTTCTGACCTTATCAACTATTATCTCCCTTCTGGCCAGATCTGTCTTCACAATAATATTGTTTCTATTTCTCCCAACATTGATCCTCAACCAAAAGATTTTTTCCCTGCCTATCACTACTAATAGATTCCTTCAAGAATATTTCCTCTTCATTCTGATAAAAGTGGATTTCTTCAACAAAGACAAAATCTAGCTCAGTTTCAATTGATCAAGGATGGACAGAAGCAGCTACACCCAAAGAAAAAACACTAGGAAATGATTGTAAACTGCTTGCATTTTTGTTCTTCTTCCCAGGTTATTTATACCTTCTAAATCCAATTCTCCCTGAGCAACAAGAAAACTGTTCGGTTCTGCACACATATATTGTATCCAAGATCTACTGTAATCTATTTAACATGTATAGGACTGCTTGCCATCTGGGGGAGAGGGTGAAGGGAGGGAGGGGAAAAATCGGAACAGAAGTGAGTGCAAGGGATAATGTTGTAAAAAATTACCCTGGCATAGGTTCTGTCAATAAAAAGTTATTTTAAAAAAAAAGAATATTTCCTCTTCGTATATTATGTTACTCTCCCTCCCCTTTTCACTACTCTTGAACAAAATACACCATTCTATTTTCATATGCCAATCATTCAATTTTGTCAAACTCTAATGATATTTTTGGTGTATAAGCATTATCATCATTTATAACAATCCCTTCACAGTGTAAAAATGACCCTGGATTCTCCAAGTTTAGACCAGTGGAGTATAAATTCTGGCAGGATTTAAAACTCTGAGAAGATTTCAAGTATGACTTCAGAGATAGTCTGCTTTCCCAGGACCAGCCTGGCTAAGTATAAAATATTCCTTACCTGGTCATTTAGTTTGAATTCTCTGAACATGGCAATCCACTAAGCATAGAAAAGATACGAAAATGATGTTATGTGTCATTGTTCTGCTTCTGCAATGAAAGAAAAATAGTGCTAAGAACAATAGAATTTAGGTCACCTATAAGCACACACATACACATATGTGGAAATATATGTGTATATATGTAAATATGTGAATAAGTATATTTCTTGTCAAATGTCCAATGAGTAAATATACTTCTGAAGAAGAAAAATCATATCAGTCTTAACATTCTTGCAATAAATGCAACAATAAAAATTAGGAAGAGAGTACTGGATAATTAAATGGAAAGATATCACATGAATTCTCTTTATTTTTTAAGACTGGGTGTCTACATTTCACTTAATCTGGCCATTTCGGGATTATTCACAGTCACAGTTCCACTCTGATTGTCGCAAAGACTTGTTCTGTTCTCTGACCTATAACTTTTTGCCCTTCCTTAGACAACTTAGAGTCCCCTTTTGTTAGTGGTGAATTTAACCCACATATGATAAGCAAAGCCCATGGCAACTTAGAACTGCTTAGCTTGAGAGAACTTCTACTCCTTACCTCTCACTACCTTGGTAATAGTAATTATAGGTATGCAGCACACCTGGGCCATTGAAAGAGGCTAAAATTAGTAGACTATATACTGCAAGTGTTTATATTTATACTGCAAGTATTTTCTTTAACAAAAGAGTCAATAGATGCTGGATGTATTAAATACCAAGTAACATCACAAAAATGAAAATTACATTTTAACAGATAGCAAACAACTCATTACTGATAGGAAAGTCATTCTCAATCAAGTATCAATATACTCTCAAATCCACAACTTTTAATAGAAATACTTCAACTGATTACACATTAAGAAGTTTAAAATCAAGATCAAAATATTGCAAGAAAACTGGGGGGAACTCAATACTGACATCTTTAAAACAATTAATGATCTTCAAAATGAATAAGAGACAAAAGGAAGGACATAGACAAAGACTATAATAACTCAAGCTCAATTTTGACTATGCAGATCAATTAACACAAGGAGACCACGATCCTAAAAAGCAATTTATTCAACAGAAACATAATAAGCATGATAAGTGGAAAAAAAGAGAGAGCATCCAGAAGCAATATCAGTTTAGAATATAAGGACATGTATAACGTCTTACAGGGAAAGGTGATGATACAGCATGAGCAGTATTGTCTCATAAAATAGAAAACAAATTGAAGACAAAATTATCTCATTTTTAAGTCTGATAAAAGATCCAAGAAAGCAAAGTGATCTCAAAAGCATTAAAGGATGAAAATGGATGACGATTAAAACAGGCAAAAGTATACAAGAAAAAAAATGAAAAGGATTTAAAAGTATTTGTAACATTTTTCTTAAATAATGAGGATAACAGAACCAACTTCACTTGGATTCTAATGTCATAATCCTTTGTAAGTCAAACAGAAGGTATTAAAAAAGTATAAAATGGCATTAACAAGGACAGGAAAGATGGCTATGTTAGACCAACTCATAAGGAAGATCTATTCTAGAGGTGACTTAGTTATGAGTTTAGGGATCAATTTTAAAAGTATCTAAAGGAAGAAAAGATACTAAAGGCTTGAGAAAAAAAATTGAACCTTCATACACCAAAAAATGTAATAGAAACTATTAGTAGCTACCTATTTTATGTCAACTTTTCCTTCCTTTTAAAAATTTTATGAGTATCATCTATATACATGAATACATTATCTAAGGATATCCTCAATGAAATCATTAATAGGGTACAAACAGGGTTATATAAATAGTATTTTATGGTAGCCCATAGCTTTAGTGCCACTAAAAGATTAGACATCATGTCACTGAAATTATTTTTAATAATTATTTTAATTTGATTTGACCAAAATACTACTATAAAGATTCACTTCCAAAAAGGTGTCTCCATATTTAAATTTATAAAAGTTAACTGAACTGCAAAAAGATAAACATAGCAACAGAATAACTGTATGAGATTTAATGTTCCTTTTTCCAAATGGAGGATTTACAGCTAAAATATTTATGTTTTCTTCTGAATTGGCATATTTAAAAAAATTCATATTTCTCAGCACTACCTTTCCAATAATGGAGGGTGTGTTAAGGCACAGATAAATTATTAATGAATGTAAAAAACAAAGGACTCTTATTTGTTCTTGTATATTGAGTTTTGTTAATAAAGTTATTAAAGAAATAAATTGTCAAATAATTATATCCAATTTGTTTTCTCCTTCATTCGGGATATCACTATTTTGACAGAACCTATGGAAGCTCATTATTTTAGAAAAAGTAAGAAACTCTTCCTCATATTACATATTTCCAATATTTTACTCATTTTTTCCCCTTTCCTTCCCTTTCCTCCTTTTATCTTCTAACTTCCTAACATAGTCTTGTCTTCCCTTGGATTTCTTTGAATCATTTTCCTTCTTCATTTTCCTCATGAATCATTTCTTCCATTCTTTTAGGTAATGTGCCATTCTCCAATAACATTCTTATCATCTTTTAAAATTTGCATCTAACACGGAGACCAACCTACATTTTGCAGTCATGTAGTTAGTTTGGCAGTGACAGAGACACAAATATAGCACAATAACTGCAGGTCACTGAAACATTTTCTCCTCATCTCCCATGCTCACTGAAATTGAGATCCTCAGTTCTCTAGGTCTTTGTTGTTAAGTGCCTTGTTAACTGTCACAATCATTTACCAATATAGTTCACTGCTCTGAATTTTCTGCTTTTTCATAGCAGGTCTTCCACTTTTGCCTTTTCTCTTTTATCTGCGTGTTGAGGTGCATTTGATCTGTAAATAGCAGATTCCTGAGGAAGCTCTAAAGCAAGGATTAGTTCTACTCTGATGCTATCTGGAATAAGATTTCTTGAAGAAATACAAGTTTTGCCTACTTCTAATCTCTTCCTTTCTCTTACTTCTATCATCATATCAGACATTAGAATCTGTTTCTTTTTCTTTTTTTTTTTTTCTTTGCTTGGGCCTATCAAATTTTTCTAAATAAAAATATTATTTCTATTTCTACTTGGATTTGATGACTTTCTTCCTGCATCTGCTCTCCTTGGTTCTCACCTAGCTCCCCTAACTGGTTCAACTTTCAAATTCAGGCTAATCATTTTATGCAAACAATTTATTATTAAAACCCATTTCCTCTCTTTGCTCTAAAGTAGATAGGAGTGCATGGAGATTTATCCTGGAGATCCATATGGATCTATCAATCAAGAAATTCACTTACCAGATCTCTTCCTGAAATGTTACATTCTTCCATAACATACTCCCCAAATCATTAGCACTTTCCTTATTTCTTCATTCAAAGAAGTCATTCCTCTTTGCCTCTTAATGATGAGTATATAGTCAGGGAGGTGGGGTTGCATCCTAATAATGAAAGGTGTTCAATCGATAGCCTGTCAGTTTTTGTTGTTGTTGTTGCTAGTTTTTTGTTTTTGTTTTTTTGCCTTGAGTGGTATATTCCTTCTCTTTGCTTAACTTGATTTAATCAATTTTGTGGGTATTTTGCTTATGAACTTGTTTAGGTCATGATGTCAAAACACAACTTCTCTTTTAGGACACAAAAAGAGCATCCCTTTTAAGCTTCAGGACCTATTTAAGTTTCACCTTCTCTATGGGACTTTGTCCAGTCTATCCCTTCCACCATTTATTTATTTTCCTCTCCCAAAAAAACTCTAATAACACTGATATCTATCATTCATTTTGGCATTTGTTATACACAATTTTGTACTTGGATAAAAGAAATTCTAAGCATGTACTCACACCATCTATCATTCCTTCAACATCATAATGGTTAAAGAGATTGACTTTAGTCATAGATTCAAATACTACCTCTGATGCATACTAGTTGAGTAATCCTAGATGACTAACTTAAACCCTCACTTCTTCAGGTTATTAAAATAATTAGCTACAGATGAATTGCGCATCAAAATCAGGACACCCACTCCTGGACCTCCCTGCACTGATGAAATTTCAGGTGCACTTTTACCACATTCTAAAGAGAGAGACACAGACACAGACACAGAAAGACAGACACAGACACAGAAACACACAGAGAGAGACAGACACACAGAGAGAGAGATTAAATAATCAGAAAGAATAATCAAGCAACACTAAAAAAGTTAAATGAGAGAATGATAGTCAACCAGTATTTGCCATGTATATATGCCATGTATATATCTGTGGGTGTGTAAATGTGTGTGTGTATAAACACACCTTCACCATACAAAAATATATTGCTGTGAATGATGAAAAGGTAAGCCTGTTTGTATAATGAAAGAAAACAAGATGCCAAGATAGCTGTTGGCCAGGATTTTACTTTCCTGAGCTCAGTCTACCAAAAGCAGGTGGCTCATTACAACTTGGAAAGGACTCCTGGAAAGCTACTAAATTCTCTGGGAACGATTGCACATGGAGATACAAATTTGAATAGCATTGTTTCCAATATTTTTCAGTACACTGCCAGGTAAAAAAATCAAGGAAAAAGCCCAGCTAGCTGAATGCAGTGAGTCAAACAATTGTTAAGACTTGTAAACTTGCTGGACACTGGTGAACTCTCTCGGTCTTGAGTTGGAGACAGTTGCAATGTGAATAACCATCCTAGATGACCATTCGCAGCAAATGTGGACCTGAAGGTTCCACAAGCTTATTTGATTCCTTAATACAACCAATGAAACTAGTTTATTTATAAGACACTACCAAAATGACATACTTCAATCTACTCCAACAAAAATATATTTGCATCCTTGAGAATTCAATGAAATCCAACAAATATCCATCTTCATAGAAAATATAATTTATCTTCAAAAATTAAGTTATCTGATGTCAATATAAAATGTTGCCTTAATGTATTGCCCTTTAATATGAAACAATTTGCTATCAAAAGAGGAAGAAAAAGTATACTTTTGATTATATAAAAATTATTGAATCAACCAGTAAAATATGTAAGGTATTTCTTGTTTCATAGGTAAAGTTCAGCATCCTGAAATCTATGTGTAAACAAATAATATTCAGATTATCTATAAGGAATGTGACTATAAGAAGTAATGAAAAATAACTGTAACATAAATATTAAGGTTTACTATCCCTTGCAAAAGTAATTAAGTGATGGCGGTTTTGATTATGAACAGTGATGACTTAAAGGGCCAGAGGAAGGACTTTTTGCTGTATTAAAAAATTGTTAAAATGTGACCATCAAAAACCAAGTTAACAGAAGTCAAGCTACTAAAGTGAACCTCTTTGAAGATTACAGAATGGCTGGAGTTTCAGGGCACTGTGGTCCCTCAGCTCATTTGCATGTTACTATTTGGAGATGTGAAGATGATTTACAAGAGCTGTTGATTCCATTGGATAAATTGATTGAGGTTTTCAAAGTACTTACATGGAAGTTCTGAATTGAACTGCTAAAAGTAAAAGGTAAAGAAAGATTGAAGAAGTCTGGCTGTAATGTAGCAAGAGCATAAAGATAAAGCAAGAGAGGTAGAAAAGACAGATATGTCTGAGCTATGTGAAGAAAATGGTGGCAAGAATAGAAATCAGTTAACAAGAAGGTTTCGGCTTTTGAGTTCATGAAGACAGATGAGAACTCATTGGATGAATGTTTAATCAGCTATTGCCCTTCAGTACCATCTAGATTTTGAGAGAAGTGACTGAAACCTCTGAGAATTGCCAGTTGCCCTGTCCTGTTTTTATGGTTTGAGAGAAAGACACTTTGTAGTTGCTTTACAGACATCTCTGTTTGCTACAAGCTGTTTGGTTGGCACAGCATCCTGGTGAGTGAAAAGCTGGTTGGGTTTGTCTGACTTGTTTAGAGAGTTAACCTTAACTGTGTTTTTTTTTCTTGTTTTTTGTTTTCTTTTTTTTTTCCTGAGAGCTCTATTTGCTACAAACCGATGGGTTGATGTGGCATTTAGTGAGTAAATAGTTGGCTGGGATTATCTGAATTGCCCAGAAAGAGCCAGCTTGGGGAGATTTACAATTCTCTGGCTTTTAGGGAATTGCTAGCTAAATTGGGAACCTAACACTCCACTCAGTATACTTTAAAACTGACTGTAAATTGAAAGAACTTATAAATATTGTGTTGATTTCAGAATGGAAGAGAAGAGGATTTTCCCAGCTGCAATGTGGCAAAGAACAAAAGGGAAGAAGCTAACAGAAAAATAATAGCTTTAAATGGTTCAGATATTCCTGAATGGACCAATGACATCATAGTCTCCTATCCATAGTTGGGAGTTACCCTGAGTGAATGGGCTTTCATCATTCACAGGCACCTATGTTTGCCCAATCTCACACAGAGAAACTGAGTGTTTTGATAGAGAAGCATGATACAGATCCATGGTAGATTGTGATTTATTATTATTATCTTTGCAAATTGTTTAATAACCTAGGACCTGTGGTATTCTTATTGTTTATTTTGTTTCATTGATCTTAATTTTAATAATATTTTAAATCTACAAGTGTTATCATGAGAGCTAAAGTAGATCTTAAGGAAGTGCTCAGTTTTGGGTAACCTTGTAGAAAGGTGGTGGCCTTTCTATGAAAACTAAGACTTAGCATAATGAGGACAAGTTGGAATGGTCAGCTCAGAGAATGAACCTATGTGAGAGGGCTGAAGCTGAAGCACTCCAATGTCAGAGAAAGGTAAGTATTCTCTCTATAATATATCTAACAAGTAATAATACAACTTTTCTGAAAAGCTCCACAGAACATTATAAAGAACACAAAGTAAACCTCCTGGGGCAACCCATCACACTTTGGGACATCGCTGATTAGGAAGATTTTCTTCCTTTAAACCTGTATTCACCTCTTTGTAATTTTTACTCCTTTTCCCTGGTTCTGCCTTCTGAGACCATACTAAAGAAATCTCTTTCATGTTTAGTCTTTTTTCAGTCATTTCTGACTTTCTGTGACTTCATTTGGGGTTTTCTTGACAAAAATTCTGGAATACTCTTTCATTTCCTTCTCCAGGTCACCTTACAAATGAAAAAACTGAGCCCAACAGGGTTAAATGGCTTGCCCAGAGTCATAGAGTTAATAAGTATTTGAGTCCAGATTAGAATTATAATCCATCTCAGGGCTTTTTAAACTTTTTCCACTCATGACCTCTTTAAGATCAAGAAATTTTTACATGACCCCAAGTATATAGATATATAAAGGAGATATACAAATCAAGCATTTACTGATAATATATCATAAAGAAATTTATTTAAAAGCAATTCTTTGGTATACATATAATTTTACCATTTATTAAAGATGAAAGCAAATTTACATACTAATGAGATAGATGGCTTGTTTATTTTTTACATAGGGAATTAAATCTTGATAGAATATTTTATAACTCAAGGTTGCCAAATTTTTCATGATTCTCACATTCAGCGACATGACCCACAGTTTAAGAAGCTTTGTTCTACTTGATTCCAGGCCTAACACTCTATCCACAGCACCACCTAGCTGCTTTGTGCCACCCTTCGTGTAACAGCCCTTCAAATATCAGAAAATAGCAATCATGGTTCACACAAGTCTTCTCTTCTCCAGTTTTCTAAGCTAGTGAGATATACTTGAATGCTAATTTTATTTTTCAGTCTATGAGCTTTGAACTTTATTTCCTACTTTGTGCAAGGTTAAAAAGATGAAATCAACAGTATCCATGTCCTCAAGGAGCTTACATTCTCTTACAAGAGATTTATGTATTTCCCCTAGGAAGAATCATCTTGCCACTCCTTTAAGAGAGTCAATGTGTAGCCCCAGCTGTTTTTATGCCAATAAAATATTTCAAAAGAAATGGAACCAAGGCTCAGTTTTATAAGTAGAAAAATAAGTTCATGTACTTCCATTTCTTCCATTCCATTAGCAAGAAAAAGCAAGTTTGTAAAGCTTCTGAAGATTGCATTTACATACCATCTAGAGGTGATATATTTATATCAATATCCATTGAGTTAAATATAGTCTACATATTTTTCCAAAGCAAAATTTCCCCTTTCTTTCTTTGCCTTCTTTTTCTATTACATGTCTTAAGGGAAATACAGGATCCCAGAGGGAATAAAATTCAGCCTTGTTGTGTTGAGGAGAGTATGCAGCTAACATGTTCTCTGTATATTATTGTTTGTCTGTGGCATTCAGTGCTCTTTTGGAATGATCTATCTATTTTGTCACTGCAAGAGAACACAATAATATTTATTGTTCCCTTGTTTTATTCACATTTAATGCACACAACATAGTAGTATATGACTGAGGAGATTTGAGTTATTGGCATGATCCTAAAATACAAGGAGAGGAGGGATGGTTCCCATGGGCTTTAAAAGTTGGCTATGTAAACAATTCCCAGAGAGGTATTTTGAAAATGCTTTGAGCAACGATATTGCCACAGAAAGAAGCATTTGACCTGCAAAAAAAGAATTCCCTTGCACCAGATTGCCTCTTTCTGAGGTTGGTTTTAATGGAGAAATTTTAAGCAACAATAAAAAGGTAAGGCAGGTAAAAGCTTTGGGTAAATTGTGATCCTATGCATTTATATAGGTACCATCCATCTTTAAGTCACTAGTAAATGTTTGCCATACAAGAGGCAGAAAGCATGTTTTAATTGTTCAGCCTCTTCCAATCCATACTTTTTCCCCCATACATGCTCTTATGTGACTTCCTGAGTATAAAGTGAGTTTCTTCTTCCTGACCCTTCCCAGCATTTTCCTGCATGTGTTGCTTTTCCTCCTTCCTTCTCAAGGACAACCAATGACATCAGGAGGGTACATGTAATGAGGCAGTAGAAAGGCAGTGTGATAATGAAGGTAGTGTCCCAGCCTTGGAGCATAGCAAGATATGAAGTCAAGTTCTCTCTTTGATATTAGATTTATGATCATGGACAAATTATTGCACCTCTCAGGACTCCAGAAGACACTTGAAGATCAATTTGCATGGGGAGTTCCTTAAGCTAATGAAATCACAGGTTCGAACACACACACACACACACACACACACACACAGTGGCAACCAAATTTAGATATGAAAAGGAACACTGCCTCTGCCTCTTATTGCTCATGTGACATTGATTGGATAAGTAGCTTAACCTTCCTCCTTAGTTTCCCAATCTGTAAAGTAAGTAAGTTGGACTCAATTGACCTGGAAGTTTCCTTATATCTAAATTTTTGCTTTAGTTAAGAAGGGATGCATTGCATTAAGTGCATTCTAACACAGCTTCTCATGAGTACTACCTGTGTGATTCTAGACAAGACACTTAACTTTTTTGTCCCTCAATTTCCTCACCTGCGATAAGAGGAAGCTGGGGCAGGAGAGCTCAGATTAATTACCTTCTGAGATCCATTCCAATTTTAAATCTTTATTTCCTGAGAAAAACTAAAAGACCACTAAGATAAAATTCATATTTTGAGCCAAGGAATTTCTTACAAATTCCTCAGTTGCATTTTACACTTACCTTATATTAGTATTTGTGGAGTATTAGTCTTGGCTCTGACTAGTTGAATGCCCTTAAGCAAAGTAGTCACACATTAGGTCTTCAGTTTCTTCTTTTGCAAAATCAGACAAAGATTTCCCCTTCCAGACACTTCCAGCTCTAATTTTCTTTGTCCTATGATTAATCGAGCAGTGAATGCTTTATGTGGTTGATTTTCCCAGAACCAAAACCACTTACTTATAAAACCTAAACACATTCAGACTTTTGAAATCAAATGTGTAGTATGAAATGCCATCTTATAAAGTTTTTCAATGCAATACGGCTGAGCAGGAAGGTAAGATGTAAAGGTTTAATATCTGAAACACCCTCGTCTAAAGGAGTTTCATAACGAAGATTTACTTTTGCATTTATTCATCAGAAAGCAAATAAGGGCAGCCTTCTCTCCCCTCTTTACCCCTGTCAAGCATACACAGTGAGAAGAAAGAAAAGACATTAGAGCAGATTACTTTACATTAATTTTAATAATGTCATATAAATAAAGACAGAAAACCCATTATGTTGCATTGGCAGCACACACTCATTCTCAAAGGTTACCTCAAGCGTAGTCACATTTTCAAGGACATTCTGCAGTGGTACTTTGGCAACCTCATTGCTGAGGGGTTGCTGAGATGATCTTGTACATTCCTCTGTGTTTATCTCTCTTGCACTCCTTGTCTCGTTGATCTCACATCTCTAGATAGAAAAAAAAAAAAAAATACACACACACACATTCTAGAGCTGCTTTGGAGGGCTCTGCCAGTCTGGCATAAAATACACCACTTTGAAATGTGACCATTTAAGAAAAATAGGAGTAACAGAATAAAAATATCCATGAACCTAATAAAGCAAACCTTCCCCTCAATCTGAAGGAAAAAAATAGAGAGGAAAGCCTAGTGGGGATAGGAGAAGGACAGGCCCAAATGTATTAAAATTCCCAGTAAAGGTTGGGGGGAGGGAAGGAGTGACCCTATTATGCAAGTGGATTATCATTTCTTTCAAAAAAGAGGAGATGGATGTACCATGATAACCAAAATGAATTGAACTTGATATAAACATAATTAACTTTTTAAGCCAGACTCTGAATCCAAACCACTAGCAATGCTTGGGAAAATATAGAATTACAAATACAGCAGAACATTTGAGCAAATATGATAACAAGAGAAAAAGATGGCAGACCTCTGAAGTTCAGGAGCAATAAATTCTAAAGAATCTTTATCCAAGACCTGACATTGATTCCTTAATACATTCTCACTGATCATACCCACAAAATATCATTTCTTTTTCCATCACACTTGTCACCAGAAACTAGTCACAAACCTACGATGAAAGAATGGCTCTTTCCTTTAGCTCACCTTTCTTTCTCTGCCTAAAGGTACCATGTCCTCTCTCCCCATAACTAACTTTGGCCCATGCCTACAGCCACTGACTGTCTATGATCTGTATTTTTTCAATATGTCTCAATGACTTCAAAAAACTTAACTGATCCAGGATTCTTTATTTTAAATTGCTTCAGTCGATCTGCCAAGAAACATTTATTAATAAATTTTAGGTCAACAGTCACTGTGTTAAGAGATAGAAATAAAAAGAAAAACTTAATGTCTACCCTCAAGGAGCTCACATTCTAATGGGAAAGAGAAGTAGAAATATCCATGTACATAAAAGGTAAATTGATCATATATTAGAGGTTATCCCAGATGAAAGGCCTTAGAATCAAGGAGGAATCAGAAAAGATTTTCTTACAGAAGTGGGATTTTAGCTGAGGTTTGAAAAAGCCAGGAAAGCTATTTATTAAATATGAAGAGGCAGGATATTCTTATCATTTTTCTGTTTCCAAATGTGTAGAGTGCAGTCATTTGTTGCTTATGAATATATTACAGCTTCCTTCTTTTTTTTTTTTCTAATTCACTTCTGGTGTTTGAAAAAAATAATGAAAGAAAGAAAGAAAGAAAAATAAAGAAAGAAACTCAAATTTGTGACTTGAGAGACATAAGGAGGAACAGGAAAAATACTTGATCTCTCAGGGTAGGTGCCACTAGGCACCTGTGTTCTTTTAGCTTAGCCACAAGACCAAAGAAAGGAAGAAAATATGCATTTAGTAAGCATTCACTATATGCCAAGCATATAGGAGATTTGAAGAGTACAGTTTTCAGAAGGAAAAGTGATAAATGAGAGGAATTCTGGAGACTGATGAGACTGTTTATCTACCCAGAATTGTGTTATTATTTTATATTGGATTAAGTAAATTTATCTGAAAATTTGCTTTTAACCAAGTACTATTTTGCACCATTGAAATTACTGAAAACAGCCCCAGTTTCCCAAATTATTTCTTTATTTGCTCAAGATTTTAAATGTACCATTGGAGAAAAATTGTCAGACACCAAATACAGAGAAATAGTTACTTGACTCAACTTCTTTGGAATAATAGGAATAATGAAGGTCAAAGATACATTCTCTTTGAATGGAATTTTCTGCCCCAAATTACTTTTTAGCATAGTAGTTACTTCTTGAACACATCACTTCCATTGAGACTTAAAAATCTTTTATTAGAAGTAATGAATATATTGAAGAAAAGAGTAGATTCTAACCTGTCAGTAAAGCAAGGATTTAATGTCAATCACCTGGATATTAGTGTAAAAAAAAAAAAAAAAAAAAAAACAGAAAAGCAAAGAAACCTTTCTCTCCAAAAGTATATGAATGACAAAAATTACATGGTACTAACAAGATACTCAATCATTGTCTTCAAATCCTTTAAGTCACACATCCAATGCCTAAAACACTTTAGAACTTGTGCCCTCAAAATGTGTATAATCAAATTTATAAATTAAACACGTGTATTAGTATATGACTAATAATAAATATCACAAAACTCACTCCAAAAATAGCAAAAAGATGAAATAATATTCAATACTATAATCAATAAGAGGTTACTGGGGTTTACCGAATAGGGAAGTGCTTGTCAAGCTCTAAATTTGTGGAAACTCACCTTGATAAATGTATGGAATATAGGTTGGATTAGAAAATACTACAAGCGTTTAGATGAGAAATGATCACGGTCTGAGCTAAGGTGCTGACTGTAAGAATAGAGAAAAAGAAAATACATGAAAGATATGGATGTAAAACCAATAGGATTTGGCAACTATATAGAGTATGAGAGAGGGAGGAACAGAAGATGACATAAAGGGTGTAAAAACAAACTGGGTAAATGATGGTAGTACCCTTGATAGCAATAATAGCAAAGGCTGAAAGATGGGTTTGTTTCAGGAAAAAGATATTGTTAAGATATTGAATATAGTTCACAATCCATCCATACCTGTAATTCAGTCTGACCCATCAAAAAGAAATTGAATCCACATAAGACTCTTAATCATTAGTCACCTCCCTATCCAATAGATACCAGCCCCCAAGGTAGATATGTTGATTCTGACAACTCCATAGTAAGGATGAACAAGAAAAAAAGCCACTTGTCCTATCTTTTCTACTATTCTATTTTAAATAGTCCTACTTTTCATCCTCCATTGACCCTTACCCACCCTTTAGCTGCTATACAGTCCACTTCCTGTGCAAATGCCCAGAATGTTCTTCCTTCATGAATACAAACTGTATTCACTTTGTCAAATGTCATATTATTTCAAAATCAACAATCAGTTCTACCTTGTTCTTTAAATTAAATCTAAGGCAGTAGCACTCTTCTTCACTGATATGTTGACAACTAATCATCATCAAGTCAAGAATTTATCCAAGTCTCTAGTTTTAGTACAATGAGACTTCCAGCCAATGTCTCAATAGTTGAATTATCCCAACACAGCTTTGTAACCTGTATCAGGGAATCATTAGCATAAACTCCACCTAACTGAAAAATCTATAATATATTCTGAGATCATTGGTGTTTCCCTCTCTTTTAATGCCCTCTAAAATGCTTTCCAGTATTTCTACAATTTGCATTTATGTACATATTGTATCTAAAGGTAGTAATCTCTAGGACAGGAAAGGGAAGGAAAGATAAAAGAAAGGAAAAATGAAAAATTTTTTAAATCATATTCTAATAATTAGAGCTGCACAGCAGTGAAATGGTTATTTTGGAAAGTAATGAGTTTTCATCCTTTTGTTGAAACAGAGACAATGTGATCATGACCATAAATATCATAGAATACATTCCTACATTAGGGATGAGATAAAACTAGTTGACCCATTCCAACACTTATTTTTGACGATTCGATCAGTTTCTCCCATCACCTTCAAAAGCAGTCCCCAAGTAAGTGGAATGGAAAATAAAAAATATTTGATATCAGTAAAGGGTTATGTTGTGATGAACATCCTGGAATACCAAAATACAGAGAAATAATAGTTCAGTAGGGTTAATATCAGGAATTGCATAAGGCTATAGTATATACAGAGAGATGTGTTAAGGAAAAGTCCAAATTCCAAAAAACATTTGAGTGCTTTTATCCCTTACAGCTTTATCATAGAATAATAAATATAGCCAACTTGTTTATCACACAATCAGAATAAGAGATTTTCAATTTAGAAGGAACTTCAGAAGCCATCTCTCACAGTTCGTAAAAAAATCTTCATAAGATGATGAATCCTATTCCAGTTCAACTTCAACTAGGAAGCTAAGTGGTACAGTAGTGATAATGCTGACTTGGAAGGCAAGATCTAAATTCAAATCCTCCTGCAGACATTTATTTGCTTTGTGAATGTTGCCAAATCACTTGATCTCTTTGCTGCAATTTCCTCATCTATCAGATGGAAATATTAATAGCATCTGTCTCCCAGAATTATGAGGATAAAAAAGAGAGTATTTATAAAATGCTTTGCAAATGTTAAAGTGTTTTTAAATTGCTGTTTATTATTATTATTATAAGTTATTAATTGTTAAAGAGCAACTGGATCTTGCACCTAGAGTCAATAAGACTCAACTTCCCAAGTTCAAATCTGACCTCAGACAATTATTAGATATGACTCTGGTCAAGTCACTTAACCTGTTTACCTAGTTCCTCACCTATAAAATGAGGAGGAAAAGAAAATAGCAACCCACTGCAGTATTTTTGCCAAGAAAATCTCAGATGGGGTCACAAAGAGTCAATATCACTGAAATGATTGAACAATAACAACATTAATATTGCCAAAGCTCTAATTCATGTTTTTCCATAGTTCTTCCCTTCAGAACCAAGCGGACTTTTTGTCTTCCACATGAGTTTCCTTAAAATACTTGAAGGCAGCTATAATGTCCTTGTTCAGATTACACATTCTCATGTTTACAATTTCTATTTCAAAACATGTTTTTCTTACAATAACACAGTGAGGCAAGTAGTGAAAGTATTATTGAATCCATTTCAAAGAGGAGAAAAACAAAACAGATGTTAATGAACTTGCTCATGTCCACCAAGCTATTTAATGTCAGAATTAGGACTGAAGCCCAGCTCTTGGCTTCTGAATCCCAAGCACATTCTATTAGACCACATTGTCTTTCCTTGGGAAAGTAGAACTAGACTGTGCTACTTTTGCCAAAAGAACTATGCACATTTTACATCATTAAAAAAAAAAAAAGACATCAATCCCAAGGATTCTCAGCCCAGAGAAATCACAAGCAACAAACAGCCTTAGAGCAAACAGTTCATTCTGGGCCAAAGCCCCAGAAGAGAACAATTCAAAATCAATCACAGTCTTTAAAATGAGTCATTCCCATAAAGACCACAGCAGTTTCTCTTCAAGAATGCTGTCATGGTACTTTCCATAATTTTAAAATGTTACTTGCAGATCATAATAATTTCTTAGAGCCTCTCAACTTCTAACTTCATTTTTGTGTTTTGTTCCTTCTCTCTTGTAAATGGGCTTGCTTTAGAATCCCACTAGGTTGTGGGCCTTTTAAATTCTGCTTTTCCTAGCAATTCTTGGGAGAGGTTTTTTTTTATTATTATTTAAAAAAAAGAAAAATGCATTAAAGCTTTTGTTCTTTATGGTTTTTCAAAGAACATGAGCTCAGCAAGCAGATTTAGTTTTAAAAGTAACTTATCAACATTGACAGCCCTCCTTTAAGAGCAGCTGTTGCCTCATAGAAATACCACTGAATTTAGCAGCAATTCTGCTTACACAGAATATCATGTATTTAGCACCCTCCCCTTAATTACTAAAGACATTTGCATGAAAGCCCAAGCTTTGTTTGACAACTTCACCTCCTTATTTCTTATTGGTTTTTAAATATAAGTTCCTAAAGGTGTCATTCGATAGGGAGTCAGTAATGATGAGTTTAGTTTGCAAAGGAAGAGGCAGCTCCTTTTCATCTCATGTTTCAGTCTAACAGCCAATTTTTGACTTTTAGAATTGCTCTTTCCTTTCTTTTATAGAGTTGGCTGGTTGTCAAAACTAGTTCTTTTGCTATCCTAATTATAAGATGCAAGGTCATGCAAGTCTTGGCTCTGACAGTAGAAATGAATTTATATGGCAAGATACTATTCCTCATTCTTTTAATGTTTGGGATGCTAAGGAGAATTTGCATAATATGCATCTTGCATTTTTGTAAAATGTCATCATATACTCTTACAGCTGATATTTGTCATGAGATGGTGGGCATAGATTCTTGTATTCCATTGGTGTAGATATGAAGAAAAGTGGATGGCAGAGATGGAAAAAAGAAGGAATTTTTAAGCGAGATGAAAGAAAATATTGATGCAATAACCTGCAAAATACCTGCCCTACTCTTTCAAGGTAATGGTTTATAATGGAAAATGGCTTCTGATAAACTATTCACTTTCTATATATGTCTCAAAAGACTACCTCCTGATTTCCGTGAGTTGACTGTTCAAGTGAATAATGTTTGTATTCATCAAATGATTATTTCAAAGCCTCACTGAATTTTCTCATTTCCTGTTTAAATGTACTATATGTGAACATGAGAAGAGAAAAACACAACTGATTTTCCCCCTTTTACTTCATTTATTTCATTCTACCTTTATCACTCAACTGAAACCACTCTGTTTAAAGTTACCAACAATTTCTTAATTGCTAAATCTGATGTTTCTATATATAGTGCACTAGGGATGCAAAATATTCCAGCATTATTCTTTTTGACTTTTCTGAATATAATAGGAAGTAAGGAAAGAAACATTTATTAAAGCACCTACTATTATCTCAGACAATGTGCTAAGTACTTTATGAATATTACCCCATTTGATCCTCACAACAACCCTTGTAGAGAGATACTTTCAGATGAGAAAAATAACAGGTGTTAAATGACTTCTCTAGGATCACACAATTAGTAAATGTCTGAAGACTAGTATGAACTCATGTCTTCCAGATTCCATGTCCAGTGCTCTATCTACAATGCTATCTAGCTTTCCATAAGTAGTAGGTGTTTAGTAAATGTCCAACTGATTGATTTCAAATTTTAGGATCTCTATCAAAATTTAATCAAAAATTAGGATCCCTAAATTGATTTGGAATCAGCTAAATGGTGCAATGGATAGATTACTAGGCTTGAGTTTAAATCTAGACTCAGATAATTACTATTTATGTCACCCTGATCAATTCATTTAACCCTGTTTACCTCAGTTTCCTTTTTGCAAAATGAACCGGAAAAGGGAATGGAAAATCACTCCAGTCTTTTTGCCAAGAAAAACTCAATAAGAGGTTACAAAAAGTCAAACAAGACTGAAATGAGTAAACAAAAATAAACAAAAATAAAAACAACCAAAAAAAAATCCACTTTACGACATAGTTCACGTGCTACCTCCTTATCTCTCTAGTTATTTGTCCTCTCCTCTTCCTTAAATTGCCTTGCATTTACTTATTTATTTATTGGTTTGGATCTCCAATGGAATATAAGTTCATTTAGAACAAGTAATGTTTTTCATTTTTGTCTTTGTCTCCCTAGTACCTAGGATAAACTATTAAGAGATGGGCAGTCGTATAAAACATGCCAACTATATTTCGTTTTTCTCCAACTTGGCTGTTCCTACTAAATACTGGTTGTAAAAGAGATTATCACAAAGAGTGAACAACAAAAAATTCTATTTCTCTAAACCAACAACAAAAAGAAATAACAGATGTTATACAGATTAGAGCCATATCAAAGAATACACAAGAATAATGTGTGTTTTACATGGAATCAAGGTGAAATTTCATGAAAGAACTTTCTTACCCTCAGAGGAAATTTTTTCAAGCAGTCTCTAGAATTCCTAGCAAATCCAGAATCATTATCAAGCTAGCTTTCTCTGCATATCGGTTATTTTCAAGTGTTTCTCCTTTGTCTGACTGGAGGGTCTCCCATCACCTGTCTCTTTCAAAGAAACTTTAGAAATAGCTCAATAAGTATGCTATGTAAGTAAGCAGCAACACACGTATCTTCTATCCAACAATCAACAGTCATATGGTGGCCATATGCATAGTTCTCCAGATTTGATTGAAAGTAAATAGATAGGAGGTGGAAGCAAGATGGCTGGGGGAAGGCAGGAACTCTTCCATCTTCTCCTCCAAACCATTCCAAATTCCTTTAAATAATGAGCCTAAACAAATTTTAGAGCATGAGAACAGTCCAGTAGGTAGAGTAGAACATTTTCCAGCCTAAGACAACTTAGAAGGTCAGCAGAATAGGCCTGTGACAGCAGGGTGGGAGTCCAGTGTGCAGTCCCAGTGGAGGTCATGCCAGTCCCACTCCACAAAGCAGGAATTAGTTTAGAGACCACTGAATTAGCGGCAGTCCTGGTAGCTTCCAGACCTCTCAGCCCAGAGACACCAAGGAGGACTTGAAAGGTAAGCACAAACCGTCTGTGGCCAGAGTGCACCATCCAATCCCAGCACAGACCAAGCTAGCATAGCCTCAGCCCCAGTCCTTATCCCGGCACCAGCAAAACAAAACTCTGTTGTCTTAGCACACTAGATTTTTATCACTTACAGTGGGGTGGAGACACTCCTAACAATTCTAGGGCAGAAAAAAGTGCTTGTGAATCTTTGAAAACAGCTGCACAAAACTCCTGAAGCTTGGGACAGTGCACCCTCCATTCTGGAAACAAAGAGTTAAAAGCTAAGTAATAGGTTAGGAAAATGAGCAGACAAAAAGTTTCTGACCATAAAAAGTTACTATGGTGACAAGGAAGATCAAAACACACATTCAGAAGAAAATAACAAAATCAAAGCTCCTACATCCAAAGCCTCCAAGAAAAAAATAAAAATTGGTCTCGGGCTATGGAAAAATTCAAAAGGGATTTTGTAAATCAAGAGAGATAGAGGAAAATTTAGGAAAAGAATTGAGAGTGTTGCAAAAGGAAATTTGCCTATGTATGCCATAATAGATAATCTGCCAACATGCATTTTCAATCACTTTGCTCAGTGTGGAAGGCAGAACCAATCTCCTTCAAAATGCCATTAGAATAGATTAAAAAAAAAAAATAAAATGTACTTAAGATACTTTTGATTTAAATAAGACTTCTCTCCATACAAACCTAAGAGTTTTTTAAAATTTGCTACCAAATCTTTGTGGAAATTTTCTCAAATGAAAATCTCTACTAGATGCTCAAGGAGAGTAAAGTAAAAGATGGCGCTGAACCAGGGGGTACTTCTCAGAAAATTATATAGTCTTTGAGAAACTGCAAGGTAAGAGTCATATCTATAGCTTCTATTGAAAAGGATGCTCAAGTAATGAACTGAACCAGCTACGCCCAGAGAAAGAACTCTGGGAGATGACTAAAAAACATTGCATTGAATTCCCAATCCCTATATTTATGCCCACCTGCATTTTTGATTTCCTTCACAAGCTAATTGTACAATAAAAAAAAAAAAAAGAAAGAAAAGGATGCTCAGCAACTTCAAAAATTTAATAATTGTCTTTGAAAACTATTGAGCCTCCTCATTGACTATGGTATATTTTAAATATATATACATATAACCTTCAAATCTTCCCATTATTATTAAATATCTGTTCAAGCATGGATATTACATCAGAAAAGCAACAAGAAAGGGAGAGATTGTTCTGACTATACAAGTTAACAAAGTACTATATGTTGTCTTTCACATAAAACCTGTTTCAAGTGCCCCATTTTCAAAAAACTAGATTTTAAGCTGCTTTCCCAGTAAAACAAAAAAAAATTCACTAATCTATTGACACTGCCATCAATCAACAAGTGCTGACTGCCCAGTGTTGAGGTAAATTTTCTAGGTAAGACTAAGAAAAACAAGATACCAAAAAGGAGGATATAACCTTAAACAAATTAATATAAAGTTATTTTCTCTCTCTTCTCTAAACTCTAATAATTTATACTTTTCCTAATGTATTCATACTTTACTTTATCTTTTAGTTATATATATATATATATATATATATGTGTGTGTGTGTGTATGTATGTATGTGTGTCTGTGGTGTGTGTGGGTGTGTGTGTGTGTGTGTGTAAATTTTATTAAATCAAGAGTTCCTTGGGAACAGGCAACAGGTCATAATTATCTTATTTTTTTTTTTATTTTCAACAATGAAGGCTAGAATAACATTGTTAAACAGATATTTAATCATATTATTAGAATACTAGAATTAAAAGTTGCCCTAAGTATATCACAACTTATCATTTCCAATTCTGAAAAACAATTTTCAAGAAGAGTATTGACAAGCTAAATACTGTCCAGAGCAGGGAGACAATGTCACTGGACTAGATCACATTATTTTCAACTCTAACATTCTATCATTTTATGGAAATTTTATCTGCACACTTAAGAAACTTTTTGAGTAGAACAGATTATCAGACAAATTAAGGAGCAATTGAATGTTAAACAATGGTACCTTGTCAATTACCATAATAGCAAATTCAAAGTGAAGAGAGTAGTTGGGCTCAAGTAATATGGAAAAGAAGAAATAAGACTTGAAATAGATTTGGAAGATAGGATTTAGATAAGGAAGCAACATACAGAACATTAAGCTCTACTCTAGATATCCCATTTTAGAAATCTAGAGCACATCTACTGATAGGTGGCTATCACCATCTTGGTGATGAGATTTAAAACAATGGCTTGCAAAGATTTGTTGAAGGAGTTTGGGACACCTAAAGAAGAGAAGATTTAGGAGTTGGAAGAAAGAAGGAGGGATGACTTTAAATAACTGAGAAATTGTTTGCTTGTCCCTAGAAGACAGAACTTTGACCAATCAGTTGCAATAAAGTAGAATTTGTGGGGTGTTTTTTTAAAAGAAAAGACCCCAATTGTTAGAAATGTCCAAAAGTAGAAGGGGTACCACTAGGTTATTGAGTTTTCCATAACTGGATATCTTCAAGAAAAAGCCAAATATTTTTGAGGATTTTATAAGCAGAATTCATGTTTCATTTGAGGTTATACTAAATAACTTCATGGCCTAATTCTAAAACTATAATTCTTTGAAGAGAGATTTAGGCTACTGAAGGAAGATGGAAGAGGAACAGAGATGAAAAAGATCATAGTGAATGGGATAAAGGTAAACAGTCTGCCTGAGAAATTAGTTACAGACCAACATCTCACCTTTATATCAACATAGGTCAAAATGAGTACATGATTTAGACATGAAATGTGGTGGGAAAATTTTTCTCTCAGATATATGAATAAAGGAAGAATTTATGGCAAAGAGAGAGGTCTTAGAAAGTAAAAAGAATAATTTTGATTACATGAAACTTTAAAAAGTTTTGCACAAACAAAATCAATGCAGCCAAAATGAAAGGAAAAAAGCAAGAAATGGAAAATGTTTGCAATCTTTTTTTCTGATAAAGGCTTCATTTCTCAAATGCATGTGAGATAGAGTTAAATTTATACAAACAATAGCTAAACTTCAATTGACAAATGGTCAAAAATATGAATATGAATAGAACACCAAGTGGATGAAAAATGTCTATTATTCAGCTTTTGACATGTAGTTAGACGAATACTCTATGGAGAGACTCAGGAGTGCACACATCTGAGACAGTACAGATAGCAAATGAGTTATGCCCAGAGTTGAACAAGAAAACAAAGATGCATCTTTTCAATTCTAACATTTTACGTGTGTTGCTATTTGGCCATGATATGAAGAACACCACTGCCTCCAAAGAACACAAACAGAAGCATGTAGTAACTGTGAGTAGGCTGCAATAAATGATCAACAACAAACTCTGAAGAAAAACAAGAGTAAAGAACATAATCAATAAAATGTAAGAGAGGAAGAAGAAAAATACTGGTCATGGAGTAAGAATGTAGGATGATAAGAAGATAGGTAGTCTTTCACTATTATCCTCATCACTTTAAAAGCAAGGAAAATCTCCAGCATGTTGGGTGGACATCCAGTAATGAACTTTTGGCAGGAGCTGGACAATAGTAGCACAGAATAGTCAGGCATGAATAAGTTGTGATTTGCATTATTGAAAGGAATGTATTTGACTAACATGGGACTAGATTACGGAACCTCTTCTAGGTCAGCTATATGAAATTCCCCAGGGAGTGAGTGGTCAAAAGATATAAATAAATAGTTCACCAAACATTTATAACATTATTTATAACCACACAAAAAAATTCTGCTCCAATTTACTAACAAGAGAAATGAAAATGAAAACATCTCAAATTTTTTACCACAGACTCAAAATATCAGTAAAGTTAACAAAGTAATTAACCATGAAAAAGAACTAGAAAAAAAAGTGGGTAGCAATATGCTGGAAAATGGCTAAACAAATTGTTATATAGACAATGAACTATAACAAAATAAGAACTGGAAAAACAATATACATGATGACCATAGATAAATAAAGAAAAATAAACCTAAATGAAACATAATTATGATTATCTATCTTAGCTTAGGAAAAAAGTGAGGAAATGTCCCAAGCTTATTTTTTAGGAAAGGTAAGAAATTATAAGTATGAAATGTTTTATATACTGTCAATCATATATGTGTATGTTTTGGCTGATTTTGTTTATTTGATTTTCTTTGTCACAAAGGTAAGGATGAGAGTGACTGTGGGTATATATCTAGATGTGATTGTGATGTAAAAAATAAATGAAGTTATTGAAATTTCAAAAATATGAAAAAGAAAAAAATTCAATTAAGAATTATGGTTTGATGCAAAGAACAGCCAGTCTATTTTCTTGAGAACATAATTTAAATAGGGCTTGAAGTCATTAGTTTGACTATGGGTGCAAGTTAGGTTGAAGGAGAAAAGACTAATAAGAAAACTTACAACAATGATTCTATAATAGATTACCACGACTAGGTTGGTTATAGTCTGAATGGAGAGGGAAAAACAAAGAGATATTTCACTAGAATTCAATTCGATTCAATTACACAAAGAATTATTTAGCTCTTCCATAGACAAAGCACTATGCTCAATACCGAAATAAAAAACCAAAGCCAAAACAGTCTCTCCTTTCAAGGAGTTTACAATCTCATGATGGATAGAGATTTATCAGCTTGGAGCATCAAAAAATGTTTGTATTAGAAAGTACTATGTAAATGTGTTTTGAAAGAAGTGAAGTGTTCTACAAAATCCTGTATAACATTTCTACTAATGACTTGGATAAAGACAGAAAGAATAATTGTGTTGCTTTTCTTTGTCAGATTCAATCTGAAGATTTAGAGTGTTAAATGCCTGGGCCAAAAAGAAATCACTAAAGACAAAAATAACAAATAAAACATAATTTTAAAAGAGTAATTATGCAATTAGCACATAATACAAAGCTGGATATACTGGTTAGTACAGTAAACATCAGAATAATGTCAATGAGTTGAAAAATAAGAAAAAAAAATCAGTATGTAAATGGGAACCCCTATACTAAAATTGACAAAAGAATGACCTATATATAGGATACAAGAGACTTGGATTCATAATAGTTCACTTCAAAAATAAATGTACTTAATGGTATGGTTGCTAAAAAATATTAATAGAGATGAAATGGACATATAAAAGAAAGCTGTAGTCGCATCATATCCTTTGCTGGTCAGACTACATGATGAATATTGGATAAAGTTTGAGTACATTATTTGGAGGGGGAATTACCAAGCTAGGCTATGGGCAGAAGAGGACAATGAAGATGATGAAAAGACTTGGAAGCCATGCAGTATGACCATCCATTAGAGAAACAGTGAGTTTTAGGGCAGAGAAGAGAAGACTTATGTGGGACATAAAATCTGCTTCCAATACTTTAAAGCCTATAATGCAGAAGAGGGAATAAATTTATCTGATGTTTATCTGTAGGGAACAACTAGGACTAATGGTAGGAGTTGTAGGAGGCAGATTTTGTTTAAGTACAAGGAAGAACATTTTAATAATATGTGACAATAGAAAAAGTGTTCTACCCAACCCTGAAAGTATTATAAGAGAGGCTAGAAGGTCATGTGCCAAGAATGTGGTAAAAGCAATTTCTACATTATTCATTAATTTTGGACTAAAAAAGTTCAAAGGTCCCTTTCCAACTCTAATATTCCATGATAATAAGAAATGCAGAATTTATAATAGACTGAATTGAGTGGTTAAAAAAGTGATAGAGACTGATGGAGGAAGAAAAAAAGGAAAGGAAAAGAAAGAAAAGCAGGAGAGAGATGAAAGGAAGAGAGGACAGGAAAATATCACAGAAAAGGATTGGAAAAAAAGAGATACAATTCATAGATTCAAGTTTCTGCTTGGGCCAGAAGTCTAAACTAAAAGCAAAATTTTGCAGAAGCGATTAGAATCAATGATAGGGGAAAATTATGTAAAGTTATACAAAAAATAAAATGGGGAAGCTCAGAGGTAATTCATTCTTTTTCACCAGAGTTCAACTTAAAAGCTCTATGATATACTAAAGTATTGGACATCAGTAAGACATAAGTTGCAACTTATTAGCTATGTGACAATTAGTAAGGCAGCCTCTCAAAGCTTCTGTTTCCTCATCTATAAATGGCCAAAAATACCAGACTACCTACCTCACAGAGCAACTAGATGGCACAGTAAATAGAGTGCCATGCCCAATGTCAGAAGGACTCAATTTCCTGAGTTCAAATCTAGCAACAGATATTTACTTTGTGTGTGACCCCAGACAAGTCACCTAACCCATTTTGCCTCAGTTTCATCACCTGTAAAAGAGCTGAAGAAGGCCATAGCCTTGTAGATATGCCAAAAAAACTCATAAAGAGTTAGACTGAAAAAAGGAATAATGACAACTTATCTCAATGGGCTTAAATTAAATAATGTATGAATAGCACTATGACATACTTAGCTTAAGAAATCAAAAGCATGTGGGAAAGAATGTCTCATCTGCTACTGAAATTGTCCTAGAGATATGGTGAGCCTTTAGAAGATTAGCTTACATTCTTATATCCTCCTTATTCAATTGCAAAAAAACAAGCATTCAACAATATTTGTTAAAAACCATCTATATTCTATTCACTGTGTAAGCTTTAAAAGGCAAAATAATATCTAGAGATATGGTGAGTGAGCCTTTAGAAGATTAGCTTACATCCTTATATCTTTATTCAATTGCAAAAAGACAAGCAGTCAACAAACATTTGTTTAAAAACCATCTATGTTCTAGGCACTGTGCTAAGCTTTAAAAGGCAAAATAATATTCCACTATGAAAGATAAAAAATGGTTTTTACTCTTAAAGAACTCATGGTCTAATAGTGAAGACAATATTCAAATCACTACATACAAGCAAGATATATACAGGATAAATTGGAAATAATATCAACAAAGAGAAGACACTAACATTATAGGGGATGGGGAAAGTCTTCTTGTAGAATATGGGATTTTAGTTAGAACTTGAAGGAAGTTAAGAGGCAGAGATTAAGAATTCCAGATTTGGAAACAGCTAGAGAAAATGCCCAGAGTAAGAAAATGGAATGTCTTGTTTGAAAAACAGCAGAGACAGACCAATATCACTGGATTACAAAGTATATAGGCATGAATAAAATATAAGAAGACTGAAAATATAAGAACTTTGAATTACACAAAGGATTGTTGTAATTCCTGAAAGGCAATAGGAGGGGAAAAAAGTGGAGTTTATTAAGTAGGAAAGTAACATAGTCAGTCTGTACCAGATTGATTGATTGATATTTTTTTTAACTAGGTGAAAGAGGAGATTCTTTGCCTCAACTGCTACTTAGCCTTAATCACTGAATGCGTTTAGCCTCAGTCAAACTGAGACCTATTGAAGACCTTAGCTTAAAAAGGCAGAGGTCCCTCATTTTATGCAGGGCCACTTCCAGTCATTTTGATCCATATCTGGTCACTGAATCCAGATGGTTCTTCCCCAGAGGGGAAGATGAGGCAGCTGATCCTGCACAGATCTCCCTCACCTAAATCCAATTCACTTGCATGTCATGGCATCACCTCCCTGATGTCATGAAAGACAAACCACAGAAAGACTAATTTTACAGCTAAGTCGAGGATGAACTAGAATGAGGAGAAACTTGAGGGAGGCCGGTTAGAAGACTATTTCAATAATAATAGCAGCTAGCATTTACATAGTGCTTTAAGGCTTGCAGAGCATTTTATAAATGTTACCTTATTTAATCTTCACAGAAACTTTGTCAGGTAGTTATTTGCTATAATAATATTTGCTATAATAATTTGCTATTATTATCCCAGTTTTACAAATGAGGACATGGAGGGCCAGAATTTGGGACTCACCTAAAGTCACACAGGTAGTAAGTCTTTGAGGCAAGATTAGAACTCAAATCATCTTGATTCTTATGCATTGCACCAGCTCACTGCAATAGTCCAATAGTCCAAGTTAAAAAAAAAAAAGCAATCCACTTGTTCATTAGTAATCCTTAAACACAAAAGAAGACTAATACCATAGCAACTTGTCAAATGACCATTTCTATCTTCATTCCATAAGACAAGAACAACGTAGGAATGCAAACAATAATAATAGTTGGCATTTATCACTTAATTCTTCTCTTCCCTTTCCTTGGCTATCCCTGAATAGATCCTCAATTCTATGGTTATGTTACTCTGGAGATTGACTACAAGCCACACTGAAAAGAAGAACTAAATAAGGATAAGCAGTCCCAGATTCAGTCTTGGAGTCATCTGTTTGCAATCACTAAATTAGCTTATTCCCTTGTGCTTAGAGAGATCAGCTAACTAAGTATCCCAAAGCATAATACATTCTAGTCTAGCCAGCAGCTAAGCAACTACAGAATGCAATGGTCTAGCAGTGATACTATACAAATCAATATTTCACTACAAAAACAATGAAATCTTCAATTCTATTTCCCATTCTGGGAGCTAGAAGGCAAACAGAAATCTCGTATGCTCTCTTTATACATTTCAATCAGCATGTGCTATCCATTAGACAACTATTACTTAGACTATTAGATGTAATTTAATGCCTTTAGTGTCTCTATACTATGTAATAATTATTAATGCCCTAGAAACCTTGTAATGGGCTAAAGTTCGAGTTGATGCATTGAGGTCCCAAGCATGTGAGGCTAAATAGTAATTGGACCATACTCTATTGATATATATGCTTGGAGAAAGAATGGCCCCCACCCACTCTTTCTACAAGTCCTGATGTGTTGTATAGGAAATGACGATTTTGGGGGGTGGAGGCAGAGGGGTAGGAAGAGAGGCGGAGACTGCTGGCTGGTGTCTTGTCTCAGTTGTTCACATTACTTTCGTGATCCCCCTTCACCTCCGATCCCCCTTCACCTCCAATCTTTCTTCATCTCCACAGAGAATAAAGATCAAAGATTTTCCCTTAACCTGAATTCCTGACTCCAGCTGATTTTAAATACGTGGTCATCACATTTGGTGTTCAAGCGTGGGAACCAAGGACCCTACTTTCACTGAAGAAGTCTCCAGTGACCAGGAACTTAGGTGAGTATCGTAATAGACAAACAGGAAACTTATTTTCTTAAAAACTAAACTAGTAACTTTTTTTGGCTGAAATGAGACAAATGCTAGCTAAAGATTCTCCATTCTCCATCCCCCCCCCAACCCCCTCACCCCCACCCAGGAGTGGCGCTATAGAAAGCATGCTTAAGCTGATAGAAGACCAAGGGGTACTTATAACTTGGGAACAGATAGCTAGACTTCTGGGTACATTAAAATGCACCTCCCCTTGGTTCTTAGAGGAAGAACAAATCTCTCCAGATAATTGGACATTAATTGGACAATAGATCTCTGAATATTACAATGAAAATGGTCCTCATTTCCATCAAGGCATTCTATGTATACAATATAATACAGTTGGCCTTAAAAAATCTTATAAGTTATAGAAAAAAGAAAAGTTCTAGGAACAGCCAGATGAGGAAGCCTGAGGAAAAGGAGGAAGACAATGAACAGATTAATGACCATATCCCCACAGGGCATGGAGACTTAAGTGAGGCTCAAGGAGGTGGTGAATCTGAGGCAGCTTCAGCTCCATGTTGGGCGCCAAATGTGATGACCATGTATTTAAAATCAGCCTGAGTCAGGAATTCAGGTTAAGGGAAAATCTTTGATCTTTATTCTCTGTGGAGATAAAGAAGGATCCGAGGTAAAGGGGGATCGGAGGTGAAGGGGGATCACGATAGTAATGTGAGCAGCTGAGACAAGACACCAGCCAGCAGTCTCTCTCTGCCTTTCTTCCTACCCCTTTGCCACCACCCCCCAAAATCGTCATTTCCTATACAACACATCAGGACTTGCAGAAAGAGTGGGCAGGGGCCATTATTTCTCCAAGCATATATATTAATAGAGTATGGTCTAATTATTATTTAGTCTCACATGCTTGAGACCTCAGTGCATCAACTCGAACTTCAGCCCATTACAAAACCTAGATATAATTAATACCTCTTCAGCAACCCTGTTGAGTGGGAATCCATAGGACTTGCTCTAGTTCAAGATCACCAATCCAAGACCCAAAGTCTAGACAAACTCCAAAAGGCAACATGGTTTCAGTCTCTTTATTTATACAGAAAAGTCCTTGGGTTTCTAAATCAGATCTTCAGGTGACTGAGTAATTACTAGGTCATTTCAGAATCCCCCTATAATCCTAGGGATTGCTCCCCCAAAAAGATCAACATGGTTACAAAGAAAATCTTAACTGCGAAAAAATTATACACCTAAACAATGCATATAATTTAGAATGCTATTTCTGTTTCTACATGATGTTACAAATTACTCTTCAAGATTTTATCAACATTGATAATTGTACAAATTAATAACATCATAAAATTAAATCTAGAAACCCAGCTTTAGAACCCATATTTTGACTCCAAATCCAATATTATTTTCATTGTACCATATTGCTTCTCATATTTAGTATCTACTATTAATTTTAACTTATATGTAATAGTAACATAATTTATTAATGTTAATATGTAATATAGTATAGACCTTATATATCATTCTTTATTTTATATATTATGCATTATGCACATTATTGTATGATGACATATAACATGTAATTTATAATTATAAATTATATAAGTTATATAATATGTAGTAGTAATATAATATATTAATATGTAATATCATATATATTATTATGCCATGATAATATATAATAGCAATATAATAGTATCTATTATTAATTTTTAAACTAGGTATTTCTTTGTCTTGAATGGTTCAAACAGGAACAAAAAAGGAAAGGGAAAAATAAATGTGATTGAAGGAGGAGTCATGAAATAACTAATAAGGATGAAGCCAATAAAAGTGACTTTCCCAAAGTTGTTTAGCAAGTCATTTGTTAGGGTTAAAAAGATAATTGTGAATATTTTAGTCCCGGGTCAGTATTCTGTGTATTGGGTCATACCATCCTTATTAGCATACTATAATTAAAGTATCACCCATAGGTTTATTCTCATTTTCCTTGAAGACTACAAATAAGAGATCTGAGTTTTCTCTCTATTTGCCACACATGCAAGCTGTATATAATATATACTTTTCTTTTACTTATTTTAAAAGGTATATACTAAAATTATATTTAATAAAGTTGGAAAGCATTTGTAAATCTAGGAGGAAAGTTTTCATTAAAAAATGCTCTTCAAAGCCAACATGGAATTAAAAGAATGAATAAGTTTTTGTGTTGTAATTATTGTTATTGTTGTTGTTCTTATTTTTCCTCCCCCTCAAAAGACTGCAGGGACACACAGTCTACCCTTTCTACTTCATAAGGCTCTAAGCACTGAATATCCATTCAAATTACACCATTTATTGTTGTTTTCCAAAGTATATATTTTTCTTTGCAATAATTTTTATTGCTCTTTCCCAGAAAAGGAGTACTATCTTGAACACGATTTGGTTTCACTTGAAATGTTCCTAATAGAGCTACCAGACAGTTCATAGCCACAGAAAATATGACCCTGTATTAAAGTCTTTGGGGGCAAGAAGATATGGTACAATCACAGCCTTTCAAAGGCAATTGCAGCAGTACTTTAATGAGCAGTCTCCAACCATGTCTCAGAACCCTTTTTTTCCATGTCAGAAAAGAGGGTCACAGAGATTGTAGAGAAGGCTATAAAGTTAAAAGGGAACATAGAAAACAGAAAAATGCCTACCCCCTGGTTTGCCAGAAGACATGTAAAGGGTGAATGAATATAGAAGTGATTCTGTGCTGAGAAACAGAAAGCCTTCTGGAAAGACTCAACTTTAGTCAATGGAAGAGAACATGGTGGCGAAGAATTAAAATTTTGGCTTTATACCATAATCTCATACATTAAGAGTTAGAATGAAACTCAGAAGTTATCTAGTTCAATTCCTTTATTTTATAGAGATGGAAACTGAGGACCTGAGAGGTTAAATAACTTGTCCACTATCACATAAAAAATAGTTGAATCCTATCCCTTTGGCTCAAAATATTACTCCTCCTATGCCATATTATCACCTTGTAGGCAAGTCAATCACTCCATTCCCTTTGTCTTCTTACACATAAAAAGTATATGGAAATAAGTAATAGTATTGTTATTATGTAGTATTATATAATAAAAGTAGATTATTGACAAATGCTAGATTAAATAAACCAGAAATACAGAAGATTAAATTAAAGTTAAAGCACAGGATAAAAATTTTCAAAATTTTGAGGCCTAGATAAGGCAGAAAGTAAAGTGATATACAATATACCCCTGAAAGAATATATATATTATTTCTTCCAAATTCTAAATAGGTTTAGTTAAACAGGTCTAACCTACTACAGTAAATCAGTTTCAATTTAGTAGCTCATAAAATCAGACACATAAGATCAAAATGACCTTAAAGATCATCTACTGGTCTATTGATTGTTGGAAAAGCAAAGTAAAGCCTTCAGGTTTTATTCTTAGGAAGCCCAGGTACTTAGACCTTTGGGGAAGTTGGGTTTCTCTTTGAACTTATATTTTTCCATCTTTAAAAAAATGACAATAATCTCATATTTAGCATCTCACCTGTTCCATGTGGGCAAAAGGAAAATTCCAATGAGAGTTGGAGTTAGGTTTTTCTTGTTTATAAGAATTTTTGAGCTTTTGATGAAAATGCTTTCATCTAAACTCAATTTAAGCAGAATTGTGGAGTTATAAGGGACTTTAAAGATTACTCCCATACTAGCACTCCCATATCACACCCATATGATGGGTGCTCATCATACAAGCACTCATGCTTGTAACTTCAGTCATCTTTAGCTGTTCCTCTTATTTCTAGCACATATTCAAGTTGTTGTTTGTTAATTCTATCTTGTCAATATTTCTTATATCTGTTTCACTTTTTATGCCCACTGCCACAATCCTAAATTAGTACATTATTATCCCTCTCTCCGAGACTACTGCAATAGTGTCCTAATAGGTCTCCTCATGCCCTCTTCCAATATATTCACCTCAATATCCATCTTTGTTTTGTAAAGATATGATAATTTCATTATAGTGCTTTAAAAAAACAAACAAAATGTTAAATGACTCCCATTTAACATCTGAATAAAAAATAAAATTTCTATCATTCTATTTAAGACCTTCCAGAAATAAGCCCCTTTCTGTGTTTCCAACATTATCCCACTATCCATTTTCACACACTCCTAGGATATTGAGAATAAAGATATCTCAGAGTTCAAATAAAACTAGATGACTAAAAGAACATCTCATCCAACCACTGCCTGAGCAATAATGCCATAAGGAACATAACTTGAAGGTGGGAATCTGGCATGTGTTTGAAAACCTCCAGGTGGGTAAAACCACTACTTCCTGAGTAACCACATTTCTCTTGTGAATAAATCTAGTTTAATAATTTTCCTCAAATCAATCCTAAACTTATCTCTTTGGAAATTCCCCTCTTTACTTCTATCTTTTCCTTCTGGAGAAAATAAAAACAAACTTTATCCTTCTGTATTACAGTCCTTTAAATACTTGAAGACCACGATCACATCACCCTAATTCTCTTCTGTATGGAAAATTTCCCCACTTCTTTCAAACAAGCCTCAAGATGATAACATCTCAGGGCTCTTCACCATCTGGTTAATTCATCTCTGAAATTTCCTTATCTTACTCATGTCCTAGCTAAATTATAGCACCTGGGATTGAATATAATAATCTTGATGGAATCTGATCAAGGCAGAATAAAACTATCACATCTCAATGTCACTCTTAAAGTAATCTAAAATTAACTTTCTTGACTGTCATATCATAATATTGACTAACATTGAATTTATGCATGATGACCTCTGTTTTTCACTTATCTTGTTACTACTATAATAGCTTTCAAAAGGAAATAAATGAACCTAAAATGAATTTTAGGTTTTAAGAAATATAATTGAAATTCATACTGTTTTAAAAAAAAAAAAAAAAGGAAAGGAAAGAATTTTACCAAAAGGTTTCCTTTTTAGGATGTGAAATGAAAATAGACATTCTAATAGTGTATACATTAATAACATTGCCAGTTTTAAAAAATTCAGTTTGAACATCAAAATATAATAATAATGGGAAAGATCTTATTCCATCCCTCTAAATTGGATAAGCCATTCTTCAATAATTTTTAAATCCCAGACAGAGTCAAAATGAATGACTCTGAAGAAGAGATGATTTTAAGTTCTATCAAAACTCATTTAGTTCTGAGGCAGAAATAAGGAGTTATGGTATTTGAATAAATAAAAGCTTAAAAGGAAAATGGTGATTAGAAATAAAATCTATTTGATGCCATGGGTGTTGAGAACCCTGGCAGCATATGTATGTGCTCAGAATTCCAGTTGATCAATGTGCCTCACTAACTTGATTGAAATGATCAAATTTTATACAACACAAAGCTTAAAACTGAAATCTAATTTCTTTCCCCTTAAATAATGTGCAAAAAGCAATTCAATTTTTTGATGCATCTTCTAATTTATACACTTGCTAAATTCACATAGACATGAAAATAAAGAGCTTATCTGACGTTTAGTTTAGACCAAAAACTAGATGATAAAATCAAGGTATAATATAAAGATACTTCTAAATCCAACCAAGGGGATATATACATATGTGTGTATATATCTATATGTAGGTATAGAATATGCTATATATATATATATATATATATATATATATATATGCGTCTATATAGTACACACACCTATATCCATATTATTCAAATTTAATAATTTTTTATTTTTTTAAAAAAGCTTCTTAGAATCTAGGCCTAAGGTTAAATCAGAGGAAAATAAAAACAAATACGTTTCATTGTCTTAGAAAAGGAAAAAAATGGTTTTGTAAAAGCTTTCTCTCAAATAGTTTGAGTACTACATAGTAAGATGAGTATTACAAGACTTAAAACTCACATAATCAGGGGTAATAATGAATATTTCAACAGGCACACTGTTTGAAGTTTTAATTAAAATTAGTGGTTCTACTGATATTGTAATGTCTCATAGTAACATACAGGCAAGTAATCACCTGCCTCCTGAGTGGACTGAAATACACATTCAATTAATTACAGAGGATGTTGCTGCTAAAACTACCTTGGGGTGACTAAGATGTAAAGCAAGATACTGTCTATAACTACAGAACACAGCTCCAGCCAACAGATTAACTAATTTTTTTTTAGGTTTATAAATACTATATTTACCTTAAAATAATATATATTTTCCCATGTTTATCTTTCTATTCTTCTCTTGAATTCTGTGTTTGTAGATTAAATTTTGTTTACTTCTATTTTTTTCTTTTTTTAACTTTTGATAGCTTTTTATTTACAAGTTATATGCATGGGTAATTTTACAGCATTGACAATTGCCAAACCTTTTGTTCCAATTTTTCCCCTCCTTCCCCCCACCCCCTCCCCTAGATGGCAGGATGACCAATATATATTAAATATGTTAAAGTATAAATTAAATACAAAATAAGTATACATGACCAAACCTTTATTTTGCTGTACAAAAAGAATCAGACTCTGAAATATTGTACAATTAGCCTGTGAAGGAAATCAAAAATGCAGGCGGGCAAAAATATAGGGATTGGGAATTCAATGTAATGGTGCTTAGTCATCTCCCAGAGTTCTTTCACTGGGTGTAGTTGGTTCAGTTCATTACTGCTCCATTGGAACTGATTTGGTTCATCTCATTGCTGAAGATGGCCAGGTCCATAAGAATTGATCATCATTTGTTTTAATATAAAATAATTTCTACATTAAAAACGAACCTGAAATATAATATTCAAAAACACAAGAACGGAATACACCAAAAAAACTACCCACTAAGCTACATTTTCTTCCAAGAAATGAATTTAATAAACAAAAATACATTTTTTCTGAAAAAACCAGAAACAAACAAAAAAATTTGATCTCCAAACCAAAACTCAAAATGCAAAAGGTAAAAAAACTTAAATTTATTTCTGTTGTGAATAAAAAAAAAACCATTATAATTGATTTACTGATATAACATAAAAAAAAAATAGGAAATGAGGAAAAAGGTGGAAGGAATAAAAGAAAAACCACTCCCACGAAAAAAAAAAAACTTTCATATTCAGGGTCAAAGAAAACATTGGTAAAATCTACTCATAAGTTCCAAAAAAAAAATGACATTTTTTTAAAAAAATTCTCTCTCCTCATAAAAAAAAAAAAAGAAAAGAAAAAGAAATAAGGAAAAAAAAACTCAAAAAATTATAAAAATGAAACAAAAAATAACATAATTTAAAAGAAAAGAAATTAGGCAAAATAATAAACAAATAAAACTTTATAAAACAAAAACAAACAAATAAATAAACTAAACCGTAAAAAAATGGGAAACCCATAAAGAAGCAGAAACAACTGGACTTCAAAGTCAAACCCAAAATATGTTTTTACAAAAAAAAAAACACATTTAAAGCAGGAAAAATACATATAGAGGTAAAGGTAAAAAAAGGCACAAAACATTGCTTCAGAAATTCAAAACAGGGTAACCATCCATCCCAACAACAAAAAAGAAAAAAATAACTAATTAAAAAATAAAAAAAACAAATCCTGAAAAAGTAAAAAAATAAAAACCATACTCAAATTCATAAACCACAGGCACCAACTTCCTAAAAGAACTAAAATTCAAAAGAAAAGCAAAAAAACCTTAAATATGCACCCAGAAAAAATTAAAAAATTAAAAGGATTTCCAAAAATAATAGTAGAAAAATTTTCTTTAAGCAATTGGAACCATTAAAATGCCAATTTCATAAAACTTAATTAAAATGCAAAAGCCCAGAATAATGCTTCTTTCAGCCATGCATAAAACCACACAAAATTAGGGAAAAGAAAAAAATTGGAAACTTAAACAACCACTTAAAAAATGGGAACACAAATTAAGATACAATAATACATTCCCAAATAAACAAATAACTCAACCAAAATTTTACCACCAAACAAAAGAAAAACCTTAAGCTTCTTGTAAACAGAAAGAAAAAGAAATGAATGCCAATAAAAAAAAACTAAACAGCCAAATAAAAACCCAACAAATACCTAATTTGAACTAAATTGGTATTTGGTAAAAAACAGAACTTTAAACTAAACTCATGGCCAAAAATTCCAAAACTAAAGAAAGGATGAAACAATCCCTTAAAAAAAAAAAAAAAAAAAAAAAAATAAAACATTTTCCAACTTAAAAAATTTAAACCAATGAAATATACACTCCAAAATAAATTCCCAGACCAAACCATTTCAAAAAAATAGACAGCTTCAACTCCCTAGAAAATCCCCAGGCCAAGGAAAAATACCAAACCATCTTAAAGACTTGGCCCCAAGCAAAATATTGAAAAATAGGAAAAATCCCAAATCCCAACACAACATGGTAGAACTTAAACCAAGGGAACAAAAAGAAAATTATAAACCAATTCCTAATGAAAATGCTAAAATTTTAAAAAATATTAGCAAAAACTACAAAATCATCTCCAAAATAAACACTATGATCCGCAGATTTAACCAAATGCAGGCTGGTTCAGAAAACATCATAATTGCCTTATGCCAAATTCAAAAACCAAGCATCCAATAGGAAAGCATTATGGAAACCAACATCATCCAAAAATACCTTAAAAAATAAATGGACTCCCAAAATAATCGCCACACTATTTAAACCATCAAAGCCATCATATGAAAGACAAAACCAATCCATTCCCAATAAATCTTGAAACAATTCCCCACTATCAACGCTTACTATTTAATATTGTATTGGAAACCCTACTTTAGCAATAAAGCTGAAAAGAATTAAAGGAATCAAAAATGCAAATAAAAACCTCTAAGATACCAACACACCTGTTTCGATTGGCTAAGATGACCGGAAAAAAATGATGGATTTTAGGATGTAAATCTGGACATTGATGCCATGGGTAAGTGAACATCCAACCATTTTGGAGAGTAGTTTGGAACTATGCTCAAAAAGTTATCAAACTGTGCATACCCTTTGATCCAGCAGTGTTACTACTGGGATTATATCCCAAAGAGATTATAAAGAAGGGAAAGGGACCTGTATGTGCACGAATGTTTGTGGCAGCCCTTTTTGTAGTGGCTAGAAACTGGAAACTGAATGGATGTCCATCAGTTGGAGAATGGCTGAATAAATTGTGGTATATGAAAATTATGGAATATTACTCTTCTGTAAGAAATGACCAACAGGATGATTTCAGAAAGGCCTGGAGAGACTTACACGAACTGATGCTGAGTGAAATGAGCAGGACCAGGAGATCATTATATACTTCAACAACAATACTATATGATGACCAGTTCTGATGGACCAGGCCATCCTCAGCAACGAGATCAACCAAATCATTTCCAATGGAGCAGTAATGAACTGAACCAGCTATGCCCAGAAAAAGAACTCTGGGAGATGACTAAAAACCATTACATTGAATTCCCAATCCCTATATTTATGCCCACCTGCATTTTTGATTTCCTTCACAAGCTAATTGTACAATATTTCAGAGTCTGATTCTTTTTTGTACAGCAAAATAACGTTTTGGTCATGTATACTTATTGTGTATCTAATTTATATTTTAATATATTTAACATCTACTGGTCATCCTGCCATCTAGGGGAGGGAGTGGGGGGGTAAGAGGTAAAAAATTGGAACAAGAGGTTTGGCAATTATTAATGCTGTAAAGTTACCCATGCATATATCTTGTAAATAAAAGGCTATTAAATAAAAAAAAATAAAAAATTTTTTTAAAAAATCTCAACTATTTTGAGAAGCCTTTCTCAATCTTCCTTAATGCTGTTGCTCTCCATCTGTTTATCTCCAATTTATTTATATCCTTTATAAATAGCTTTATTGTACATGATTGTTTACATGTTTTCTCCTCATATTCTTGAGAGGAAAGATTATCTTTTGCCTTTCTCTGTATTCCTACCCCTTAGCACAATACCTGCTACAAAGTAGGAACTTAATAAATGCTAATAAGCAGTAAACTGAGTCAGATGGCAAGGTTTGTAGTCTAATCACCAAAAACATACAGACAAAATAGGGTATAGCTATGTCTCCTCTAGCTTATCCAGGAGTATATCAGAATTTCAACCTTCATTTCTATTTATAATGTAAGCTCCAAAAATGACATTGAAGCCTGTTGCATTTTTTTCTTTATATCTCCAGTGCCCAACCTAGTGACTGGCATATTTTTAAACATGATTGCCTTCATCTGTACCTTTGCTTGGCACCTACTTTCCATGACTCACAAGCATTTTTTATAATCATACTTCTCAAGTAAACTGATATATTCATATATACATCTGCCTCTTCAATTGTGTGCCACATTTCTAAATTTACAAGTCCTATAGACCTATAAGATCTTATTTCCAGTTTCAGTTCAGACCAGTCTTTGCCATAAAATCAGAACTTTAAACCCATTTATCCAACTTAGAAAATTTGTTCTTTCAATGTTCTTAATTGCTTGAGCTTATTTCACCACTCAGTGTACTCTGAAACACTCCTACTCCTCCTGCTGCTATGATTCATACTAATGACTTACATTTTTACAGAAATGTACAATTTGCAAAATGCTTTCATATGAATTACTTAGTTGAGCTGCAGAAAAATTTGAGGTAAGCAGTGCAAATTGATGTCCCAATTTTTCAGATGACTATACTAATGCTCAGGGGAGTTTTGTGACTTGCCCAAAGTCGTACAGCTAGATAGTACAGTGAATAAAATGTTGCACTTAGAATATAAAAGAAATGAGTTATCATAGGCAAGCCACTTGACTTCTCTTAAGTTCAGTTTCCTCATCTGTAAAATGAGGATAATAATAGCACCTATCTCTCAAGGTTGTTATGAAGGTCAAATAAGTTAATAAATGTAAAGCACTTTACAACCTTAAAGTACTACATAAATACCATTTACTATTATGGTAATGCATGTATTAAGTGGCAGAAATGGGAATAATACTCAAAGCTAATGATTTTTCATGTCTACTGCTTTTCACTGTAACATGAAACATACACTTTGCATCAATGTACATATATGGGACAGAGAGTAAAAATAGACAATGAGTTGGATCCAAAATTAAGCAGAGAGAAAATTGACTTTTGTGGGGAGGGGAATTTCAAAGCTCTTATAATGATGATAAGCTTCTTCCAGAAACAGACTACCACCATTTTAACAGTACTGTTATATGGCTATAATATATAGAACACAGCTATCTCTATAGGTTTAAAAATTAATATCACCAAGAAGGCAAGGGAAAGTCACATAGTGAATATAAGCAAGCTACGACAAAGAAGAGTTTTGAAGAAGTGCAACACCTTCTTATAATCATTAACTCATTTTAAGCTTGAAAGACAATATAATGCCCTTCAGGTCCACATGGGTTTTAGGAAGATCATTTTAGATGAAAAGATAAAAGCTTGGTCACAATTACTCTGAGCCTCCAATTAGGAAAATCCCTAATATCTAGTCAGATGTCAGGATCTTAACCTAATTTTACATTTATAATTCTCTCTAATCTTTTTGTGGCTAAGACAGAATTCAATATATTAAATTTGGGGGGATAATGAGACAACAAATTATATTATAGTATCGGTTCATAGATGGGCACTAGGAAAGAAAGTTAAGGCAAAAGCCAACCTGTGAAGACCATGTATTTTAAAATCAGCCGGAGTCAGGAATTCAGGTTAGGGGAAAATCGTCAATCTTTATTCTCAGTGAAGAAAGATCGGAGGTGGAAGGGAATGGGCAATAGCAATGTGTGCAGCTGAGTCAAGAAGCTAGCTAGACCAGCAGCCAGCCACACGACCAGCAGCTAGGAGCATAGAACCCAGGCCAATCTCTCCCACCTTCTCTTCCTGTCTCTCTGCCTCCACCCACCAAAATTGTCATTTCCTATACAACACATCAGGACTTGCACAGAGAGTGGGCAGGGACCATTCTTTATCCAATCATATATTAATAGAGTATAGTCCAATTACTATTTAGCCTCACGTGCTTGGGACCTCAGTGCATCAACTCAAGCCTCAGCCCATTACACCAAGCTTTTCTCTGAACGTTCTTTAGCCAATATTCTGTTCCAATTTGCTTGTAGAGAAGATGACACTCCTTCAGATCTCCCTTTTCTGACAAAGTCTTTGCTCCTAGGAGATGTGCTAGAATGTCATTACTGGCTCATACCTTCCAAATGATGTTTTCAACTCATCTGATAATTTATAGAAAACCCCTGCAACATGGCAGTTTCCTTAGCCAATATAAACAGGCTTCTTGTATAGCATGATTCCAGATCAACGAATCTTTCACAATGATACCATGATTGAATTTAATTGGCATCTTATCTCTTACTTTCAGAGGCCAGAAAATTCATTCATCTTATCATTATAAAAATGCAAGAGTAAAAGATATCATTGTGTTATCACAATAAGAAATTATGAGCAAGTCATTTTGAGGGGTGATAGATAGGGTTTCTAGTTTGTTCCAGTGGCACTTTCACAATGTCATTGAGTAAGGTCCCTATTCAAATGTGGCTAACTTGTGAAAAGACACAATAGGATGAATGAGTACAGATGGGTTGTGATCTTCCTCTGCTTCGATGAAAGAACATCCAAAAAAAAAAAAAAAAAGAAATCAAAGATCCATTGGAGTATTTGAGAATTGTATTGCCAGTACAAACATGATATTATTATGAATAACTATGAATGTTATTATCTTTCCTTGTTTGATGGAGTTCAAATAGAAAAGCTATCCTACTATTATTCTTGCATATTATAAATGCAACATACAGGTTGCTCTGTAGAGTGATAAAATGAACATTTCCCATGAGTGCATAAAATTATTAGCCTGGACACTTCTATATCCTCTCTAAAACCATCCTAGACTTTTATTTTAAAAAGTTGTGCATGCCATTGTTGGTGGAGTTGTGAACGAATCCAACCATTCTGGAGAGTAGTTTAGAACTATGCTCAAAAAGTTATCAAACTGTGCATACCCTTTGATCCAGCAGTGTTATTACTGGGCTTATACCCCAAAGAGATCATAAAGAAGGGAAAGGGACCTGTAGTGCACGAATGTTTGTGGCAGCCCTCTTTGTAGTGGCTAGAAACTGGAAACTGAGTAGATGCCCATCAGTTGGAGAATGGCTGAATAGATTGTGGTATATGAATATTATGGAATATTATTGTTCTGTAAGAAATGACCAACAGGATGATTTCAGAAAGGCCTGGAGAGACTTGCACAAACTGATGCTGAGTGAAATGAGCAGGACCAGGAGATCATTATATACTTCAACAACAATACTATATGATGACCAGTTCTGATGGACCTGGCCATCCTCAGCAATGAGATCAACCAAATCATTTCCAATGGAGCAGTAATGAACTGAACCAGCTACGCCCAGAGAAAGAACTCTGGGAGATGACTAAAAACCATTACGTTGAATTCCCAATCCCTATATTTATGCCCACCTGCATTTTTCATTTCCTTCACAAGCTAATTGTACAATATTTCAGAGTCTGATTCTTTTTGTACAGCAAAATAACGGTTTGGTCATGTATACTTATTGTGTATCTAATTTATATTTTAATATATTTAACATCTACTGGTCATCCTGCCATCTGGGGGAGGGGGTGGGGGGAAGGAAGGAAAAAACTGGAACAAGAGGTTTGGCAATTGTTAATGCTGTAAAGTTACCCATACATATAACCTGTAAATAAAAGGCTTTTAAATAAAAAAAAATAAAAAATAAAAAGCAGGCATACAACTCCTGGTGAAATTAAAATGGAGTTTGACACCAAAAATATGACTGCTATTAGATATGTTTGACCATCCTGAGTTAAAAAAAATAAACATTTAATTTCACCTTAAAAAAAAAAAAGGTTGTGCATGCATGTTTTGTTTTTCAGAACTCTAACAGCAGACCACTGATGTAGACATCCTTCATTTTTCCAGAGTCATCATAAGTCTGATGTGAAAAACTAAAGGTTGGGTAAGCAACTGTAGGATAAAGTATCTAAATGGCACCATGGACAGTCTTTGAACACATTTGAAAGATTCTGAGAGGACTCTGAGTCAGGATGAGAGGAACCACAGGACATTAGGTAGTACAGTAGCTAGAGTTCTGAACCTGGAGTCAGGAAGACCTAAGTTCAAATCATTTGGTTTTTGCCTCAATTTCCTGAATTATAAAATGTGGATAATAGAATCTATCTCACAGGAATTTTGTGAGAATCAAATTAAATAATATTAGCACAGAGCTTGGCTCAGAGAAAGTATGTTGTTATTCAGTCATTTTTCAATTATGTCCAATCCTTCATGACCCCTTTTAGCATTTTCTTGGCAAATATACTGGAGTTCTTTGCCATCTTTTTTTTCAGCTAATTTTATCGATAAGGAAACTGAGGTGAGCAGCAATTTGTCCAGGATCACACAGCTAGGAAAATGTCCAAGATCATATTTAAACTCAGAAAAACTCATTGTCCTGACTCCGGGACTGACAACCTATTTACTGAGCCATCTAACTGTGTCTTGACATTATGTAAATGCTAACTATTATGATTATTATTATGAATGTCCTTAAGTCCCAAGAATCCCTAGTCCCTAGATATACACATACATGGAGACCATAGAATATATATATATATATATATATATATATACACATATTTATATATGTGTATAAATTGAGAACTAGCCATATGAAGTAATTTGTCCAAGGTCAAATACCATATTACTAATAGGGTCAGGATCTTCCTAAGTCATAGCCCACTATTTGCTCCACTCCATCATGCTCCCTTCCACTTATTTTTTTCTATCTGCTCAGCACTCTTTCATGTTTGGGCCATGTTTTGCTCTAAATATTAATGTCTATTCTCAAGTAAACACACCACTTGCAGGTGCTCCCATCTCATTGTTTAAAAACAAAACAGGATCAGATTCCTGTCATGCTCAGTAAATGTTAATTAAATTGAATCATTACACCCAGCACTTTGAACTAGTTCAGTGCCTAAATTAAATATAAGCTAGGTATTTATCTTTTCCCAAGCAAATCTTCTTTAAATCTTGGGGGAAAAAAAGTCACGAAGTATCCCTCATGCTTGCTTGCCAACAATTTTATTTGAAGGTTGTTGTTTGTCCTTTATTCTCAAAGAAGACCATGACATCAGAGAGGTGATACCATGACTTACAAGTGAGTTGGATTTACATTAGAGAGAGATGTCCAAAGTCACCTGCATCAGTTTCCCTTCCAGAGCCATCTGAGTCCGTAGCCAGATACAATTCAAGATGATTTGAGATGGCCCTGGATGAGATGGAAAACCTTGGCTTTTTTAAGCTAAGGTCTTCAAAAGCTATACTCATTCAGTAATTAAAATTAGGTAGCAATTGAGACAAAGAATCTGGATGCAGTATAGCAATCAAGAAATTGAATGGAAAGATCTGACCATACTATTTGCAGTGTCAAAAAGGAAGGGAGACCACACTATAGTGCTGTTCAATCACATTTTACAATTGGTAAGTACTGCTAACACACTGACTTCTGCTATCAGTTATTTATAAAATGGCAGCAACATTTAAATAGCAAGGCAGACCACCATCACTAAATCTGGAACATAGAACTATGCCCTGGCAACTTAAAAGTCATAAAAGGTTTTTCACAAGCTGAAGCATTTGCTGCCTGGTCAATTAACTTGGAAAGATTTTCAGAAGCATTTGTAGAGAAAGAGGCGTTATTGAAAAGGATTGATATGGAAAAAAAAAAAAAAAAAAAGCTTACTCACTAGTCATGCTAGAAAATTCAGGCTCAAATTACAAAAATTTCCAGTGGCTCTATCACCTTCAGGATCAAATAAAAAAGTCCTCTATTTGGTCTTCAAAGTCCTTTACAACCTGATTTCTTCCTAACTTTTCAATCTTTTTTGTTCTCTTTTCTTTTAATTTTCCCCATGTTTAGTGACAATGGGTTCTTTGCTGTTCCACTGAGATGATAACCCTTTATCTCCTTACTCTGGGCCTCTGTACTGACTGTCCTCCATTACTAGATGTTCTGCCCTCTCACTTCTGCAGCTTAGCTTCCCTGGATTTCTTCAAGACAAAACTCAAATTCCACCTTCTGGAGGAGACTATTCTTAAATTTTAATGTCTTTCCTCTGAAATTATCTTATGTATTTTACATGAACAAAATTCTTTTTAGTCTGTCTTTTCCATTAGAATATAAGTTCCTTAAGAGTAGATACTGTTTTTGCTTTTTTCCTCCTCTACCCCTAAATCTTATCACATTGTGTCACATATAATAAACACTTTAAAAATGCTTGCTCACTTGAATTGACTGCCTAAACATGAGCTCCCTAAGTTGTGTTGCTTCATCCTTCTTTTCAGTTGAGTTGAGTTTTAGACAGAAGACAGAAGAGTAAGAGATGGAAGTAAGAAAGGGAGAAGTAAAATCTACCTTTAAAGTGACACCAGAACAATCCTGTATCAGGTTCCTTGGTTGATTTCAAGTTCTATATTCTAAGTCCTCTTCAGATGGGAAGAAGATGGATCATCAGGAAATACCATTGCATATATTTTAAAAATACTGAAGTACAGTACTTTTCAATATAAATGTAAGCTTAATTCCTATGTTTTACCCTTAAATTTTCCTGATCACTCAGCTCTACTTTATGTTGGAGAACAGGCCAGATGATTCAGCAACCTTTGACATTAAATATATTCTTTTTTTAACCTCACCTGCCAGAAAACTCAAGGCAAATTCACTGACAATTTTTATGATTTGTACATAATTCTAGTGCTTTAAGTATCTACTAATGGCTTCAGAATGTTATATTAGCCTTTCAAACTAATAGAATATGTTTGTTGCAGATCTATCATTACTGAAAAGTTTAGAGAAGAGAGGTTTCTTCCTTACATACAATTGAGCCAAATGCTTATTTCATTACACAAAAGCAGAATCTTAAAATGGTGGCCCAATTCCAGAAGGAACCTACACCAAGAGTATTACTGGTATGCTCATACTTATCTGTAAAGGAACACAAACCAGCAAAAAAGGCAACTTTTTGATCTCCTCATATAAGCATTAAGCCTCTCTTCTAATTGTGAAAACAGAAATAAATTCTATTTCTGAAAAGTCTCAGATTGTAACCAGTAAATAAATAGCATCAGGAATTTGAATTTTTCCAGGGACCCAAGATCTATCACCATGTAAATCTAAGTGGGATTGGCCTTGTTAAGAGATAGATTCATTATTGGGAGTTTTCTAATCATATCTCTTCTTGAACAAATCACAAAGCAATTCCAAAAGAGCTCACATTGGCATTCATCCTAAATAGATTTCTATACAAATAAAAAAAAATCAAGAGAGAGATGGTTAAGCATGTGTGAAGGAAGTTAACTTTATAATTTAAAAGTAAATTTATTTATTCTGTAAAAGAGAGAGGGGGAAAAATGAATGCTTCCAAATATGATAAATGTTGATTGACAGAAACTGATGGTGAGTAATTCATAATGAATATTGTCAACTAGTCTCAAATATTTTCATTAGACAGCAATATTAGATAACTTAGTCATCTTTTAATCAAATCAGCTTACATAAATTACTGGGACTTGTTGAGCAGAAAGCTTCCATGAAACAGAATGAACTTAGTTAGTTGAGTCACATATTTTAAGGGAGATTAAATGTGCTATAAAAGTTTTTGGAGCTAGAAAAGCAATAAAGAAATCCAAAGAAAGCCTGGAAATTTCAAAGAAAAAAAATTAGGGCCAATACTAAATGTTTACAATAAGCACTTTTATAAAGTCATTGATGCTAATGATAATTACATTAAACTATTAGTCCAAAAATAAGATTCTGGTATGAGCATTTAATGTGGGAAGTTCTTGCTTTCAATGCACTTTTTGCTACTGGAATAAGCAGAACACAAGTTATTCTAATTGGAATAAACAAGATCTAAATGATCATGATGATGATTTTGATGATGATGACAATAATAAAAAATTTATTTTCAAATTTGGCTATTTAAGTTCTCACATATTTAGTCTGCATAAACTTGAAAATAGAGGTGATGTGAGATAGTTGATAGATAACTTAGCTTCAAGTCCTGAATCACTGGATCTAACTAGATGTGCAGCCATATCACACAAGAAGACCTCTCAGTTCTTCAAACAATTTTTTTGGACAACCAGAGCAAGATACTATATAAATATGTTGGATTTGTGTTCAGAAGACCTCCAACAATTGTGTGATGATGGGAAAGTTATTTACTCTCTGGGTCTGTTTGCTCATCTTTAAAAAGAGAGGGATGGATGAAATAAAATCTAAGATTCATTTCAACCCTGTCTATAACCCTAAGTTTCATAAGTAGGTGATCTTCAGTAGTAGAAGTTTCTGCCCTAGTAGTTCCTTTTACTGTTGAAATAATTAATATAAAGCTCCTCCGCTTTAAAAAAATTTGCTAACCAATCTATATCTTATTAAATACACACTAGCTTTGTTGTATTTTTGATTATATAAATTATGTAAACATAAATTTTGTAAAATTGCAAGTTATATTTCTCATAGAAATGAAATAGAAGACCAGCCATATTTACATATTTCTCCACAATTGTTCTTTAAATTAATGGTAGTAAAATATTTAAATTTAGAACTCCTAAGAATTTACAGTTTCCTTCAGGCAATATAAAGATAATTCCTCAGGAAGTGATAGGGAGATGGAGATAGAGAAAGAGAGAGATCTTATATCTCATAGGGAAGCATGCAACTCCTTTTGCAGTATGTCTCCTATGTATATGATAAAAATCATATGGGTTTTCTAGATAGTTGCAGTCATAGATATACTGTTTTTCAATAATACAATGATGATCAATATCAAACAAGATATAAAACAAATATTTATTCTCACCAAAATTGTTTTCTAGTGCTATAAAGAATATACTACAGAGAATCTCAATAGAAAAGATATTCCTGATGAACATTCAGGTCTTTCAGATGTTTTTCTTGGCAAATGACATTGTTCTGATTGCATTAAATTCTAATACTATAGGACCTCTTCAAAAAGATCACAGTCACTCAGACAGAAGTTGCCTAGCAATATATATATATATATATATTATATATATATATATTTTATATATATATATATGTATGTATGTAGATATATACACATATATTCATACTCAAAAATATACATAAAATGATCAACCAATCATAGTGGGATTTCTAGTCAACTACAAAGCATTGTCTGGAATCCACATACTCCATTCAGATCCGACATTGTCCTTTTATTTCAGGTGATATTATATATCATATACCCTTGACTGCTTGTGCATATTCAACTATTTTAAATACATATGCAAATTTCTATTTCAAACAAGTACTATCTAATAAGGTAATAAGAAAATGAGCTGGATTCAAAATTTAAGAAAATAAAGAGACTAAGATTTTCAACCAAAAATTTTATTCCCATAATATCCTGTGGGGCTGGTTGTGAGTTCTGAGACCAAATATGAAGGTCCTTTAAGTATTTGAAGACCACATCAATTTACCCTTAAATTATCCCTTCTCCATTTCAAAAACATTCCCAATTTCATCATCAACTAATTCTCAATGTAATAATTTAAAATATTTTCAACATCATGGCTGTCTTTCTTTGGTCCAGAAGTTCTTAATCTGAAGACTGAATGAGAAAGAAAGAAAAGAAAAGAGTGAGAAAGATAAAGAAATAGGAAAAGGGATTATAACAGATAGATAGATAGATAGATAGATGGATAGACTGATAACTAATCATAGTTTTCTTTGTAATCCTGTGCATTTTATTTCATACATTAAAAAAAAAAACATTCTGAGAAGTGGTCAATAGGCTTCCTTTGCCTGACAAATTGGTACACACACACCCACACACAAAAGAAAGAGAAAGAGAGAGAGAAAGAGAGAGAGAGAGAGAGAGAGAGAGAGAGAGAGAGAAGGTTAAAATCTCTTTTTCTGGGCATATTCCATTTAATCAATATTCTTCCCAAAAAAAGCGTTATCCAAAAGCAGACACAATGTTCCATATATGATATAGCATCTTTGAAACTGTTGAGCCATCAAAGTAATTTGGGGCTTTAAAAAAAAACTTTTTTTTTATTATTTCCAAAGTCATTGCCTAGATAAATATTAATTTCCTCATCAGTAGCATGCTATAAAACTGTTTTTAAGCATTCAAAAGAACACACACACACACACACACACACACACACACACACACACAATAAACTATCACCTTTAAAAGCCATTATAACAGAAGCCTGTATCAATTTGCAAAATATACAACCTAAAGCTCTGTAGCAATATCACATTTTCTATAGGGGTACATCATTTATCAAACAAAAAAGGAAGATAAATTAATGAGATAGTAACTAGGTTGCTAACAAAGTCAAAAGGAAGCTGTAGAGAAGGAAGCCTCTTTAGGATAATCAGAGGTGCTGGATTTTGTCCAGTTTTATATTTCTGATCTGGAAGAGAAAAGAATAGATATCCACCATAGGATATAGAGGTCAAAGGCCTTCTTCAAGGAAACATCAAATAAAGCATATCAATTAAGAGAAGCAGAGACAAGAGAAGCAAGGACATGAAGCACAAGTCAGAAAGCAGGAGACATTTAGGAATTACACATCATATCATGAGTCACAACAACAGGATGTAACAAAACAAGGATCCTTGTCCAATTTTTCTTTTGATGAGGTAGTAGAATTTGCCATTCATGTTTGCCATTCATGTTTCCTTCTTTCTTTCTGCCTTTCTTTCTTTCTTTCTTCTTTCTTTCTTTTTTGCTAAGGCAATTGGGGTTAAGTGACTTGCCCAGGGTCACACAGCTAGGAAGTGTTAAGTGTCTGAGGTCAGATTTGAACTCAGGTCCTCCTGACTTCAGGGCTGGTGCTCTATCCACTGCACCATCTATTTCCCCTCATGTTTCTTTTTTTCATAGAGATGTGATCCAGGAATTAAACATCACAATTTGTCACATGGAAGAGATAGAGATTCTTTATTAAACAGTAAATTAGTGAGAAGTAAGCACTTGGAATTTACCACTAGTTCACTAGTCCCAGTTATGCAATAAGAGAAAATGTGAAAAGGCACAGAGTATATGAATTCTGACAAAAATAAGCATTTTATTGACTGGATGATTAGAGAAAGACAAAAATAGACACAGATATGCATAAAGATAGAGATAGAAAAATGAGAGCAAAGTAGAACAGAAAAAAAATGTTATATGTTGAAAGCATGTGTCTTTACTATACACAGCTTTTTAAAAATATATGATGAATTCAACATTTTACTTTAAAGCTATCTTACAGGTCATTCCCCAATTGGTAAATATTCAAAAGATATGACCAGGCAATTTTCAAATGAAGTAATCAAAGCTATTATAGGAATATGAAAAAATAATCTAAACCACTATTGATTATAGAAATATTATATTATATTAAAACAATTCTGAAGTTCCACCTCACAGAATCCTGGCTAATATAACAGTAAAGGAAAATGATAAATGTTGGAGAGAGTGTGAGAAAACTGGGACACTAATACATTGTTGATTGAGTTGTGAACTGATTCAACCATTCTAGAGAGCAATTTGAAATTATGTCAAAAGAACTACAAAACTGTGAATACTCTTTGACTCAGCAATACCACTACTAGGGCTATATCCCAAAGAAATTTTTTTAAAAAGGGAAGTGTGGGGAAGGGGGAAGAACCTATTTGTATAAAAAACTATGGATAGCGGTTCTTTTTTTTATGATGGCAAAGAATTGGAAATTGAGGGCCATCAATTGGGGAATGGCTTCACAAATTGTGGTACATGAATGTAATGTAATATCATTTTCTTTAAGAAATAGTGAGCAGGTGGATTTCAGAAAAACTTTAAAGACATACATTAACTGATGCAAAGTAAAGTGAGCAGAATTAGAATAATTGCAACATTGTACAAAGTAACAGCAATACAATACAATGATCAACAGGGAATCAGAAATACAATGATTCAAGATTATTCCAAACAACTCATGATGAAAAATGCTATCCACTTCCAGAGAAAGAAGTGATAGAATCTAAATTCAGATCAAAGAATGCTATTTTTACTTTATTTTTATGATTTTTACCTTGTGATCTATATTTATATTTATGAGATGGTTAGTATGGAAATATGCTTTTCATGATTTCACATACATAACCAATATTGGATTGCTTACCATCTCAGAGACAGAGGAGGTGAGGGATGGAGAAAATCTAGAACTCAATTTTTTCAAATCAATATTAAAAACTATCTCTACATGTAATTGAAAGGGAAATAAGATACTATTTTTAAAAAGTTATTTCCACTGACAAAAAAAGCTCTCTTTTCTGTTTTTCTAAGAAATTTTAATGTTTCAATGGGCCTCCTTTATTTTCTTATTTTTTTAAGAAACATGTCATTATCTTAACTTCGCTACCCCCACCAAAATATTTTTCTTCTAATAAAAAAAGAAAAACATGATCAATGTTAACAAATAATCAAGAGTTAAATAATAAGTAGAGTCAAGATAGTGGATCTCAGTAAATGGAGTAAGGAAAAGATAGTGAAGTCAAGGCAAAATATAATAGAACTCAGTGTAGTACTGCCAATTGACTAAATAAGTCAATTATAACATAATTCACTCCCTATAAAATCAGTAAATATGGTTCAGATTACCTAAAGGATAAAAGTAAAAGATTTCAGGAGAAGAACAAAAGCCTCACTTAAGAAAAAATGATAAAAGCAAAAAAGGAAAGAACACCTGTCATTGTTTTCAGAAGGGGGAAAAAATAATTAGGTATGGTAGTGAAGTCAATTAAGATAAAAAATCTCTCTCCCATAACTTAAAGAAAAGGCCTCACTTAGATCTATTCCAAGTTCAAAATAAACTGAAAATTTAACAAAAGGCCTCTACTTCTTTTCACTATTCATTAGAAAGCATTAACAGAGGCAGATCATGGGGTAGAAAAATGTTGATGCCTGTAGAAAAGGTGTATAGGTCAAAGTAAAAGATAAATCTGGTCTAAAGAAATAGCCCCTTCTTCCACCCACCTCTTCCCCCAGCAAAGGGATGGTCCTGAATTTGTTTGATTTCCGGAATTCATCTCCTCAGGCCTGAACATGAGGTGGTAAAGATTTATACCAGAGGGGAAAAGAGAGTATATAAAGGGTGCTACAAAGATACAATCAACAAAACTTGGCAACAAATTGGATATGGGGGGGAAGAGAAAGAGAGTGAGAAGACAAAGAAAACACCTAAATTGAAAGTCTAAGTACTTAAAAGGATGAAGGTCCCTTCAACAGTAGTATGAAAAAATAATAATAATGAATTATGTTTTGGATATATTAAGTTTAAGAGTGGACAAAAGCACTGTTTTGGGTTTTTACTCCAAAAATGAGTGAATTAAATGGCAGCATCCACAACAACAAAAATTAAAGAACTTGTATGATACCAAGGATGACCAATACACAAATCTGCCAAAGGAAATAATTCAAACACACCTGCAATCAAAAACTACAAAGGAAATAAAATGCAAGTTGCCCACAAGGACAATTAGAATTCTTTAAAGAAATTGTGTTAACAGTTTTAGAAAGATACTATAAAAAGCCAAGAATACTATGAATGAAAAACTTTAGGAAAGGATCCATACTTTAACCAGAGAGTCAAAAACTGATAAAAAAAAATCTCTTTTATAATCAGAATAAATCGTATAGAAATTAATGGCTTATAGAGACAAGAATTCTTCAAGACAGTCAAAAGAATGAAAAAAGAAAGTAAAAAATAAGATGTCATAAAAACTGAATTAGAAAATAAAGCAAGGAGAGAGAACTAGAGAATCAAATGATTACCTGAAATCTATGATCATATTTCAAAATAAAATTGTCCAGATGTATTAAAATAAGAAGGCAATGTGAAAATAAAAGACTACTATAATACTCTGAATGAAAATTCCAATCTAAATCTCTTAGGAATGTCATTTCTAAACTTGAGAGCTTCCCAGAAAAGGAAGGAATTCTTTCTTTTTGGTTACATGCAGTGTAACCAAATGCAATTTCGAAGAATTGTTAAATTCAAGGAACTACAATCAAGAGCACACAAGATTAAGCAGCTATAATTTTGAAGGAATAGAGAAGATTGAATAAAGTATTCCAAAATGCAAAAGATAAAGATTTACAACCAAAAATTGTTGTAGAACTAGCCTTTATGAAAAAGGTATTAATTATGTTATTTTCAAGCCTAAACCCTGAAAAGACAAAAGATTCTGCGTTGATTTCTCTATTCTACTAAACTGCTGATTGTAACTTTTCACCTAGTACAATGTTGTTCTCTGTATAAATTCTTTAATTGATCTGAATCACCTTAGGTAAGATAAAAGTCTTATTAGAACAATTCCCTCTCACTTGAGCACAGAGCCTCAGCACTACTCCCACTTCTTAATATTAGACAGAGGTTCTCAGAGCAATGCAATACCACAAAATCAACTCAGGAAAGAGGAGGAAATGCCTTTAACACCCATAAGCAAGCAGTTTTTGAGGGAACTGTGTTCTGGCTATGGTTTTCAACACTTGAAAGCATTATAGATAAAAATTTTCGTAAGGCTAAAAATGACAACTAAGTTCTAGGTATGCATTAATCAAGACAAAGTTTAAACAGGAAGTTACCTGACCTGAACCTTTATATTCCTTTAAATCTTGCTTTTTTATATTACTTATCTTTTATTAGTAGTTAAGGAATTTGAAAGTAGTACTTATAGTCCCATTCTTCATAAGTCACATAGACTCATTGTTCATTTTTGGTACTATTCAAGACAAAGAGATGGAAAATTCAGAGGTAAGTAGCCTAAAATTATTATATAAGCAGAAAAATATACTCTCCAACATGTCATACAACTGAGGGACATTTAGAAGAACTCTCTGTCTCTGTGTCTATGTGTATATGTGTGTCTCCATCTCTTGTCTCTCTCTGTCTCTGCTTCTCTGTCTGTCTCTCTAGCTGTTCCTCTTCCTCCTTCTGCTTAGTCTTCTATGGAAAAGGATAAAAAAGATCCTAGAGTTTAAAAAGGAAATTATCACAGGAAGAGAAAAAACCTACTTCCACATAACATTGAAATCAGGATGTTAAAAGTATTATTGGGAAAATAGAGAGAAATAGTCGGAAAAAGATAAAATGCAACAGTGGTTTATCTGCTACTTCAGAGTTTTAAAACTGACAATTGTTCATTTTATTTTTGCAGTATTTAAATACTCATTTCACTAACCTGTCAATTGAAACAATCCTATCAACCTTTGCCCTAAATTTGGGAAACATCAAGGGAAATGGTCAAAATATAAAGCAATTGAATTATGAATTATAATATAACTAAATCATACTTTTACAAAAGAACATAGGAATAATAAAATATTGATAGCTAACAATTATAGAGGGTTTACTATGTGTAGGCATTGTGCTAAACACTTAAGATTATTATCTCATTTATTTGAACCTCCAGGGAGGTAGGTGAATTTTAGGCTTTAAAAAAATTTGAGATAAACAGAGTTAAGAGACTTGCCCAGAATGTTAGAACTAATAAATACCTAAGATTATATTTAAACTCAAGTATTCCTGACTGCAGGCCCAGCATCCTGTCTACTGTGGCATTCAACTGAGAAGGCATTGACAGTAAAATAAAGGTCACATGCATAAACTAGATAATGCTGATCCATGCTTTATTAAAGGATGATAAAGGACTCCAGATTTGGGACTGAAGTTCCACTTCAGGTATACTTAGTTTCTTGACCTAATATCTCAGTGCTTAGAGTACCATCTAGTGATTTGATTAGATAATCAAGTAATTATTCAGCAATGTAAAGCTATATGTCCTATGTGTGTGTGTGAACTGGAGCAAGGAGAAAGAGATAAAGAAGAAATATAAAACAAAGGGGAATGTCATTCTTTACAGATATTACTTATTGATAGCTTTTTTTGATTTGAAGTGTTTAATGTGTAAGTATATATTTCAAGATGTTTCTCAGTTGTCCATTTTCAAGGTAAATGTCTATTCAACAGTATTCGGAGAACTACTTTTTTTTTTCCTTGTTTAAGTTTTCAGAAATGAAGGCATGTGCCTTGGAACAAAACTTTTATAGGAAGTGAAAATATGAAGGAGAATGCCAATATAAGCTGAACCCTATTAAATGGTAGTAAACATCATCTTTGTCTTAAATTCACACAAGTCTTATTTTGTTCAATGTTTTTAAAATACATCAGAGTCAAATAAACTTTTACATAAGTTATAACCAGTCAATCAATAAGCATTTATTAAATAACTGTTACTTGTCAGATACTATCCTAAATACTGAGGATAAAAAGAAAGGCAAAAAAAAAACCTATCTCTCAAAAATCTCACATCTTTATTAAGGAAATAACACTTAAAGAAATTTATATTGACCTCATTGATAGGGTAAATAAGAAGTAATCTCAGATGGAGGGCATTTGTGTGGGGGTGGAAGGGAAGGAATGACTTCTTAAAGAATGTAGGATTAAACTGAGTTTGAATATAATCCTGAACAAATAAATAAATGGATATTTGATTAATTGACTTTCAGATATTTGTAACAAATGATATGTGAAAAAAAAATTATCGGTATTCTTGAAACTGTTTTCATTACTAAGGTAATTGAAAGAAAAATTGTGACTGATTTGTGGATGATGGGATGATTCTTTATTGTTGTTGTTGTTGTTGTTGTTGTTGTTGTTGTTGAGGCAAATGGAGTTAAGTAACTTGCCCAGGGAAGTTCACAGCTAGGGAAAAAATTTTACAGCCAGTGTTTCTGATAAAGGTCTCATTTCTAAAATATATAAAGAATTGTGTCAAATTTATAAGAATAAGAATACAAGTCATATTATTGATAGTCAAAAGATATGAACAGACAATTTTAAGATGATGAAATTAAAGCCATCTATAATTATATTTTTAAAATTCCCTAAATTATTATTGATTAGAGAAATGCAAATTAAAACAATTCTGAGATATCACCTTACACCTCTCAGACTGGCTAATATGACAGAAAAAGACAATGATAATTATTGGAGGGGATGTGGAAAAACTAGGACACTAATGCTTTTTTGGTGGAGTTGTAGACTGATCCAACCATTCTGGAGAGCAATTTGAAACTATACCTAAAGTTCTATAAAACTATGCATACTCTTTGACTCAGCAGTGCCACTAAGTGTCTATATCCCAAGGAAATCATAAAGGAACCACATGTGCAAAAATTTTTGTAGTAGCTAAGCATAGGAAAATAAGTAGATGCCCATCACCTGGGGAATGGCTGAACAAGTGGTGATATATGAAAGTGATGGAATATTATTTTTCTATAAAAAATGATGAACAAGCTGATTTTAGAAAGGCCTGGAAAGGTTTACATGAATTAATGCTGAGCAAAACATGCAGAACCAGGAATACGTTGTACACAATGCCAGGAAGAAAGTATGATGATCAACTATGAAAGACTTGGTTCTTCTCAATGGTTCAGTGATGCAAGACAATCCCAATAGACTTTGCATAGAAAATGTCATCTGCATCCAGAAAAAGAACTATGGAGAGTGATTGTAAATCAATACATGCTATGTTCACTTCTTTTTTTTGTTTTTGTTTTTCCTTCTCCCATAAGTTTTTCCCTTTTGTTCTAATTTTTCTCTCCCAACATGATTCACAAAGCAATGTGTATTAAAAATTAATTAATTAAATAAGAAAAAAAGAAAGCTGGTAAGATCAGACTTAGTAAGAGAGAGAGAGAGAGAGAGAAGAGAAGCCAAAGACAGATCCAGCAAAAGATACTGAAAAAGAGCTGTGAGACAGGTAAAAGAAGAAAGAAAAAAGTCACACACACAAAAGAAAAAAGTCTAGAGAGGAAATCATATTCAAGACAAAAGGATGACCCAAAAGTGTAGAGACTTTAAGGAGGATGAGAATTGAGAAAAGGTCATTGGATTTAGCAATTTGGCAAAGACATCTCTCGTAATTTTGGAGAAGGCATTTTCCATTTAATGCTGAGGAAAGGAGTCAGAGCACAAGAATGAGAGGAATAGCAGAGGGGTCCCATAGTGTAATGAATTTTCTGAAGAAGTTTAGCCACAAAATAGAGGAAATATACGGAATAATATTTGTGAAAGGTGGTTGAATCAAGAGAGGATTTTTCCTCTTTTTTGCCTTTTTTTTATTTATTTTTATAGACATTTATTTCATTCTTTCACTATACACCTAACCACTGAACAATTTCTTATTTTTTTTTTCTGGTTATACTGTATATTATTAATACCTATTTCTTTATAAATCACATTGTGAGAGAAAAATCAGAACAAAGAGGAAAACCAAGAGAGAGAAAATAACATAAAAAGAAAAAAGTAAACATGGCATGTATTTTTTTACATTCATTATTCATAGTTCTCTCTCTAGATGCAGATGGTGGTTTTTATCCAAAGTTTACTGGGATTGCCTTGAATCACTGGACTGCTGAGAAGAACCAAGTCTTTGATAGTTGTTAATCGCACAATCTTCTTGTTACTGTGTACACTGTATTCCTGGTTCTATTTGTTCACTCAGTATCAGTTTATGTAAATCTTTCCAGGCCTTCCTAAAATCAGCTTGTTTATCATTTTTATAGAACAATACCATAACTTTTTCAGCCATTCTCCAATTGATGAGCATCTACTTATTTTCCAATTCTTTCTCACCACAGAAAAAGCTGCTACAAACATTTTTGCCCATGTGGGTCCTTTTTTCCTCCTTTATAATTTCTTTGGGATACAGATCCAGTAGTAGCACTGCTAGATCACAGTGTATGCACAGTTTTAAAACCTTTGGGCATAGTTCCAAATTGTTCTCCAATTGAAATTCAGTTGGATCATTTCACAATCCAATGTATTAGTGTAAAGAAGGATATTTTTAAGAATCAGAGATGTATGAGGATTTTTTGTAGCCACCAGGATAATAGACAATAAGGAGGGAGAATCTGAATATTAGTGCAATAGTGAGGACAATAAAAGGGTGAGTCTACTAACGAAGATGGGATGGAATAAGACCAAGAGTGCATGAAAGAGAAATTAGCATTAGCAAAGAGAAGGGATACCTACTCTATGTGTAAATCAGTCTGTTAATAAGCATTTATTAAGCATCTATATTTGTCAGGCTCTGTGGTATGTGAGATAAAGGTAAAGGAAAATTGAGAGAACAGTATGGGTTACCAGGTTAGGGAAGAGTGATGGAAAATGGAAGCAAATGAGTGAAGGGTAGGAGAATCTACTTTCAGCAAATCTCAATTTTTTTAGTTAACTAGGAAGGATTCTCAACTGAGAGAGTGGCTTAAGTATGAAGAGAATAAGTTGTTTAAAAGTATATGTTAGGATAGTGTAAATGAAAAGCCATGTTGCAGTAAGGGCCTAGTTGAGATTATATGCCATAAATTTGTAGTGAACCTAGTCAGAGTGGCTTCATAATTTTCTTTACCTCCATTTAGTAGCATGTGAATGGCAGCAAAACTAATTTAAGGTTGGGTTCTGGAAAAGCATGATCAATAAAAGGGTAAGACATTCAAATGTAGATAATACTAAAATATGTGCCAATAGACAAGGGAAGAGAGTAAAGGGAAAAACAAGGGTGATGGCCTGAGGAAAATTCTGAAGGATAAAGAGATGAAAGAGAATGTTGATTGATGTTCATCCTTTGTTCTGCAAGAAAAGCAATGATATCAAGAGGGTGAAAGTCAATTGGATTTAAGAAAGGCAAAACTGTGCCAAGTTATCAGCCTCACTCTCTCTTCCCGAGTCTTTAGAATCCAGTAACAAGACATAAATTAAGAAGATTGATTATGGCCCAGCTGAAAGAGAATGAAGAGTAAGTTGAAAGGTCATAAAACAAAGGAAAATATATAATCATAAAAGAGCATGATAAAATAAAGAAATATTATAATTCAGAAATATGGAAGTAGAATACTTACAGCTAATAGTGAGATCAAAATTATCATCATTATTCATGTGAAATTAGTAAATTGAGGAAATAGAAAGTTAGAGAGATTGAAGAACTATCTATCTATTTATATATACATATATATGTATAGGTTGAAATAATATACATAAAGGCAAGATTTGGGGTAGAGAGAATAACTGTGAGCCAAGAACTGCACAATTTATATCATCTTTTAAGATGCAATGTACCAGCAAGATAACTGTATAAATATGTACACATATATTGCATTTAACATATACTTTAACATATTTAACATGTATGGGACTACTTGCCATCTAAGGGACGGGGTGGAGGGAAGGAGGTGAAAAGTTGAAATGGAAGTTTTTGCAAGGGTCAATGTTGAAAACTTACCCATTTATATGTTTTGTATATAAAAAGTTATAATAAAAAAAGGAAAAAATACAATGTACCAATAATTATGGATTGAGAAATTCCAGTACCCAAACCTATATACTCCCAATACATGGTCATCAAGAAATATATAATTATCATCCAGTTATGATTGGCACAATATTATACAATGAACAAATTAGACATATAAAGATCACTGACCTCCTGAACCTTGTTCTAATGAAAAAGCAATCAATGCTTTGAAATATCATGAAGTTCTTTTAAAATACATTTCCAGACAATTATGTAACAGTAAGTTTAGTTTTAAAACATGAAGCTCTTTCAGAAAGAATCAGTGAGTGAGGTCTGGAATTGATGTAATGTCACAACTATTGTGTTAGCTAATATTAAAATATGCCACAGGTTTTCTTTGTCTCCTAGCTGTGAAAGGTAGGTACTTCTAGAAATCATTTTCAGTTCTAAAAAGCTTAGTACTTTGAAAATGTGTCTTTTTCACTTCAAAGAGGATACCAGCCTGAGCAGAAGACCTTAGAAAATGAGTAAAACGTTCTACAATAGTTTCTTATATAAAGTTAAGTGGAGGGATCAGAGTAATAGAAGATCCTGTTTTAAAGGATGAGTATCAGGAAGAATTAGATCTAAATTAGCATATTTACTTAAAGATGTCATTCTCCTTGTAGTAGAAAACCAGAGATAGTTAAAAAGTGATTGATGAACTTATAATAAAAGAACCCAATTATAATTATGTATTGTTTCTTTTTAAATCTTTTTATAATTTCCTGTTATTTAACCAAAATGGCTAGAAATATTAGTCAATGTTAATATTCAATAATTTTAAGTGTAATTTAATGGAAATACATTCTCAATGCTTTCTTTTAAGCAATTTGGCCTATGGAAAGCCTAGATATTCAGACCATTGGACTTTAGCAATAATGGACCCTTTCCTATTATCAGGCATAGAAGAAATAAATAGATAAATAAATTGACAAATAGGCATTTGTTAAACATTTACTACATGCTGATTAGCATACAAAGTGTCAGATACACAAATACAAAAAAATTTAGAGATTCCTTTATTCTAGGGAGCTTATATTCTATAATCTAAATATTATTCTATTATAATATAAATAATATTCTATAATATAATATAAAATATAAGGGAGTGGTAGCCAGGAACAGGTGTTTCTGTCTGAGTCATAACAAAGATGGTGAGTAGAATAAAAGTGTAATTAATTGTTGTGCCTTTCTGGGAATATGTTGAATTGATTATTGTTGCTCCTATGAATTTAGATATATAATATGCATACTTAAGTTCTCCTCATTTCTTTTCCCATCCCTATTTCCTCTATACCTCCTTTCCTCTTCCCTTAATCCATCGCTACTACATTTCTTCCTATTGAATTTTTATTAAAAGTTGAAATAATATTCTGACATTTTTTAGTTCTATTCTCATGGATTAGTTACTTAGTTTCTCTAAGTCTCATTTTTATAATATATAAGATGGAGGTAATAATTCTGACACTACCTTCCTTAAAAAGATACTGCGAAGAAATCACTTCAAATCTTTTTAAAGTTAAAGATAAAACTTAAATTTCATCCTAAAATTTGATACTTGTCCCCCTACTACAATAACAATAACACAAAAAAAAATTCCAAATAAAAAAGAAAAATATCGTGGTGATTGAGTCACGATTTTTTGCTCATATTTTGATTTCATGTTCTTCATGTATCTACATGGCAAAAAACTACTAGAATCTCTTACCACCATGAAAAATTTGATCTACAATTATTAGAATCCACTAAGAGATTGCAATTGCTTCTAAATGGTATTACCAAAAAAATAATTCCTGTTGAATTAGAATCACTTCTTGAAAATGGAACAAAGAGTTAAGTGTGAAATCTTGAACTACTTCCTGATATTTTGTCTGCCATCATTCTTGGAGATGGACATTGAGTAGCAAGAGCATCTTGACAGACTTTGGTGTTACTTCATGAAACTAGTCTCCTCATATAAGCAAGATAGGGGAGACAGATTTTGATTCAAAGTATTCACCATGATTTTGGCTTTGAATATTCAGGATCTACTAGAATACTTGAAGAAAACTCAGTGATTAATAAGTTCCTATTGAATTGGATTGAATTAGTAATTAAAGGAAAGAAGAAAAAAAGACTGATTATATCTTTTACTTTCTTAAAATGTAAACTTCATGGGGGCAGAAACTATTATCTTATAGTCTGCTACATAAGATTGTGCCCAATACTATTCATTCATGAGTCATATTTTATATAAGCATAAATAAGCACATGAATTGTCTACAAATTTTTCCTCTAATTGGAAAATGTCATTTTCTTGATTTTTCCCAATTATTAATTTCAAATAATAACCTATCTAATGAAAGATACATGTCTGTTGAACTGAATTGACTTGATTACAGGTTCCATATGTTTTATTGCTTAACATTTCACCTCTCTGTAGGAAGGATAAATGACTGCTGTGCTTGGGTTAAAGGAACAAGATATTTGCAATTCCATTATTTTATAAACAACAAGGTAGTGTGCTTGGCCTTAGCCACAACCTGCAATATTTCCTCCATCCCTTAAATTAGCATTGTGCAGGGTAAAGCACTATTGTATATTAAACACACAAGATCAGCTGCGTTGTCAGATATGGATAGGGTTTGCAATAAATTTGAATATCTAGCTGCAGTGGTATAGTTCCTTGCACCAGCCTAGGCAGGCATAAAAGCCAAATGCAGCTCTTCACCAACACCTAACCCAAATAATTCAAACCCATTCGGTGCATTGCAATTGGTGCTATATACTCACTTATTAGCCTTCACCTTTATCTACTTGAAATTGGAGTCATCTATTACAAATTCCTGTCTATGGCATTTCTTAGTTGTGTGTTTGTGGGTGAGCCCCTGAACTTCTTTAAGGCTCAGTTTTTTCATCTTTAGAATGGGAATTATAATGCTGGTACTACCTATCTTACATGGGTATTATAATGAAAGTGATTGTAAACATGAAATATTATATAAATGTGAATTAATAGTATCATTACTGTTTATAGAGAGTGGATTGATGGTTCACATCTACAGTTATTTTGGTGTGGAAAATTTCCTTGTAGAAACTTCTTCCACCTGTTAACATAGGCAAATAATTTATAATGTAGAATCTTAAAGAATTGCCTATGATACTAAGGGATAAAGGAATGTGCCCAGGGCCAAACAAGAAATGTATGTAGAAGGCAAGGATTGAACCTGCGTCCTCCTAACTCTAAGTCCAGCCTCCTATCGTGCCACCCGATTGTTACTATTATTTTTATTAACTTTACATTATTAACATTAGAGGAACCTCACAATAGCAATTTACTTATCAATCAGAATACAGGAGAGAAAAAGGGTCTATGCTGGTATTCATCTAAGAGATTTAAGTTACTGAAATACCTAAAGTATCTCATTAAAAAGCATTCTCATGTAAGATGATCACCTGTGGCATGGGTCCTAAGAACAGTATTCTAATGAAGTATCATTATGGTAGCAATGCTTTAAGAAGTACAGAGAGTTAAACCAAACAATTTATTATGCCTGATGCTTATAGAACTCAAGGAGAGATGGCAGAAATAAAAGATGCTCAAAGGAAAGAAAATGTATTCACTTTGATACTTCACTAGCCAATTCAGTGGCTAATTCTTTGATTATACTTTTCAATATAAACTGAACAGAATCACAAAGAGCACTAATACTGATGACAGGACTTCATATAGCCAATAAATACCAGAATCAGACATTTTAACTCATTCAACAAATGAAACTCATTCAAATATGGTTGAAGTTTACAGAAGCAAGGGCATTTTAATATTACTAATACAAGACACACCTATAAAGCTTTTGGCAAATGTCAATGTGAATGAAGTGTGTGACAAGACAAAGCAGATAAATCAACTACAATATTTTCTCTTTTAAGTGGAAAAACTCATAATTCCATGTAATATTTCCACAGAACAAGAAGATATCTTACATGAGGGAGTAACGAGAAAATAATAGAAAAAGAAGGGGAAATCTCCAATTTCCAAAAGTCAAGGACAGGGACAAATTTATAATAAAAATTCAATTGAGTGAGACTAACTCTATAGCATCTCCAAGAATAGAAAGGTCAGAAATTTCACTGCATACATACAGCTAAACCTGAATGCCAGAAGTTTGTGATCCTTCATAAATTTTTCTACCAAAGGTTGGTAGACAGCTACATTTTTGATCATTAAAAAAAATATTGAAATGACACCTCCCATTGTCTTTCTTTATTCTGTTTCCCTATGCCATCATTTAAATGACATGGTAAAAGTGCTTTTATTCATTTTGTCCCAAGATTATCTTTGAATTTGGCCAGAAAATATTATATATTTTTCCCATTTCACTTTCATGGATGCTCAGAATGCCTATTTGGCAGCATATGAATCCATGATTAGAGATGGTCAAAACCATGATGACAGATTCCAATACCCTCTATACTGAATTCATGACTAAAGAGAAATGGACCAAACACAGACTTTGTAGCTACGAGAGGGACTGACTTATCCCATTAAAAGAAACTCTGCTTGAAAATTTTGTTCCATTACTTTCAAGACAACTAAATTTGTGGCAGTCACTCAATAATAATAACACAGGCAGTAAGAAAAAGAAAGAGAATTGGGACTTTCCCATTTTTTTAAGTTACTGATGAAAGAATACCTTTTATAAAACAAAATTTGACTGTAAGGTAAGAACCATATTGTCTAAATCACTTCAACCTATGTTTTGTTGGAGATGTTGATCACTTTTGAGGACTGTCAAATCAGGGGCAGAATTCTTTAGACATTAATAAAGAGGAAAAGACCTAAGTAATAGGATACCTTGTGTTAGTTGAATTGGGGAAGATAGGGATACAAGCTATGTAGATGCTTTAACAACAGTCTTATTGCATGATGCACTTTTTTCATTCCACTCCTTCATTTTAAATACAGAATTTTTTGAGCCCATATTATATGCATAGAACTTTTTGATGGTCCAGTGAAAAAGCCAAAACAAATATAGAGGCATGGCCTGAATTCTAGAAGATAAGTAGCTAGGGGGATAGAGTATTGGACTTGGAGTCAGGAGCTGAGTTCAAATCTAGCCTCACACATTTGATGACTGTGTGACCCTGGGCAAATCAACTTCTGTCTCTGTTTTAGCCTCTGTTTTCTTAATTTAAAAGGGAGAATCATAACACCAATGTCCCAATTTTATTTTGAGGATAAAATGAGAAAATATTTGTAAAGCACTTAGAACAACATCTGGCACATATTAGGCGTTTAACAAATGCTTGTTACTTCCCTTCTTTATAAATAACATTATTGAGAGCTAGAATTAGTAATAGTAGTGGTAGTGGCAGTAATAATAATAATAGTCACAGAGGAAGAGGTAAATGTTGGTCTGTATTTTGTGGTTTTGTAATACTTAGCTTATTGCAAACTAAGTATTATAGTTTACAATTCTTAGACAATCAGAAAAATTCCTGTGACCACTTTTGCTAAGGTGAGTAAGGCAATTGGTTGCCCCCACCTTTGAGGTTTGCATCATATAAAAATATAGCACTCCCCTTTGTCCAAACACAATGAAAACACATTCTTGTGTATCCTTAATTCTATTTTTATTCAGTCACACCCACAAGGAGACTCTGCAAGCTGACCAGTCCCAATGAGCATGAAATGTGTCCCCTCCAACCTTTTGTTATCTAGTTCAGTTTACTCATGGGGATCATCTTCTAGGATTGTGGAGTCACTCATACACCAATGCCACCCACAGACCAATGGCACCTGTGAACATCTGTGGAAAAGATGACAGTTCTAAGAATGACTTGGTCTCATAGTTGAAGAGCCTTCTACCCCTGAAATTTTTTCCTCATTATTACCCCCTCTCCTTCAAGATTCATTTCTTTAGGCCTTGAAGACTCTTTCGTGATTGAAGAGTTAAAAAGGATTTGGTTTAGCCTGTATCTAGCTTTGTAGTTTATCATATATAGCATACAGAATAGGATCTTTTTAATAACTTTATTTTATATTTACATACAGCTTTACCAGATAGTCCTCTTCATTAGCAAGACTTTTCTATGAAGTTTAGAAATATGATGGAGAAAGGCAGTGTCTCAATGTATTCTTTAAATGATGTACAAACATTTCCGTCTTTACTTTAGGTCTTCTGTTTTAATTTTTTTTTATCACACATAAGCTAACTTCATATCTAAACCCAACAATCACTAACTTGTCCCATAATTAATTCCTCCTATTTTCCTTCCCCTGAACAAAAAATCAAAGACAGTTTCACTTTCATCAACTTCCTCTAAAGCACATAGCCTCATTGAGTAAAATAATTTCTGTTAACATAAACAAATATTAGAAAATAAAATGCCTCTCTCAAAGCTTTGATCTCAGCCCAACTCAGCCCAATCTAACTGTATATTTGGGTTTTCCACTTCAAACTTTTGTGTAGATATTATTTTGTGTGTCTAGAATATTGAGTGCAATTACTTATTGTGTTTTGCATATGGTAAATGAATCATAACTACAGATGTAGTAGATATCTTTCTCCAATCCCTCAAATACGTCACTTTTTTGCTGTTTATCAAGTCTAACCCTTCATGACCTCATTTGGAATTTTCTTTGCAAAGATACTGAAGTGGTTTGCCATTTCCTTCTCTATCCCATTTTACAGATGAAAAACTGAGGCAAACCGGTTTAAGTGGCATTTCCAGGTCACGCAACTAGTAAGTAAATGTCTGATGCTGGGTTTGAACTTACAAAGATAAGTTTTCCTGATTCTAAGGCAGGTGCTCTGCCCATTGCACTACCTAGCTATCCTAAATATCACTTACATGGACTAATTTTTTTAATGAATTCATAACAATGGCCTTTAATAAGAATGGCTTATGCAATTTTTGAATTTTGGAGATGTGGCTTATTTATTACATAATCAAATCTCTCTTGAAAGCAACTCTCTAGAAGAGTATAAATATCCTCCTTGTTACTAAAATCAATTGTCTTTTCTTAGATTTACTTGTCTTTAAGATCCATGGTATTCAACACTATGGACCATTCCATCCTTCTTGAAAACCCTCACTTCTTTTAGTGTCTCTGATACTATCTCATATAATTGGGGGGTCTTCTTCTCAAATAGTTCCTCTATGATTACTTATCCATCTCCCTCCCACCCTTTAAACACAGGTACTCCATAAAGTTTTTTCTTTGGCCTTTTTCTGTTCTCATTCCCTGGGTCACATCATCTTTAAATCTTTCCTTATAATTACATATTATATTGTAATATGTTTTATATTGTGATTATGATTTAATAAGTTATGTAATAGGTATATGGGAGGTATTCTAATCTTCTTAGTCTAACTCTAGCTCCCTTACAACTTAAAAGTTATGTCCTGCATTCTTTTTTTTTTCCAGAGAGCTAATTGTTAAATATTTACCAGCATACCCTTGAACATAATGTAAGAAAAGTTACATTAGATATATTTTGTGGGTGTTTCATAATACTAAGTAGCACAGTGTAATTTCTTCAGTTTGGAGATTAGAAACATTGTTTTCAACTGTAATTCAGGAGTGACTTCAGTAGGACTTTGAAGAAAAGGTAGTATATGGGCCCAGAGTAACTGTCAGACTCAGTCACATCAAAGGAAGATAACATTGTAATAGGAAAATTGAAAGAAATAGGGAGACAAATTAAGTTAGATAGTCTATAGAAACACAGTATAAAATTTATGTTAATAATCAATGTGTTAGGAAGCAGTAAGAGTTAAGGATGTTTAAAGAAGTAATAAAAATAACCCCAGCAGCAAGCTTTGGAAGTGAGTTTAAGTGTAGAAACAAGTGAAGATTCTATTACAGGATGCTTAGGGCTACCAATATTAAGGATTTATTTTTTGACCATTATAAAGGAACTTCAGATATGAGTTAACATAAAGAACTAAAGAAATCAATGTTGGGAAATGATTTTGTCATTTCTCTCACCTATATCTGCTCTTAAAAACATACCTTTCAGTTGTTGGTTTTTCCCTGTTAAAACAAACTAGAAAATACTAACCACATCCTCAGAGTATAGCCTCTAAACATGGTATTCCCCCAAAACATTTTACTAGACTGACGCCAAATATCAAGTTCCTGATGTGCCATTAATAGCCTTTATTTTTTGCCTGGGAAGAAGACATTATCTTGGTTTAAAAAAAGGGGGGGGAGGGTACCAGATTCAGAATCTCCCGAGTCATTATCCAAGGTCAAAGTATATAATATTAAATTATCTTAACTCAGCTGCTGGTTACCAAGGACACAGGAGTGGAAACATAGTGAGAAAAGGTGAAGAAAGCAAGACAAAAGAGTTATACACTGAATTCAAGGAGGAAAGAGATCTTTCTTCCTATATATCTGAAGTCTCATGAATCTCGTGGGGTGCAGAAGACCTGTCAGGACAAAGTAAAGTAATGTCACTAGAGTTGAGCACACTCCCCTATCTGGAATTTACCTCTCAGTATCAATCCAGGCAGTTCAATCAATTCTTCCCTGCTCCCCTCTTCCCCATTCTACGTTCATTCTAAATGATTTAACATTAGTTTGGTTGGAATCAGTGCATTATCACATTGGTAAATATAACTTCTGAAATGCTGAAAAAGATATCAGTATTTTTGGTGAGTAGAATTACCACACACTTAAGAAGATACAAACCTCAGAAATATATGCTCACCTGTTCCTTGATTTCAAGAAGATATCTAATGATTCACAGTTCAATTTTGCTTTCTATTCTGCTTTTAAAAAAATTAAAGGAGTATTTCACTTCACGTTTATAAAGTGATGGTTTTTATCTTTCAGTGAGGATATGAAAGAATGCTAATGGTGTTGGTGACAATTTATAGGTTAAATGGGGCTATATGAAGATTGAATATTACAATATTCTAAGACAGAAACTATGCTATCTACATCTTCCATAAAATGCTCAGCATAACAGCATCAGGATAATAGTGCTCAATAAATAGTAAGTGATGAACATACACATAAAAATTTTAAAGCTAAGTAGAAAGTGAAGAAACTGGTGAAAAAATACCACTTTAAGGTAAATTCAGTAAGATGTAGTGAAGACATCAATAGCCTCAGGGATATGTGCAATAATTTTTAGACCTAGAAAATATTCACTCCTCTTTCCTTCTTCATTTGCAGGGATGACTTTTCATCCCCTTCTAGCAAGTCCTTTCTTATTTTTCCTACTGTCCTCAACATACTGAGATAAAACAGGCTTAGAACTGCGACCAAATCAGTTCCATAGCTCAAAGAATCTCAGATTTGGGAAGAACCTCGGATGCTGCCTGATTCAGATCTCTTCCACAATAAACCTGGCAAGTATTCTTTCACTTTATGCTTTTTGCTACCTTCTCCTCCAAATCCAAGCCTCTTTCTGGCTTTCCTGTACCTGCTGAGGACACCATCATCTTATATTATGCAGGGTCAAAACTTTAACATAATAGGATGATAAATATAGAGCTGTATAGTACCTTAAAAAGTCATTAAGTCCAAGCCCTTCATTATACAAATTAAAACTCTGAGGTACCTAGAAGTGCCTTAAC